>NC_047041.1:58839309-59205649 GCF_011762595.2 Tursiops truncatus | reverse complement strand
TCCTGCACCTACCCACTGGTGAGCCCGTGCCTAAGATCATGTTCAGGTTCACGTCTCTAACCGGGAGTGGGCCCCTAAGTCCTCACTTTTGTGGGCTGAAGTCCTGGGGGAAGACTTCCAATCAGAAAAGAAAATAAATTATAACTTTCTACAGCTGTGTTAAAACCAATAGTTTTGGGGGGGGTTAATATATTTATTTATTTATTTTTGGCTGTGTTGGGTCTTCGTTGCTGTGTGCGGGCTTTCTCTAGTTGCAGTGAGCGGGGGCTACTCTTCGTTGCAGTGCGTGGGCTTCTCATTGTCGTGGCTTCTCTTGTTGCGGAGCACGGGCCCTAGGCGCGCAGGCTTCAGTAGTTGTGGCATGTGGGCTCAGTAGTTGTAGCTTGCGGGCTCTGGAGCTCAGGCTCAGTAGTTGTGGTGCAGACGCTTAGTTGCTCCGCGGCATGTGGGATCTTTGCGGACCAGGGATCAAACCCGTGTCCCCTGCATCGGCAGGCGGATGTTTAACCACTGCGCCACCAGGGAAGCCCAAAACCAATAGTTTTTAGCAGACCCAAATTATCTTTGTTTTTATTTAGGTACAATTCACCCATTTAAAGTACACAGTTCAATGGTTTTCAGTATACTCATGAAGTTGTGCAGCCATCACCACAATCTAATTTCAGAACATTTTTATCACCCCCAAAAGAAACCCCATAACCATTAGCAGTCACTCCCCATTATGCCCACCCTCTAGCTCATGATAACCACTAATCTGTTTTCTTTCTCTATAGATTTGCCTATTCTGGGCATTTCATGTAAATAGAATCATGTAATATGTGGCCTTTCCACCTAGAGTAATGTTTTCAAGGTTCATCCACGTTGTAGCATGTATCTGTACTTCATTCCATTTTATGGCTGAAAAATATTCAATATATGGGTATATCACATTTTGTTTATTTATTCCTCAGTTTATGAACATCTGGGTTGTCTCCACTTTTTCGCTATTATGAATAATGCTACTGTGAACACTCGTGTGCAAGTTTTTCTATGAAAGTGTTTTCAATTCTCATGAGTATATACCTATAAGGGGAATTGCTAGGTCACATGGTAACTCTATGTTTAACTTAGAGGTGAAATTACCTTTTAAAACACTTTAACTCACTCCTCTGCCTTCCTCTCTGTCAAGACTTTCCATGGTCAGCCCCACTCTCCAACACACCTAAAGAAGCCCAGTGGCTACCATCTTAGCTAGTGGCTACTATATTGGACAGCACAGATATAGAACATTTCCATCATTACAGAAAGTTCTATTGGACAGTGCTGATCTAGAAGAATAAGATAATTAGAACAATTATAGCTAACATTTAATGGATGTTTACAATGGGTCAGACACTGCACCAAGACCTGTACAGGGATTATCTCTTTTAATCATCATAACAACCTCATGTAAGTATATTCCCATTTTATAGATGGGAAAATCAAGGCTTTTAGGAGTTAAATAACTTGCCTAAAGTCACACAGCTAGTAAATAGAGCCATGATTTAAACCCACAAAATCTGACTCCAAAGTCTGTCTTTTTAACCACTATATTACACACAAATGATTATAATAAGGCAAGATGTGCTAATGGCACAAATGAAGTCCAGAAAAAGAGCTAAGGGACTTCAAAAGAGTAGAAGTCATATCAGGATATCAAAAAAAAAATGACTTCATTAAAGAAGCATGAAAAAGAACCACTAATCTAACCTATTCATCCTATACTCTAGGCCCCTTCAAGCACCATCTCCTTCAGAAAGTCTTCTTGGATTACTCCAGTCCACACTATTCTCTTCTTCTATGTTTCACATTTATTTAACCGCTCTCTAACTAGTTAAGAAATTATCTGATTTGTAAGTTCCCCAAAGACAAGAATAGAGGACATGTTTTAGTCTCTTCTACGGCCCAAGTGCAGCAAAAGCAGAACTCAGAGCAAGAGGTTCAATCTAAATGTTTCTGGAGGACTGCTGACTATTATTACTCCCTTTGGTTGGATTCAGACATAGCAGGAAACAAGGCCAAAATGAGAGAGAGCAAGAGCAAGAGACAGAGACAGAGAGAGAGAATGCGAGCACCGCACAGGAGAGTAGAGAAATCACATTCTTGCTCCTGGAGGCTGAGCTAAATAGGCTCCAAATTCCCCAGGCTATTCCCTTTGACCAATTTACACAGAGCTTCACTTGGAGCATGGGTTTCGCTCTCAGCCCCTGAATCAGGGCTGCATCAGTCACTGTTCTGAATAAGGTGTCACGCAGTTTCTAGTGTAAACCAGTTCCTTGGTCTTCAAGGTGCTGAAAACATCTGGCTGGCTCCCACACTACTCACTCATCCTCTTGACTTCAGAAAGGAAGAGCCAAGCATCATGCTATCACCATTTAAGAAAGCACTTTCGGGGGCTTCCCTGGTGGCGCAGTGGTTGAGAGTCCGCCTGCCGATGCAGGGGACACGGGTTCGTGCTCCGATCCGGGAGGATCCCACATGCCGCTCGCGGCTAGGCCCGTGAGCCATGGCCACTGAGCCTGTGCGTCCGGAGCCTGTGCTCGGCAACGGGAGAGGCCACAACAGTGAGAGACCCTCGTACCGCAAAAAAAAAAAAAAAAAAATGCTTCTCAGTTTAACATAATCCTAGTAGTTCAAGGACAGAACCTCTCTCAGGCAGTAGAAACCCAGAGCACTGACACCACTGAGAAGTACCTGAGATTGCTATCCGGGCTACTCCACCATTCCCCAGGTCACCAATCAAGCCTGCTGAAAACCCAAACATAGATGTTCTGCCTTGAAGGTAGGAGGAGAAATGCCAGAGAGAAACACAAATGTGGAAGGCATGGCAAAGAAAACACCAAGCCAGAAATCAGTAGACCTGAGACCTAGTCTCAGTTCTGCCCCTAATTAGTTATACGACCTTGGGAAGTCACCTGCCTTCTTTGCACTTGTGTTTTCTGATATAATATGGAAATAACAATTCCCTCCCATCATATTTCACAGGTTTACTGTGGACATGACAAGCAAAAAGACAGGTCTTGAATAGGAGAATGCTTTGAAAAGTGTGAAGCACAAATTAATGAGGGGCCATTATGATATGACTACCACAAGCTGGCTGGAGAGAAGATTAATGCCCATGAAACAATTAGAAGGTGAAACAGTAGTGAATTAGGTGCCAAGTTATATGGCACAGACTGAGAAGATTATACTCTGGATAGGGGTATTCTCAGGGATTAGTCAGAGAAACTGCATAGAAAAGAACAGACAGGATTGAAGAGGGATGGAGAGCAATAGTGGCAGCAAAAGTATGTAGCCAGGGAAAAGAGTGGTGAAGAAGCAAGAGAGGAACAGAGCTGGATCATACGCTGTGTGTTGGGAGCTCTGAGAGGCCACAATGGGAGGTAGGGTAAGGCCAGACTGTGGAGAGGAGACAGTCAGGCCAAGGAGCTGGGGCAGGATGCAGTCAGCAACAGGGGACAATGGGGGAGAGCAGAGCTGGATTTCACAGCAAACATTTATTGAGGACTAATAATGCGGTAGGCGCTATCTCAGATTATAAGGATACAGAGATGGAATAAAACATGAAACTTGCGCTCGTGACTCTGTGTCTGAATCCTACTCTACCAGCTTCAGTGACGTGTACATCAAAGAACAAGCTTCACAATCACAGAATTCTGGATTCAAGTCCTTGTGCCACCATTGCTAGATGAGTGACCTTCATCAAGTAACCAAAGCTCTCTAATTCCCAGTTTCCTTATTTGCAATGCAGAAGTAATAATAATCTTTCATAGGATGGTGGTGAGTACTAGATATAAAGCACTTAAAAAAAGAAACTTGGTATGTGCCTTCTCGACATACAACAAATGATAACTATTATTATCGTTCACTAGCTTTGTGACCTTGGGAAAGTTGCTTAACTTCTCTGGGCTTCAGTTTCATCATCTGTAAACTTCACAAGGTTGTTGTAAATATTAAAGGAAATAATTGGTCTAAAGCACCTAGCATAACAACAGCTCAGCAAAATTCCTTCTCTTCCCTCTGTCTCCTTTCCTCAAGCCTATATTTGAGATCTCCCTTGTAGCAATGCTCAGCTCCCAAAGGAGGGCACTGAGGACACAGCCAGAGCACCTACTGTCTCTACTTCTAGAAGACACCAGGTCCACTTAACCCCTAAACTAACCCTAACTTACCCAGTGCCTGACTACCCCCATCTAGGAACATGTTCTTTAGCTGCTTCTGGCCAAGTGGCTTCAATTCAACTGTCTGATGGCCAGACAATTCCTCCCTGCTTACTCATCCTCCAAGAAACTAAACCAGAAGAGAAAGCTCTGAAGTCTAAATGTTGATAAAAGAAAGGAGAGTGGTATTATGTCCAGTGTCTTAAGACCACAGGATAGAAAGGAGAGGCACTGAGCACCCTTGCTGAAGGGCAAATATATCCCACTGGTCTTGTGCACATATGACAAGGGCAGGCAAACCTGCTGCCACTTCCAACAGTTCCAGGAATGTCTCAGAAAAAGGCCCTCAGCCTGCTGGAGTCACCCAGGCATGAGGGAAAATTAGGTTTTCACTAGCAAAGGTCAACTCATAAATACCTGATTAACTCATGCAAACATGCTCTGCTCCATGTGCTGTGAGAATTTACAACTGATCCGGAGCAGAAGTCAAGCTGAGGACACCTTTCAAAGCTATAACTAACAATAACTGGTGTAAGGGGAGGCAGTGATGGCTGGCTATGAAAGCCTAATCCAAATCAGGTGAGTCCAGACTCTCCAGGGGAAGCTGCTCTTTCTGGGAACAACCTCTGCACAAACCTGCAGGGCAAACATTATCTTGCCTTGAAAGACAAGAGCCAGACCCTCCCACCAAGACCCCGGGAAACACAGAGGCAAAGCATATATATTCCAACACTCCTGCTCAATCCCAGGGACTTCTGTTTGTGAGGAAATAATACCAATAATTCTAATCTCACACATTAGAAAGATGTGGTCAGATCAAACCTGTGAAGCCATTGGCTAGGCTCCCCAAGCAGATCTGCTTTGTCCTCGGTGCTTCCATCCCACTTTGCAAACCAGGAAGGGAAAACAAAAGGAACCATCTTTCATTGAGCACTTACTAGGACTTGTACAAAAGTTTTAAAACCTTTACTTTAAAAAAAAATCCCCCCAATTATCCTCTGTAATAGCTAATCCTAGTCCCATTTTATAAATGAGGTAACTGAGCATCAGAGAGATTAAGCAGCTTGCTCAGGAAAGGGGCTGGTGAAGGGCAGAGCCCAAATATGAACCCAGTCTGTCTGATTCCAAAACTTAGCCTTTCTTTCCACAAATATTTATCAAGAGCCTACCATGTGCCAAGTACTGCTCTTGGGTGAAAACACAGCAGTGTAAAAGACAGACAAAAACTCCTGTCTTTATGGAGCTTTCATTCCTAAATCAAGAACCCTCCATACTTAGCATACCATACATTTAATAGGTAGACATCTGTATTTCTTTCTCCTCCACCCGACAGGACTCAACAGATACAGAATGAAGGGACGAATGTGGCTCTTTCTCTCACCTCACAGGAATTCCTCTCAGCTGCTGCCCAAACAGCATTCAACAGTTTACTCATCAACTTAGCATTCTTCTTCCCACCTATGTCATAGGTTTAAGCCACAACTTTTTCTTGTTGCTGTTTTGGCTGTGCCAGGCAGCACTCAGGATCTTAGTTCCCGGACCACCAGGGATCAAACCCATACCCCCTGCATTGGGAGGGCAGGGTCTTAACCACTGGACTACCAGGGAAGTCCCTAAGGCATATCTTAAACCAAAAGCCTCCTGCAGTGCTAGCAAATTGGCTCCAGTCACCCACTGAGTATGACAACAATAGTATTTCAGAGTTTACAAAACACTTTACATACATTGTCTTATTTAATCCTCATAAAATTAAACAGGGTAGGTATTGCTTTCATTTAACATGAAAACAGACACCCAGAAAGGTAGTTACTAGTTACTTCTGTCCTTAGACACAAATGAGTAGTTGGAACTACACAGTTCTAGTCCCAGAATGCATTCTTCTCCCCTTCGCCTAAGGACATCTCCTAATCTATTGCTAATACTGGAGAAGGCAAAACGGTATCATGTCACTATCTAGATCATTCTGCTGATTATGCTATTCCAGATTTCCCATTGTATCCAAACAGAACAAACAAACAAAAAACACTGTGTTTCAGCCTACCTATTTTGGAATTTATTTTGATTGTCATTAATATTTTATTATTTTCCCTGTTAAAGGTCTTTTAACTGTATTTTGTTATGTTCTAATTTGCCATTTATTCCCAAAGGAACAAACTTTTGATGTTAAACACTAAACATATATGCTATATGCATAGAAAAAGGCATGAAAATACTTTTATAATTTTTTTCAAGTCAGTGAGAAAGATAATTCAACTTTTAAAAATGCCTTCACAGGCTTGCCTTCTTCAGGAAAGCCTTTATCCTGTGAAGTGAGGCACACCAGTAGGCAGAGGCTGCAGAAAACATAAGACCCAAATGCAGGGTTAATAACTTAGCATGCTCTTTGCAAAAATAACCCAAGTACCCACAGTCAGCAGGAATATTCCAGCAACCAAGGCCAGGCCGAGGGCTTTGTCATAGTACTTTACTCCAGGTGGCACTGATCTGACTCTTAATCAAAGGGAGACTACGAGAAAGAAACTGTAAAGCCAGATGCCAAGGAAAATGACCTGAGGGAAAAGATGCCTGCTCCTTGGGAACCCAAAAGGCATGCTGCCTAGAAGGCCCTACTGCCTCGAGAACAACAAAGCACACTCCCGCAAACCAAGAAGACCCAGGCCTGGCTTCGTGCAGGGAACTAGCCGAGACTATGCCCAAAACCTCTCTCCTTACCAGTCTGTCATGATGCCTGAAGTTTCAACACTACAGCTTCCTTTGGGTCTTCGGAGAACACATCCTGAGGGCCACAGCTTGCAGGAGTGGGAGCAGCCAAATGAGGGAGGTAGATCCATGCCTCATTGGATATCAGCCAGAATAGAGGGAAGGGCAGAGTGCTCTGGAAAGGCAGGTCAAGAAAATAATTCTGGCTGTAGGAACTGGAGGCAGGAAATTTGCTCAGCTTAGAAAGATATGAGGATAGGAAAGTGTTTGTGCTGCCTTAGGAAGGTAACCAGAGGCTTTGGGAGAGACCTGGATTTGAATTCTGGTTCAGTTGTAATGACTATCAGGCAAATTATTTTCCTTTTATGAGTATTTTCTCATCTATAAATTGGGCATTATGAAAAGATGTGGCCATATCTCAAAAGACAGCTGTGTGAAACACTAGCCCTGACCTGGCACATGGCAGGACTTAATAAATATCCCTTTTTCTGGAACAGGAACACACATCAGGGAAGGATACCCCAGGGCAATGGAAATTACTTGCCAGCTGACAGAGCAAAGCCACTTGAGAGCTAATAGAACAGACAATCGACCTGAAAGGGCACCTTGGGAGTCTGGAGAGTACCAAATCCAGGCATATGTGGATGCAGGGCTCAGCCTACATCTCTCTCCACCATGAAATGTGTAGCCGCCCATTCTGGACAGAAATTATTACATCATCATGCATTTAGTTAGATGTGGAAATGGAAACCCACTCCTCAGTTCCCCAGGAAAGACCGCCCCATGCCAACTTCTGGTACTCCAGGAGTCTGAAGCAGGACCTAGTACAAGGAAAGTATTGAGTCCAGCTGCTAACATTTTAATTAGTCCAACCTGAAAAGTCTATAACCACAGGAGATTACAAGGAGCCCCCAGGGAAAGCCTCTGCCCTTCACTCAGTTCAGCCAATTAGATCTGTCCAAGTGCCCTAATTTTTATCACTGAATTCCTGGGGGAATCAGGCTTCACCAAGCTCTGACTTCTGGCTGAGAGTACAGGTACGTGCTCAGCTCAGGAAGAGAAGTTGGGTGTGGGTTACAAGAAAGGCAGCATCAAGTATGCCCTGAGGCCCTGACACCCTTCCTGCATCAGTAAACTAAGAATTGCCCTCTTGCCAGCCTCCATCCCCCACCCCAGTGTCCTACTGTGACCTATTCCCCCAGTGGATATACCCTAACCTAATCCGCACTAGCAAAGGCTAGTTTTTTGGGGTTTTTTTTTTTGTCTTTTTAACATCTTTATTGGAGTATAATTGCTTTACAATGGTGTGTTAGTTTCTGCTTTATAACAAAGTGAATCAGTTATACATACACATATGTTCCCATATCTCTTCCCTCTTGAGACTCCCTCCCTCCCACTCTCCCCATCCCACCCCTCTAAGTGGTCACAAAGCACCAAGCTGATCTCCCTGTGCTATGCGGCTGCTTCCCACTAGCTATCTATTTCACGTTTGGTAGTGTATATATGTCTATGCCACTCTCTTACTTTGTCACAGCTTACCCTTCTCCCTCCCCATATCCTCAAGTCCATGCTCTAGTAGGTCTGTGTCTTTATTCCCGTCTTACCCCTAGGTTCTTATCTAGAAACAATAAATGCTGGAGAGGGTGTGGAGAAAAGGGAACACTCTTGCACTGTTGGTGGGAATGTAAATTGATACAGCCACTGTGGAGAACAGTATGGAGGTTCCTTAAAAACTTACATATAGAACTACCATATGACCCATACCACTAGTGGGCATATACCCTGAGAAAACCATAATTCAAAAAGAGTCATGTACCAAAATGTTCACTGCAGCTCTATTTACAATAGCCAGGACAAGGAAGCAACATAAGTGTCCATCAACAGATGAATGGATAAAGAAGATGTGGCACATATATACAATGGAATATTACTCAGCCATAAAAAGAAATGAAATTGAGTTATTTGTAGTGAGGTGGATGGACCTAGAGTCTGTCATACAGAGTGAAGTAAGTCAGAAAGAGAAAGACAAATACCATATGCTAACACATATATATGGAATCTAACAAAGGCTAGTTTTGATTCTCAGTTCAAGGGTACCCTCAACCCAGTAATGCTTGTATTTTAAAGGAGATTCTCCAGAATGAAAATGACTTCAAGGCTCACAAGAATCAAGCTGCGTGGTACACCGGGAGCAAATGTGAAAATTGAGGCACAGAACGGTAAAGAGTCTCGTTCAAGTTAATGACAAGATATTACACTCAAAAGCTAACAAACATCACTTTTTCTAAGGCTCAGCCCTCTGCCTTACAACTGTACCAGGTGTGGCCACACTTTTCCAGTTGTCATTAAGAGTTAAAAAGGAAGGTTATAAGGAAAAGTGAGAACCTAGGAGACATAAAGTAGTAAAAAGAGGGGAAGAACCAGGGAACTGTATAGTTGATCAGACAATTCAGAAAAAGAGAACTAATAATAAATTACTCACATCTGTATAACACTAAATACTTGTCACATTATCTCATAAAATCTGCATTCATCAACCTTGTGAGATAGGTTCAAAATACCTGGCATGGGGAAACTGAGGCCCAGAAACGTCAATAGTATCACAACCACAGCTAATTCCTAGTCTACTGTTCTTTTTTATTAAACTAGATTTTTCATAAAGAAAGTTATGAAGACTCAAGAGAACTAGAGCTTCTTGACTCTAGCTAGAAAGAGGGAAGAAAAAGAAAAAAGGGTTCAAGGGAAAAAGTGGAAAAAAACACACTTTAAGAAAGAAGCTACAGGGACTTCTCTGGTGGCGCAGTGGGTAAGACTCCATGCTCCCAGTGCAGGGGGCCCAGGTTTGATCCCTGGTCAGGAAACTAAATCCCACATGCATGCCACAACTAAGGGGCCCGCCTGCCACAACTAAGACCCAATGCAACTAAATAAATAAATAAATAAAAAAGAATCAGGCCCTCTTTAAAAAAAAAAAAGGCTACAAAACAGTAAACAGCTATCTCATTAATCAGAAAATCTTCTTGCAATCCCCCTTCCACCCTCTCAGAGGTTATGTGACAAGACATCAGACAAGATGGCCAGTTTCATGCCTGCTCCCATGACAATGAGCTGACACAACCACAGACCTGCTACCTGACAATACCTGAGCAGCCTCCTCCCCCTCTCAAGATGACGCAGGAACATGTGTGCTAAACCAAACAGATGACTACAAGAGGACTCCAGGTACTAGTTTTGATCAGCAGCTGCACCCTGGCACCTCTGTCCCCAGCCAGGGCTTACTCTAGTCCAGCAGGAATTTCCCCTCAAAGCATAGCCTAAATTCAGCTAGCACTGTGCCCCCCCCACCTTGAGCCAGCTGAAGGTTGGTAGAAGACCCTGGGGAAAAGGGATAGGAATCATCTTCTCTCAGGCCAAGAACTCCTGACAGGGTATGATGGCTTAGTATTCCTTCTGCAACTCCATTTCACACTAGAAAATTAGAGATGTGTGACTGTGGAAAACTCAGCATGTTCCCATACCTGAAAGCCCCAACTGCAGGTGAGTGAGTAGCCTAGGAAGCCTAAAGTGAAAGGAGACCTTCCCTGAGAAACTGTGAGTTTGTCTGCTCTCACTCGGCCAAAATAATCACTGTATATATGGCTCCAACCCATGCCAAAATCCTGGAATAACACCCTCACATAGCACTTGAAGGTTTCACAAAGTGCCTTATCTTCCATTGCCTCCATGAGGTTAATATTCCTTTTATTGCAAATTTGGAAACTAAGGATCAGAGAAAAAAAGCAACCTGTTCAAGATGTCACAAATGGGGCTTCCCTGGTGGCGCGGTGGTTAAGAATCCACCTGCCAATGCAGGGGACACAGGTTCGAGCTCTGGTCTGGGAAGATCCCACATGCCGCGGAGCAACGAAGCCCGTGTGCCACAACTACTGAGCCCATGAGCCACAACTACTGAGCCTGCGAGCCACAACTACTGAGCCCGCGAGCCACAACTACTGAAGCCCGCACGCCTAGAGCCCGTGCTCCACAACAAGGGAAACCACCACAATGAGAAGCCCGCACACTGCAACGAAGAGTAGACCCTGCTCGCCACAACTAGAGAAAGCCCATGCACACACGGCAACAAAGACCCAAGGCAGCCAAAAATAAATAAAATAAGTAAATTTATATACAAAAAAAAATGAAAAAAACAAAGATGTCACAAATGGAAAATGGCAAAGCCTGGAGTTGAACCCAGGTATTTCTATCTGCAAGAGTCTCTGATTTTCCTGCAGTGAAGGCCCAGCTTTGTAAGGAAGCTTAATAGCTAAAAACAAGAGACCTGTATTCTCAGACTTGGAATCCACCAAGCAGTTCTTGTATGACCTTTGGCAAATCCCTTCACATCTTTGGGCATCAGAAAACTCATCTGTAAAATGAAGTGATGTAAAACAAGCGTAGAGAGAAGACAATTCTTTGGTTCCTAGAGTACTGTGAAGTGTAGCCCTTGCCTAGCACGTCAAAAAAAGTCAACTACCCCCCTAGTCATCACAGCCTAGCACTGGCCCCCTCCTTCAGACTGCCATATATTTTCTGTTACTGGCACCACCAGGCACCTCATTACCCACACGCAAAACATGGCTACATCTTTGCCTCTTTCCTTCCCTCCCTACACTTAAACACTGAGTCCTACTGATTCTGCCTCCATAGTACACACCTCTCTGCTCATGAACAATTGCAAAGTCTCCTATCTAGACTCCCTGCCTCCAACCTCATCCCACCAATGCATTGTGCATGTTCTGTGAGATTAATCTGCCTAAAGCAAAACTCAGGTCAAGTCTCTCCCCTGCTCAAAACCTGCAAGGACTACTTACTGCCTACACAGCAAAGTCTGAACTCTTTAGCCAAACACTGAGGCCCTCCACTATCTTTCCTCAATTAATCTTTTTTTGCCTTATTTTATCATACTCTCCTTCATAGATGCCACTCTCCAGCCAACCTGGACTAACCAATGTCCCCTAAAGACTCTTCACTTTGTCTCACTCCATGCCTTTATTCATGACATTTCCTTTGGCTGGAATGCTTCCCAGCCAGAGGAAACCTTATATTTCTGCCTGAAGTACCTGAAGACCTACTAAGCTGCTACCTCCTCCATAAAGCTTCCCTGATCTCTCCAGGCAGAGGTGATCCCATTTTGCAATAGGATCACAGGTATTATTCATAGGGCACTGAAACTAGATTGCCTTGCACGATAAACTGTAAAATGGGAAACCCATTGTGAGGATTAAACAAGATTACGTATGTGAAAGTATCTAACCCAGTCCTGGTACAGAATATGTGCTCAATAAATAGGAGCTCTTATTATGATAAGGAAAAATGTTCGTACACATCTTAACTTCCCTATTATATTCAACCCTTTTACCGGGCAAGGTATAACATACATGTTAAATGTTAGCTGAAGAGGTAAACACTACATAGATACAGACCCTATCCCAAAGCTTATATCCACAAGAGCTCAACCATAATGCTGTTTTTGGAGGATACAAACTGAACACACAGCACTCTGTAGCTATACACTTCACCAGTGTGATACTCCCATTCAGAATTTATTAAGTGGATACACTTTCTCATTCCCTCCCCCATCCCCTACAAATGCCAATCCCAGGTTATTCCAGGCCACTTAGGCAATAGAACAAACTAATGCCACTAACAGTCTGATAAATTGTACACTTTTCAATCCAAACACACATCTCTACTTAAATTCATATAGCTGTTTCCACAGTTATTAAACAAGAATAGAAACAGCATTGGCCTTTGGGTCAGATAAACCTAAATTCAAATCCTGGCTTAGTCACCTTGGGAAAATTACTTAAATTCTCAGAGTTACAGTTTCCCCATCTATAAAATGAGAAAAATATCCACCTTTAAGTGTTGTTATACAGCTGTAAAGCACCTAGCCCAGGGCCTAGAAGATAACAAGTGCTCAATAAATAGCAGTTATCATCATCATTCTTTTTTTTTTTAATATGTATTTATTTTGGGCTGTGTTGGGTCTTTGTTTCTGTGCGAGGGTTTTCTCTAGTTGTGGCAAGCGGGGGCCACTCCTCATTGCGGTGCGGGGGCCTCTCACTGTCGCAACCTCTGTTGTTGCGGAGCACAGGCTCCAGACGCGCAGGCTCAGTAGTTGTGGCTCATGGGCCTAGTTGCTCCATGGCATGTGGGATCTTCCCAGACCAGGGCTCGAACCCGTGTCCCCTGCATTAGCAGGCAGATTCTCAACCACTGCGCCACCAGGGAAGCCCCTCATCATCATTCTTATCATTGAAGTTATTTGAGTTGTCTCAATTACATACTTATCTCTTTAGCAATACACAATATGAGTTTCAGTGAACTTTGCCCTTGTCGGCAAAAGTTTCTTGAAATAAGACCTCCACAAGTCTGAGTACCCAGGTACACACACACACAGAAGCTGCTTTCTAACCGGTGTATGTGTTACACCTGAAGGGCACCCAGCTCCCCTGGTCCCTACATTCCAGATGCTGGCTCTAGGAACTTGGAAAACACAAACACATTTGCTTTAATGTACACACTGCAGTGATGAGAGCTCCGAGAGCTTCCTACAAGCCCTGAGATGACCCAGAGAGCCAATCAGGAGCAGAGCTACTGAATCTCACTGGAGAAAATCAGAGGCACATGAGACTTGGAAGCCTGCCTGCCTGCCTGCCTGCCTGCCTGCCAGTGAGATTTCTGGTCATTACTTAGGCCAACATTCAACACAAGGCAGCCAGGAGCTCTGTAAAATGGCTAACAGGAAAAGGGACAGGTTTGGCCCAGCGGGGCCATGCTGACAGCACAGCTGACTCTTTTATGCCTCTGCCTCCTTTACCAAGTTCCCCTAGAGGCCCCTCCCCAATGCCTTGAAGGAAAGCTGGTGTGACGTCTGCTCAGGCTGGAGTTCTCTGAGGCCCAGGGAGTTCGCAGAATCGGAGATAACCTTTAAAACACCAGTGATCTTCACTGGGCTATCCTACCTCGCTGCTGCAAAGCCCAGCATGAACGAAGGCTCCCTTCTCCATCCCACAAGCCAGGCTAAGGAAAGTAGTTCTGTTCCTTCAGCTGCCTCACATTTGCCCTGTGGTAAACCCAGGGGGTCCATGGAGCCAAAGCCAAGCAGCAGCAGGAGCCAAGGAAGCCCCGCCCACAAGCCTCATCTCAGGCCTCCAGGAGCACAGCCCTGCTCCACTCCTACTACAGCCACCTGCTCAGGGCAGCCAGTGCTATGGCAAACAGAAAAGGCCAGCCAGAGTCAAGGGCCGAACCGTCCCCCAGTGCGACTGGTAACTGTCGCTGCGCGCATCTTCAGGAGGTACTCAGTAAACAGGGATGAAGTACCAGGCAGCAGAAAAATAGTGAGTGCCCACAGAACACCTCAGAAATCCCCCACGTGAGCTCTACCCCTAATCTCAGGGCACTCTTGTCCAAGCTCGTCACTTGGCACTCTCCCTCCATGACTACTCAATCCAAAGATCAACTCGTTGTTATTCATCCATTTATTCAGCAAATATCTATTGGGCACATACCCTGTGACCCGTACTGTGATAGATACTAAGGACGGGTGCTATGGTCAGAAAAAATAGACATGGCTCTTGCCTTCAAGAGAGAGGAAAATATGCAAAAAAAAAAAGGCTTTAAAAGCTATTTCATACAAGTTTTAATCCCATTTTCAAGTGAGGAAACTGTAGTTTGGATCATACTGTCAGTAAGGACTCAAGTCAGTGCCCAGTGCTCTTGATTCCCACATCAGGCTATCTCTTGCTTTAAGAGGCATAAGTAGGGTGTGAAGGGCACAGAGAGTATTGTAGATAGCAAGTGCTACCGGAGTTTGGAAATGAGAGGGAGTTTGTGGCTAGCATTAATGTCAGGGATCACTTCACAGAGGACTCAGAGGTTAGGTAGGAAGGAAGGAGGAGAGGGGAGGACATTCTGGGAGGCAGTAAAATGGCATTCATAAGTAAAGGCAAAAGAGAAGCAGTATAAGGTGTGCTCTGCAGACCAGGACAAAGAAAAAAGCCTGGCTGGGCCAAAATGTAGAGAGGGGAACCGAGGAAGATGAAGTGGGCAAAGTGGTCTGGGGCCGGAACCCTGGGTCAGGAAGGAAACTACCACCCATAGAGGGATTTTAGGGTTTACACCGTCTCTATTCCAAGCTCCCCAGCAGAAAACAAAAGTACAGTGCTGTTGGCTCATTTCAGGTTTTTCCTTGCAGGTCTCTCACTGAAATAAATCTGCTCCACTCTGATCAACATGACAGGGCCATAGCCATCCCTACTCAAGTCTCGCCTGCCTTAGCAAGTTGTGCCAACACAGGCAAGGCTTTGTCAAATTCTCAGTGCCCAGAAAGGTCCCCCTAGGTGGCCACGAGTAACCCCACAGGGCTTTAGATACATTTACCCTGCCTGTGGAGGCCCCAAATCTATACATAAAGCAACCAGCTGAGCCAAACAATGGTGAGATATGCAGTACGACACTCTGACCCACCTCCTTCGGGAAATCTGCTCTGTACATCAAAACAAACAGATCTCTCCTTGCTTGAATTGAGATTGCCAGGGGAGTACAGAATGCAGACATTAGTCACCATACGCCACAGATATCACTGGGCTTCTTTTTCTGCGCATCATATAAAAGCTCCCTAGCTGGGCAGGGAAGATCCTCAGAAGCAGCACTGACTTTGCATACCCCCCCAGTTCTGCCCAGCACAATTTCTGTGAACACAATACAATATTGTGAACTGCTTTCTGGTTTTCCTCTGTATAGGTCTCAGACTCCCTAACAACCCAAACTGGCTGTGTTAGGGTAAAGAAGCTCCACAACAGAGTGGGAACAGCATGTGAATAATAATCAGACAAAATTAGATTCTGGCCCCAACTGAGACCTTGGGCAAATTTGTTCCTGTCATATGTAGACTGAGGAGTTTAGTTGAGATGGTACTTAAAAGCCCTTCCAACTTTGACACACTAGGACGTGATAGCACCCAACATCAACGGCCCTAAAGGTCAGAGTAAGTTTTTCAGCTGTCAATGTGTAAGTCCCAGTTCAATGCCACTTATAAGTCTAGCTCTCAGAAGGCAAGTTGGGGCAGTAAAGCCTCCAAGGTCAGTGGCTGTACAATGTGCTCCAGAACTAAAGGTACCAAACAAGGAGTTGGGAGGCATGACTAGAACCTAGGATAAAAATCTAGTTTAGAATTGGGTTTAAAACAGGGGAGGAATACAGGTGGAAGGGCCATGTCAACTCTACATGTCAAAGCAATGCGGTCATGCATGAATCAAAAGGACATAATACCAAAGGGAGTACAGAAAGACACCACAAGACTCTAGGAGGCAAGCAAAGGAAGTCAGAGGAAAACTAAGAGGACTCAGCACCCATTGTTCCCAAGATCATGGCCCTAGAATGATGTCACAGGCATCCTCTATGATGGCCCCCAGTGATCCCTACCCTCCTGGTATTCATGCCATTGTATAATCCCTTCACCTTGACTTGTTTCTAACAAATAGAATATGGCAGAAGTTGTGGCACATCAATTGCAAGATTAGGCAATAAAAAGATTGCAGCTCTCATCTTGGGCACTCCCTCTTGGATCACTTGTCCTGGGGGAAGCCAACTGTCAGGTCATGAGGCAGTCCAGTGCAGAGGCCCATGTGGCAAAGGACCAAGGCCTACCAACAACCACATAAATGAGCTTGAAAGTAAATACTCTCCCCGCAGTTGAGCCTTCAGTCCCAGCCCAACAGCTTGACTACAACCTTATGAGAGACCTTGAGCCAGAGGCACCCAGCTAAGCAGCACCCAGATTCCTAACCCACAGAAACTGAAAATAATAAATGTTTACTATTTTAAGCCTCTGCATTTAAGGATAATTTGTTATGTACCAATACAGGTAGGGACTAGGCCCATCTGGTCAGCCGTTTCAAGTCTGCAGGTGGGGCTAGGGAAGTGGTTACAGCCAGCAAAAGGAAGGGGATATAGGCCGGAAATAAGGTGAAATACTAGCACCCAGACTTTATCAACAGCTTCCCTATGGCCTAGAGTAAGCTTTGAGTAAAAGCCTAATTTGGCCACACGCAGGGTTCACATAAGTCTGGTGGGTACACCTGATGTAAAACAATGGCACTACAGCAGTTCCAGAGAAGCAACTTCCATTAGAGAGGCGCAACCGTAAGAAGACGCTCAGATTCTGACTGAGGCTTTTCCAGGCCCATAAAAGCAGAGGTTGTGAGGACCCCACTATCCCTAATTGTGTAGTACTTTAGAGTTTATAAAGCCCTTTCACCACATAAGTTATCTCATTTGATCCTCACTACAAATCTATTCATTAAGGTTATGCTCTTTCTACAAATGAAAAAACTAAGGCTGAGAGAGGCAAAGTGACTTACCCTCTACAAGGTCCACAGACAGTAAGAAAAAAAGCTGGAACTCTGAAGCTCCCCTAAATCCAGATATTTATGTCTGCTGGCTGTGGCCAACTGAGACCCTTTTGCCAACCAAAGCCAATCATCTCATCTGAGCTTCTACCCAGCCCCACCCACTCATTTCCCAACTCTCTCCTCCCCGCTACACATAGGTCTTTTGTGGAACTAGACAGTTTCCCAGCTACTCCCAACCGCATTCTCATGCTAAGGCCTGCAACAATAAGAGTCTGGTTTCTTTAAAATCCTAGACAAACTTCTTCCAAGCAAAATGAGGCCATTGGACTCAAACTGATCTGGATAACTTTTTTAACAAAAGCAAAAAACAAGAAATTCTATTTTTTGTTTGTTTGTTTGTTTTGCCTCACCACATGGCTTGCAGGATCTTAGTTCCCCGACCAGGGATCGAACCTGGACCCCAGCAGTGAAAGCACAAGAGTCCTAATCACTGGACCACCAGGGAATTCCCAAAAAATGAGAAATTCTAGAACAGTGAACTTTCTAAATAAGTGAAGCTTATTTCTTCCACTTTACCTAACCCTTTCGAAGTAAAACTTCTTCAACTTCCAACCTAGTAAACTACAGTTGAAAAAGAACCAGACAATAAATCCCCTTCAATTCAGTTTTACAAACTCTACAGTATGTAAAGTATACCATGTGCCAAGGCTTGTGCTAGGAGCTTCCTGTCCTAACCGTCGAGGAGTTTTTATAAAGGAAGGCCGGCACATACACAGGTAACTCCAACAGGGTAGCATGATTGGTAAGATTATAGACTCCATCATCCTCCAGAGCAGCACTTTGTCATAGGTGACAAGACTACTCAAACACCTTTGTTAGCACAGCTATGGCCAGACCATTGAGGTTAAGGCTCTGCATGCCAGATTGGTGAGGGACACACTGACAGGTACCGTGTTTTGATAAAAACAACAAGGGCTTGATACACAGATCCCCAGAGTTATGGTTCTGATCCTGCCACTTTTTAGTTATGTGACAAAGAACACAAATTTCTCAGCTACGAATTCTTCACCTTTAAAATGGGCATAATGGGAATTCCCTGGTGGTCCAGTGGTTAGGACTCCATGCTTCCACTGCACGGCACAGGGGTTCAATCCCTGCTTGGGGAAGTAAGATCCTGCATGTCACGTGGCATGGCCAAAAAAAATGGGCATAATAATAAAAACAGGTATACCTACTTCCAAAGTTGAGGATAAGATAAAATAATACGGGCTTCCCTGGTGGTGCAGTGGTTGAGTCCGCCTGCCGATGCAGGGGACACGGGTTCGTGCCCTGGTCCGGGAAGATCCCACATGCTGCGGAGCGGCTGGGCCCGTGAGCCATGGCTGCTGAGCCTGCGCATCCGGAGCCTGTGCTCCGCAACGGGAGAGGCCACAACAGTGAGAGGCCCACGTACCGCAAAAAAAATTAAAAATTTAAAAAAAAATAAATAAAATAAAATAATACATTGAAAAGGGATAAACAGATCTGAACTTGGATGAAAATACAAAGTGCCCTGGGTGAGCAACACCATGAAGGGTTGCTGAAAAGCCCAGAATGTGTACCAAGATATATGAGAAGGTATGAAAGGAAGAGAGAAAATATGATCCATTCAAACAGGTCCTGATTTCAGCTTTTCCAACAAACTTTAACAGAAATTTTAGGCTGGGCACAATAAAAACAGAGATAAATAAAATACAACCCCTCCTCCTTTCTTCCACAAAGAGCTTACACTTGTAAGTGAGCAAATATATGTACAGTGTGCTATGTGTTAAATTAGAAATTTATACAAAGTATCCAGGGGGTAATAAAGAAAGCTCTGTATTGTTATTACTTGATTTCTTACACTGTGTTATGGGCACAGGCGTATTCAATGTATTATTCTTTATACTTAGTTGTATATCTTAATAGTTCATAATTTTTTTTTGATCAGCAGTAACAAAAAAAGAAAGCTCTGTTGGAGACCCAGTTTGGTATCTTTCACTCTCCCAAAAACTTTGACAGCCAGAACTGCTGGGTTTCCTGGAGAATCATTTCTCACAGAAAGCAGTATACCACAGCATGCCCATGAAGTCACTCAGCACTGTATCTCAAAGCCACTCAGCAGGAAATGAGGGGCCCCCTGGGGCTCAAACTCAAGTCCTGTGAAGACCTAGGAAACCCTCCCATCAGGACCTCATCCCTTCCTTGTCAGAGAACAGGAGTTCTTAGCATGATGGCTCCACATTCCTAAGGAGCCCATGAGAAGAATTGGGGGGGGGGGTGTGAATTTGGATGGGAAAGAAATTACATCTTTATTTTCAACATTCTCTTACTGAAAGTTAGCATTTCCTTCAATCATACATAATAACCAACCATAATATTATTAGCACTACCTATGATTTTGTCACCAACAGAAAGTACAGACATTTTCATGTCACATTACATTGGTATAGATATCTCCAAATATTATTCATAATCATCATTACTTCAAAATTACAGTAGTTATGAGACCTGCCACAGACCACACGTGACTGCAGTCTTCCTGTCTACCAGCCCTCATGCGAGGTAGTTGGCCAACTGTGAAGCAACTCTGCCCAGTTATTGTTCAGCCGCCAGTGAGACCCCATGTGCTCACACTGGTGATCCAGACCTCTACAATGCCCCCTTCCCTCCAACAATCCCCAAGTCAGACCACTCCCCACCCCGTTCTCTTATGCCTCCGCACAACCCCTCCTTCCAGGAAGCCCTCCCCAGCCACCTTAGCCTAGCTCAGCCCACGCAGAGCTCTTGTAATCCTTAGCCTACACTGTCTACCCTGCTTGGTTTTGTGCTTCATTAAGCCTGTGCGTTATGTTGTATTTAATAGTCTCTAAATATATATCCCCACCCCCACCCCCAAACTAGACTACTTTGGTAGCCCTAAATTCCTTCCATAGTACAAAGCAAGCAGTAAGCACTCATTACAGACTTGTGGATTGAATAACTGATTACGCCAGGGTCCCTGACTCAAATGTCTTAGTCTAGTTCTACTAATAACCCATTGTGGAATTTCTATGTGACGCCTCTCTGGACATCAGTTTCCTCATATGTAAAAATAAATAAGTTGAACTAACTGATGTTTCCACCTCTTAACTTTTGAATTAGGCAACCACTTTTTATCTCCCCAAGATCTGAGAAAAATTATGGAGGAAACTGAGAAGCCTCCCCCAGCTCTCCCAGGCAGGGTTAGTCACTTGCTCCTCTGGGCTTCCCACAGCCTTTTGTATGCATATATCATACCTCTACTACAGCGCTTATCACAAAGTTCTGAAAGAGTGTATAACCTAGTGGCTGAGGTGGAGGTGGGGAGAAGAGTCAGACTGCCTGGGTTCAAATTCTGGCTCTATTCCCTACTATCTGTATAACCTTGGGTAATTTACTTGACCTCTCTATGATTTCAGTTCCTCACTTATAAAACAGGGATAATACCAAGCACACAGGATGGCTGTAAGAATTAAAAAGAATAAAATGTTTGGAATAGTGCCTGCCACACAGTAGGCACTAAAAAATGTCAGTTGCTATTATTGTTGATGTTACTGATGTTATTAATGTCTTGCTAGGCACTGGGTTCCTACTTCAGCTGGATCTCTGTCCTCTTCCCGTTCTCCATCACAGTACTCTGTTTATGTTTTCTTCCACAAAAATTACAAGACACTATATTTATTTATGTATTTATTTTCTATCTCCCCACTAGACTGTAAACTCCATGAGGGCAGAGAACATGTCTGTTTTGTTCATCCTTTAATTCCCAACACCAAACACAGTGCCTGGCCCAGAGCAGGCACTCAAATATATGCTGAATACACAGCACGTGAGCTGACACTGTTCAATGTTTGCTGAATAAATTAACCTGGTTAAGGATGATTGTCAAAGCTGAGGTGTGGGTGCAGATGATGTCCTAGCTGCCCCAGGATTAGTGTGACCCTCTGCCCATCCCCCAATATTAGCCTCAGCCAAGCCGCACCCACCTGCCCTTGGCTCCAATCCAGTTCCGGGAACCACCCTCAGCTAAAATTAGCATAGCCACCAAGATGGCCAGGCCATTTATAGCCTTGGAGGCAGCAGCAACTAGCTGGGTGGGCAGGCAAGACTCTGGCCTCCCACTCCATTAGGGGTGAATTGAGACGCCAACCTGCACTCCATAAACTGCCTAGAGGCCTATCCTCCAAAGCCCAGTTCTAGTTATACTGAGTAGAACCACAGTTCCTGAGTAGAGGTCCTCAACCAACACTGGCAGTCACAACTCCAGACTCACGTGGGACCCCTCACACACATTCTGCAGGAAACATTTTGAGTTTCTGGAGGCAATGAGTCCAGAGTCTAAGGGAGGTTCCAAGCATCAATTCCAGGCAGTTTCAGAAGTGCAGGCTTCAGAGCAGCACAGTCAAGCACAGATCTTTACTGAGAAAGTAACTTAGCACAACTGGGTATACAGGCATCAAAGAGCCAGAAGGTGACAGGAATGGCCTCTCCCAATGAGAAGGCCTTCTAGCAGAGCACCTGCCTTCCCTGGAGGGGCAGACCTTTAAGATAGCCATGTACATCCAACAAGAGAAAAAATGCAATTTTCTGGCCCCTGCAGAAGACCCTCCAGAAGAGAAAAAGACAGCCTTTTTTTGGATCTCTGCTACAGAGTCACCAGGGGCTGCCTAACTAACTCACCAAGAGGAAAGTAACATTCTCTTGGCCTTACCTAGTGCTCCTTTAACAGGGCAGGGCCTGAGAAGACAGAAGAAGTCTAGGACTTAAGAATCAGAAAACATGGGACTTCCTTGGTGGTCCAGTAGTTAAGACTTTGTCTTCCAATGCAGAGGGTGCGGGTTCAATCCCTGGTCAGGGAGCTAAGATCCCACATGCCTTGCAGCCAAAAAACCAAAACATAAACAGAAGTAATATTGTAACAAATTCAATAAAGACTTTAAAAATGGTCCACATCAAAAAAATCTTTTAAAAAAAAATCAGAAAACTGAGCATAGGACTCAATTTCTTCAACAATAAAAATGGGGATAATACCACCTGCCCTGTATTCTAATAGAGCAATTGCGAGACTATGGGAAAAACAGCTGTGTAAAATACAAACTTTAGAGAACATACAAATTGACTAGATATGTTGAATCTGATTTAGAAAAGTGGAAGCTTTAAGGGTAAGTAAAACTCCTGTGTTCTGAGGATACAGAGGGACTGGAAAGGCTACAAGAGTTCCTGGCTGTGTAGACAGCTCCTCACCAAATCCTTTAGAAGAGCCCCGTCCATGAGCCCAGTCCACCTCTTTGCAAAAATGAGTTCTTATCTGAGTCAAAGTCCCAGACAGGCCCAAGGTGATAACCTACCAGAATAACAGTGCTGGGGCCTCCAGGTTACCAGAAACTATAGTCATTCCCAGCACCTAGGGTCTCTGAGATTTCCTCCCTGGGCTTCAATATTACTGTGACAATAGAAACTAATTTCTGAACTGAGAGGAAGAAAAGACCAAAAGAGAAGCCTAAGTAGTATAATCAACACAGCCAAGCCTCTAAAATATGTTGTGTGGAGGGCTGTCTCCATAAGCTCAAGCCAGGGGCTGCTTACGAGGGATGCTGGAGTGCCTCTTACCTATGGCATGTACAAACACACAAATCTTCCTGACAGCTAGCTAATGCCTAAATTCAAAACTTCATCTCTTTTAGCACTGTGTCTAAAATAAAGAACACTTCCTCCCCCCCAAAAGAAAATTCATTTTATGTCAGGCACTCATATTTTAGGGTGAAAAAAGGACATATTATCAGTTACAAACAGGGATGTCACTGGGACAGCAGAGATGCTCCTCAGGTCTTCTGCACAGTTTGACCTACATCTGCCTTCATAGCCCAATGAGAGCCAAGCTTTGAGCTAGGGTTCAGGGGCCAAGGAGACACTGTATGGAGAAACAGGATTAATATGCAAGAAGGACCTATCTTCAAAGCAACAGCCTAGGTGCCATGCTTGTACATAGGGCAACCCTGGCCTCACTTGGAAGCCAACCCTTGGGGTACCTGCAGTCACACCCAGCCCAGTCAAGGAATTTAAAAGGGGGTTTCCTAAGAAAGGGTCTAGCACCAAAGCCAGCCTCTGGATCCATCCATGAAACTTCCTGGCCACCATGATTTACGCTTCCTTTTCCTCCTTGTATCAACAGGTATTCACTGAGGCGTCCCCTCACTTGAGCTTGCCCCGCCGTAGAAAGAACCCAGCTATAAACTCTCCTCATTCTGCATCTCACTACTTTGGGCAGATCACAGTGACCGGGTGAGAGAAACAGGGATAAAAAACTGAATACCTCTAAGCCTTGTGTAAAACAACTGCATTTTAAAAGTGCTCTTTCTTCTGCAACAATACCAGGGCTCCTACTGTTTGACAAGCCTCCATAAGTGCATAGGAAAAACCAGGACAGATCAAAAATATTGTACAATTCCTACCCTCATCAGTCAGAAGAAACAGAATAAGTCAACAAGTGGTCCCAGGAATTACATCATGCCCATGTCAACAAAAGGCCATTTAACTCCCTGGTGGTAAATAGGATTCCATCTAAGGAACTGCCTTGATATTTCAAATGGGCACAGCTAGAAGACAGCAGATTACCTAAGGGAAGGGAGAGAATAGGGTCCCCACGCTCATTGGAATAGAAAGGCACACCTCGACACTAAGTTAGAGAGTAATAGAGTTGGCCCAGTCCTGACTCTTCCTACCCAACCCAAGTAGCCTCAGCCTCCCCTGTGCTGCCAAGTGCTGAAACTGGCCAAGAGCAACAGACTTATCATCTGCCCAGGGCATCAGTCCAGACAAGTAGTCATGAGAAGGGGTCTTGACTTGCTGATCTGAAAGGCCAAGGTGCCCCAAAAGCAAAGCTCTTTCCACTGCCAACAAAAGATATCCTGAGGAGGGATGAGGAAAGTTGTTCAAGAGAGACAAAGACATTAGAAGGGAAAGAACTCTTTGGACTACTAAGAACAGGCAGTGCCATGTGTGGGTCTGCCATCAATCGCAGGTGTATAAACCTAGGGTTCGACTTCCCCACTTGGGCAACTCAGTTCTTGTCCGTGGCCAAGGCCTTACCTGCTACAGTGGACTCCTCAGAACTGGCCCCCGAGCCGGTTCCCGTCGTCTTCTCGCTGTGGCTTTGGCTGAGGCTCTGGCCGTGATGCAGGAGAAGCCCCCAGAGGAGCCACAGGGCAAGACGGGCGCACACATCCATGACTCCAGGTCCAGGTCTCAGTCAACATGCGCCTGATGTAGACTCCTCAGGATCCCAGAGGCAAAGCTGGGAGCCCGGGAGTGCAGCTGACGGTCCTGGAACCCCAGGCAAGATGCCCTCGAGGTGCCGCAGCTGTCCAGCCACCCGTGAGTCTGCCTCCTCAGACAGCCAAAGGTCAAGTGCTCCAAGTTTGGGTGCGGGAGGAGGGCCGGCGCCTCGGGTCCAACAGTGGGTCCGCCGGAGCTGCGACGGCCTGAGTACCCGGTCGGCTCGGGCCGCTTCCGGAGAGTTTGGACAGGGTGGCCGCGGAGCCGGTGTCAGCTCCGCAGCCGGCTACACCCCTGCCGGAGGGGGCGGGAGGGCGGGACCTCCAGCGGGCACCGGAGTGGGGGAGGGAAAGAAGGGAGGGAAAGAGGGGGGCACCTGGCCTCGCACCGCCGAGAATCGGCGAGGGGCACAGGTTCGGGAAGGGCGTGCGACTTCCAGGCCCCCGCGGGCGCAGGCGGCTCGGGGATCCCAGGCCTCCTAGGCCGAGGTCAGTGCTCCCGCCCAGTCCCGTGCCCAGGCGGCCGGCGGTGCCCAGGTTCAGCAGGCGGACGCGCACGGGCCAGGCCCGGGACAGAGGCTCCCCGGCGAGCGGGCGGGAGGCGCGGGGCGGGCCCGGGGCGGGCGGGGGCGTGCTCTCCCGCAGGCCCGCCCCGCGCCGCCCGGCCCCCAGCGAAGCCCGAGCCCGCCCCAGCGCCCGGCTTACCCCGGAATAACCTGTTAGAGACAGCCGCCCGGCACCCCCAGACCCCGGAGGGCTCTCCCGGCTCTCGGCCCGCTCTAGTCTCCGCCAGGACCCCTCTCCCCAGCCAAGGGTCGGGTCCCGGCCTCCCTTTCCCCCACGGGAGCCCCTCCCGCACTAACAGCCCGCGAACGAGCGGGCGGGCCCCTGACACGCAGTCGCTCAGGTAACCCAGGCCTGCGGCGGCAGCGACGATGACAGTAGCTGCCCTGCCCGATCTCCGGGCCTCGGTGCTGCTCCACTCGCCCAAGCTCTAGAGCTGGTCAGGGCAAAGACCCTCGGTACCACGACTGCCGCCCGGGGCTGCCTGAGGCGACAACTGCCCAGCCCGGTTCGGCCGGGGGGCCCATTGCCAGCCCCCCACTCCAGGCCGGTATCCCAGGCTCCGCCCTCCCCGCCGCGCCTTGCAACCAATCCGCTTCCGCCTCTCTGCAGCTTAGGAACCCTCGCGCTTCGTCACCCGTGTGCAGCGGCCCCTGGCGGGCAAATCTGGGCGCTGCGAACAGGGCCCGAGCTCGTTGGGAGGCCCTGCCCCTTTGCAGAGGATTGAGGAATAGAGCTAGGACCCGCCCCGGGGGAGGCCCATTAGGGCCTGCTAGTGGTTTCGGAGGAAATGATGCCAGAAAATACACGAAGCGTCCAAACCACTGTAGGTAAAATTGCCCTACACATACCGTAAGTCTTGGCTAAATGACCCCATCTGCCTACCTGACGCCCCCTCCCCGCCTCATCCAAGCTAAGTCGGATGCCCTCCCTTAACTCTCACAGCCCGTTTTCCTAACCCCCCCTCCCCTCTGAGGTTTTTGCGGGTAGGGCCTGTGGCTGGTTCCTCCCTGCATCTCACTCTCCCAGCTCTCTTTGTGGCTTGGGGGTGTTAGCGACTTGAGAATGAGTGCCCCCATAAAGAGGGAGTTGAGCCTGGGCCTCCTTCAACAGAGCCTGCACTTCCTGCTCTCAAGTGTGCTGTCAGCAAATCTTTACTGAAACCTGCTCTGTGCCCTACCCTGTCCTTGGCACCTGAGGCAGAGGAAGGGATTAGGCCCCGTCCCCACTCTGACAGTGCTAAGCCAGCTACCTGTTCTGAGCAAGGCTTCTGAAGACCGGGAACACGGATTTGCCCAATAGCTGCCTGGCTTAAGGGTTAGGCTGTCAATATAAAAACACACGTCTGACGTCATCTACTACCACTCTTCCCACTCTCTTATTAAACGTCAGTCGCACTGGCCTTCTTTAAGTTTCTCAAACACATGGAACATCAGCCACCTCCCGGCCCTTGTATCGGCTGTTGCTTCTACCTGAAACCGTCTCCCCTCCTGGCCTCCCCATCAACTCCCTCGTATGGCTGGCCTCTCATTCTTCCAGATGCAGTTCAAGATCTTCTCAGAAAATCCTACTCTGACTGCCACCTCAGGTCCACAATTGGACCATACTCATATCTGCCTTCCCCCGCCCCATAGGATTGTGACTTTTCAGAGGTCAGGGGCTGTGCCTTATTCATCTCTGGGAAATGGCCATCCAGCCATAGGCCCTGTACATCGTAAGTGCTCAATAAAAGCTGGTTGACATGAGTTAATTCATTTGATCATGCAAATATTTATTGAGTAACAACTGTGTTGCTGGGAAATTGGCCCTAACAGAAGATGAGCCCCTGATCTAGGTTCTACTAGACCTACACTCGGAACCAGGAGTCTGAAATTCAAATGGAAAATGGGAAAATAGCTAATATTATTGAGAGAAGTAGGTGCGAGTAATAGGGAGTGGTAGGGACTGGGGCACACTGGTAAGCAGGCAAGAAGGTGAACTCAGTATTGCTGGATCATCTTTAAGAGAAGATGGGAATCTGGACTTTTAAATGATGTAGCCCCTTTATCAACACAGACCTACTGTATAGCACAGGGAGCTCAATATTCTGTAATAACCTATATGGGGAAAGAATCTGAAAAATAATGGATATATGTATATGTATAACTGAACCACTTTGCTGTACACCTAAAACTAACACAATATTGTAAATCAGCTATACCCCAATATAAAATAAAAATTAAATTTTAAAAATAAATTTTTTTGATGTTGGGGGTAAGAGTTTTTATTAATTAATTTATCTATTTTTGCTGTGTTGCGTCTTCATTTCTGTGCGAGGGCTTTCTCTAGTTGTGGCAAGCGGGGGCCGCTCTTCATTGCGGTGCGCAGGCCTCTCACTATCGCGGCCTCTCTTGTTGCGGAGCACAGGCTCCAGATGCGCAGGCTCAGTAGTTGTGGCTCACGGGCCTAATTGCTCCGCGGCATGTGGGATCCTCCCAGACCAGGGCTCGAACCCGTGTCCCCTGCATTAGCAGGCAGATTCTCAACCACTGCGCCACCAGAGAAGCCAAAAAAATAAATTTAAAAAAATCAAAACAGAAAAAAAAATGATATAGTCCTTTAAAAATGATATAGCCCTACATCTATAGCATAAATTGATCACTCAGACTACAAGTTTATAATTTCTGCCTAAGCCAACCCACCTGCCTGTGTACTCATTTGTCAAAGAGAACACACAAGAAAAAAGAAAAATAAATCATGCTTAATACAACCTCCTTTATACTCAAGTGCATCTTTCTCTTAGCTACCATGTGAGTTCTTTGGGGGTATGGTTGCAAAACCCATGTGGTACAAAGAGCCTGGGTCTTGGAGACAGGAAGCAAGGGTCTATTACCAATTCACACCAAGACCTTGAAACTCTCAGAGCCTGCTGCATTTCCTGTGAGGCTAAAATGGTCTCCAGGAACTAAAAACAGAATTACCATATGCTGCAACAATTCCACTTCTGGGCGTATGCCAAAAAAAATTGAAAGCAGGGTCTCAAAGAGATATCTGTACACCCATATTCATAACAACACTCTTCACAATAGCCAAACGCAACCCAAGTAAGTGTCCACGGATGGATGACTATATAAACAAACTGTGACAAATATATATATATATATATATATATATATATATATATATGCAATGGAATATTATTCGGCCTTTAAAAGGAAGGAAATTCTCCATGCTACACATGAATGAACCTCAAGGACATTATGCTAAGTGAAATAAGTTGGTCACAAAAGGACAAATACTGTATGATTCCACTTATATAAGGTTCCTAGAGTAGTGAAATTCATAGAGACAGAAAGCAGGATAGTGGTCACCAGGGGCTGGGGGGAGAAGAGGATAGGGAATTGTTTAGTGGATATGGTTTCCATTTTGCAAGATGAAAGGAGTTCTGGAAACTGGTTGCAAAACAATGTGAATGTACTTAATACACTTAAAATGTAAATTTTATATTATGTGTATTTTACCACAGTTAAAAATAAAAGTAAAAATAAATGGTGTCTGGGAGCAAAAGCCATGGCCTGGACATTAGGAGAAACATTCTTGTCTCATCTCTGCCTCCAAGATCATGATGTGACATCAGAAAAGCCAGTGCCCCTCTGGATCTCAGTCTCCCCAACTATAGGATGGGTAGGGACCAGATTATTGATCCAGTTCAGCTTTAATATTCTATAAGGTAGGAAAATCCTGAGACCTCGTGGATCTTCCTGGATCAGAAGCTGTGACTCTCACCTCAGTAGACCCTAGACTGGGTCCTCATGTAAGTGCAGCCTCTGCAAGAAGCCCTCACCACATTGTGTCTCAGGAGGAAATTGAGAGCTTGGTTTTGTTTTGTTTTTTTCATCTCTGTGTCTTTTTGAAACCTATACACCAAGCCTTTACCGTGTGCCAGGAATATCTCCCTTGCATCACTCTTAGGGCCTTGCTCCTAATAGATATTCTGCAGATGTTGGTTAAATCAAACCGGATTAACAATTCTTATGCCTCCATTCTACTATTTGCAAGAGCTTTCACATCTATTATCTTATCTCTCTCTCACAAAACCTCTGCTAGATAAGTCAGAGACTATACTTATTTTACAGATGAGGAAACTGAGCCTAAGAAGAAGTGACAACCACATCAAGTTCTCTTTCTCCTCTGGGATTTCCTCCCTATCCTTCAAGTCTCAGTTCAAGTGATACAAATCAGCCATACCTTGATCACTGATGACAGCATAGCATGAACCAAAAGTTATGATTAGTCAAAAAAAAAAAAAGAGCCAGCTCAAAAGTCACCTCCCTTCTTTTCCCACCTTCCCTGACTTACCCTGTCTCTCCAGTCTCCTGCTACTCTAAGTACCTTAGAGTACTTATATAACTGAATTATGATTATCCAATAAGTATTTATCTTCCCCATTAGCTCCTGAGTTTATCAAGGACTTCATTTCTTTTTTTTCTGTTTTTTTAATTTTTTGGCCCCATGGCACATCATGTGGAATCTTAGTTCCCCAACCAGGAATCAAACCCACACCCCCTGCATTGGAAGCGTGGAGTCTTAACCGCTGGACCACCAGAGAAGTCCCAGGACTTCTTTTCATTTATTTATTTATTTATTTTTTGCGGTACACAGGCCTCTCACTGTTGTGGACTCTCCCGTTGTGGAGCACAGGCTCCGGACGCGCAGGCTCAGCGGCCATGGCTCACGGGCCCAGCTGCTCCGCAACATGTGGGATCTTCCCGGACCAGGGCACGAACCCGTGTCCCCTGTATCGGCAGGCGGACTCTCAACCACTGTGCCACCAGGGAAGCCCCTTTTCATTTATCTTTGTATTCTCCCAAGATAGGACTGTACCCAGTACAGAGATGGTACTCAGTAAGAGTAAACGAATGAACGATGAGTGTTCTGTACAGCAGCTTAGCTGTCCTTTCTCTCACAGGGTTTCTGATTACCAACAGCTTTCATTTGGAAAGTGAGAGAATCTTCAAGAGAATCTTCAGTAGAAGTGTACTAAAAGAGTCCGAAATCTCCTGCTCAGAAAAGTTTAGGAATCTGTAAGTTTAGGCTGTGTTATCAGTGGTGCTCCCTGGTGTCCAAAAATGGCAAGTACAGCTATCACTAAGAGTCTGGCTGTGAATGAGGAGAGAAAACTTGGCTTGTAACAACTCTTCCCAGGCTAGCTTCACAAAGAGAATCATCTTCCTTTCCAGAATCAGTTCTAGAATCTCACGGCCAATGTTCGTTCATTCAACATCTACCAAGCCCCTGTTTGTAACAACCCAGTTCCTACCCTCAAAGAGCTCAATTTTTCGGGGAAATATATAGATGAAGAGTAATTAGAACGTGTTGATAATGTCTTGAGAGAAATTGGTACAGGGGCAAGTGAAGGAGCACAGAGGAGGAACAAGTAACTGCCTAAAACAGTCAGAGAGGCTGTGCATACGGATTGGGGGAGGAGGACGGGTTCTGGAATTAGAATTCACATCGTGGCTCTGCTGTGTGACTCTGGGCAAACCAAGCTGCTTCTGGAATGTACCAGGGCTGAAGAAAGAGGAATTTCCCAGAGGGAGTATGCCAGATGACCTGGGTACCACCCAGTTTGGAGAAGCTCAAAGAGGCAAAGGTGTCCTGGAGGCAAACAGGACAACTACTGTTCTGCCTGTCTGGGAGGAGGGACCCTCCAGAAGGATTGGGCATGTGCTTGGTCCCCCTTCCCTCCATCCAGTTATTTCCTCAGGGGGAATCAGGAACAATTGGTCCGAGGATGCGACTCTAGAACTTTGTTTCATTTGTCACTTCCCCTGTTTGTTCTTTCTGCTATCTCCTGTATTACCCATCACCTTCTCATTTCATGAAATGAGACATTGGGCTTATCTTTGGGAGTAGCAATAAGGGGAATAATGAGCAGGAGACTCGTATTTCCGCTCAGGCAGCCTGAAAGAGGGAAGGCCAGGGGATCAAGAGGAGAACCAAGACGGCTGAGTCCCTGGAGCCACATGAGAGAAAAAGAAGAACTCAGATTTAGGGTTAGCTTGAAGAGGCTGGGACTGGGACTGAGCAGAAAACCCTGTGGGCCACTGGTGAGCCATAGGAGCTGGAGCTCAGTGAGGACCAGGCTGGGAAGACCCGTTTGGAAAACACCAGGGCAGGGGTGAGATCAATTCAGGGCCTTTCTCCTCCCCCTCTCTGTCTTCATCCTGCTCTTTCAGGGGAACTGAGTCAGCTTTAGCATTTGATCTTGAGAAAGAGGGAAGAATTATCAGGGAGAAAAACTTGAAAACAACATGAGTACATGCAGAAATAAATGTTTATTAATTGTACCCTGGGCAATCTGCTAGACACTCAGCTTGCTTATCTCACTGAATCCTCGCAATCCCACAAAGCACACAGTATTGTCATTCTGATTTTAAAATGAAAGTAAATGCCTCTGTTGTACACTTTTATAGCACTCTGTACTTTTGTATCATTACCTGTTTAAGATTTATCTCCCTTTCTAGTTACATCAGGATAGGGGCTTGCTTTTGTTTTCACCACTGCATCATTGGCATGTGACACTATGCTTGGCCAAGAGGTTTTCGATAAATATGTGTTTAAGGAATGAATAAGAGAGGTCATGTGACTTGTCAAAAGCCACAATGTAAGTGGTACGACCAGGATTTGAATCCTGGACCGTCTGGCTCCAGAACCTGTCTCTGATCTCTCTATTCTACCCCCACCAAGTGCTTTCATATATTCTCTCATTTCTAAATGTCCTAGCTCAGTGACCTTTTCTCTCAGCTGCTTGTGAACACAAATGTACACTGCCAAGAACTCACCTATTCAGGGAAAGCAAGTGAGAGAAACAGTCCATCTGGAGTTGTGTCCTCTTCCTACCCTCTTCATCTCACCACCTTCTTCCTCCAAGAAGCCTTTGCAGACAGCCCCACCTGTCTACCTGTCTCCTTCTCCTCTGGCCTTATTGGCCCTTCCTATGCCTGTGCCATAAAAGTGGCTCCAAGTCACCTGGTCTCTGATGCTTCCATACATATTAGTGCTTTATTAAGGCAATTTTATTCTGCTAATATACTGAAGGCAAATATATTGCAGGCAAGTATATTCTGCAATATACTGAAGGCCTGCCTGTGCCAGGCCCAGTGGTTGGACACAGAGATGAACCAGACACCACCTCAAATGACTTACACTTAGTGGAGAAGGCAGACATTAGGCACAGATACAATTAACTGGAGCACAAAGCAAGATGACCTAAATGGTATTAAAGAACTATGAGCAATATGTTACATGCATAAACCTTAATTACTTAATGATTATTTTTAAGTGTGTATCATAGAAGGTCACAGCTCAAAAGTATCATCTGGTTCAACTCCTTGCTTTCCGGTGGAGGAGTCTGAGACCCAGAGAAAGGCCAGGCCTCGTCTAAAGTCTCACAAGCCAGTCTGGCTGAGCCAAGACTAGACTTTGGGTCTTCTGAAGCCCAGCCGAGGGCCCTTTCCTCCTCTGCTAGTAGTTTCATATGCAACAGTCCCATATCCCATCAGACCATGACATCCTCAAGGCCAAGTCAGGTTCTCCCACCTAAGCAAGCTGAACCAGGGTCAGGCATGTCCAAGACCAAGGCCTCAGGAAATGCAGTCACCCCAGACTACCAATCCAGCCTTTTGGTCTACCGCACCTATTTTTACCACTATGCTTCTAAAATGATTTTCAAATATTTTTGCAGAAAACTTTTTTTTTTAAAGAGCCTTTTACCCAGAACACTAGTATATAAATCAGATAAAAGTGAACCAATTCCAGTTGAAGGAAAGGAAGGCCAGAGCCCCACTATTTTCCCACCCTCAAGTCCTGGGAAGGGAACTTTAGGAACACAGTTCAAAAACTTTTGTTCTGGGACACAATTTTTTTTTTAACATCTTTATTGGAGTATAATTGCTTTACAATGGTGTGTTAGTTTCTGCTGTATAACAAAGTGAATCAGCCAAACATATATGTATAACCCCATATCTCCTCCCTCTTGCATCTCCCTCCCACCCTCCCTATCCCACCCCTCTAGGTGGACACAAAGCACTGAGCTGATCTCCCTGTGCTATGCGGCTGCTTCCCACTAGCTATCTATTTTACATTAGGTAGTGTATATATGTCCATGCCACTCTCTCACTTCATGGGACAATTTTTAATGGCTTCATAGAAGCCATTTTAGTATATGGTCCTCCACTGAACCCTGTCTTTAATGGAAACTCACAATCCTTTCTTCATCATCAAATGGCAAACACCAGCCATGTGCTCCCACTAGAGTACGGAGGGGAATCTGATTTTCCCCTTGTCTTTCCTTGTTTCCTCGTCTCCACACAGAGGAGTATGTCCCAAGTGCTGTGGGGAGGGAGGAGAGAGACCCAAACTCTGCCTGGAGGATCTGGGGAAGCTTGAGCAGAAGGATCATGGAGAATGAATTCATCTACTCAATCATTTACCAGCCTGAATCTGATAGAGACTTTAATATTCTGTTCCACACCATACCCACTAGCTACATGAACCATCAAGCATTTGAAATGTGTCTAGTCAAAATTCAAACGTACTCTAAGTGTAAAACATACACCAGATTTCAGACTTAGTACAAAAAAAGAATGTAGACTATCCTATTCTTTTTGTTTTGTTTTTTTGCGGTACACGGGCCTCTCACTGTTGTGGCCTCTCCCGTTGCGGAGCACAGGCTCCAGACGCGCAGGCTCAGCGGCCATGGCTCACGGGCCCAGCCGCTCCGCGGCATGTGGGATCTTCCCGGACCGGGGCACGAACCCGTGTCCCCTGCTTTGCCAGGCGGACTCTCAACCACTGCGCCACCAGGGAAGCCCCTCCTATTCATTTTTATAAGCACTAATTTTATACAGATTCATGCTGAAGTTGAATGATTATATTTTGCATATGTTGGGCTAAGTAAAATATATTATTAACATTAAATTTTACCTGTTTCTTTTTATTTATTTATTTGCTGCACGGCTGTGGGATCTTAGTTCCCCAACCAGTGATCGAACCCGTGCCCCCTGCAATGGAAGGGTGGAGTCCTAACCACTGGACCGCCAGGGAAATCCTTCGTTTTACTTTAAAAAAAAAGTCATCACTAGGAAGTTTTAAGTTGCATATGTGGCTTACAATATATTTCCACTAGACAGCACTAGGAGACTACCAAGTGCATGGCAGAGGTGGTGTCTGTGCATGCATGTGTGCGCGCGTGCGAGTGTCATTGGAGGCAGTGGTCCATCACCGCCAGATTGTGAAAGACTGAGTCGATTTCGCCCGGCAGTCAATACAGGAAAGAGGCGGAAAGAATAGAATGCACAAAGACCCAAAGATGTGGGCTGGCACACTGTGTTTTGGGAACTCATTCTTACAGTAGCATGATTTTTAAAAAGAAGAGGAAAAGAAGTATTTGTTGAGTGTTTACTTTGAACCAGGTATTGGCAGCAGGCCTTTTACATCCATTCTCATCTTCACAACTACAGGATGAAGGGGAAGTTACTCTATTTTGCCAAAGACAGAATGGAGGTTCAGAAAGGTTGGACTATTTATTCTCGGAGTTGTTCTTCCTCTTTATCTGGAAAGCCTCTTGGAGACAGGGAGCCTTTCGTTAATGCCTGTTCTCCTCCACAGCACCTAGCTCTGCACGCAGCTCTGCACGTGGTAGGCACTCAGAAAGTTTGTGATGAACGAAGGATATCCTTTCTCAAGTCAGAGCTCCACGCGCAAGGCCAGGGAGCAGAAGCACCAGAGGGCGCCCACGAGTCCGCCCACCCGCCGGTCCCCAGAGCCCCGGCAAGATTCAGGACTGGGTGCGGCCCTTCTGTCCCAAGCAGTTGAGCGCCCCAGCGAGAAGAGGGTGCGAGGGGAGCCCCACGTCCTGGCTCCGCCCCACCCCCCTCCCCAGAGCCCAGGCGCGCGGAGCCGCCGGGTGCGGAACAACGACACGACATCCTGTTTTTGGGGCCCGCGGCTCCGCCTGCGCCTCTGCTGATCTTGTCTTTCCCCGGGTGCTGACGCCAGCTCTCCTTCCCCCAGTCTCCGCACCCTTCCCAGGGGTCTGGGGCCTTCCCACTGCTGAATCACCGCCACCCCGCACTCCCCCGGGGCTCGGGGCAGAGGTGGGGACTGCCCCGCCGGACCTATTCTGGCCAACCCCCAGCCTGGGCCATCGCTCGATCCCTGGGCTTGACTGAAGGTACCAGGCCTAGGGGCGCCTGTTCACAGCATCTTACCGCAGGGGTTGGTGGGGGCCAGATAGGGGGAGGGGGGACAAAAGCCAAGCGCCTAGGCTAGGGCCTCTGCTGGGGTGGAGGTGGCAAGAAGGGGACTGGGAGGACTGACCTTAAGGGCCTCAGAGGTAAAGGGCTGGGGTGGGGGAGCCCAGTACCCGGCCCGGGACCCACCCGCTGGGGGCGACCAGGACGGGGGGGGTGAACCGGCCGGCGGACTTCCTTGTCGAGCCCCGCCCCACCCCGCCCCCGCGCCCTGCCCCGCCCCGCCGGCCGGCCCGCCCCCCCCACTTCCTCCGGCCTCCTGCTCTCACTTCCTTCTCCAGCCCCGACCCGCTGCCGCCGCCCCCCAGCTCCCCCGCGGCGGGGAGGGCACCAGGTGAGGCCTGGCTCCGGCCGGCAGGCCGGGGGTCCGTGGGAGGGGAGCCCGCCCGGCCCCGGACTGGACGCGGCCGCGGGCCCGGGAAGTTTGGCTGCGGGAGGCCGCGGCGGGAGGTGCTCGGCTCGCTTCAAGTTGGGCGGGCGCGGCCGGCCGGGCGGGGCGGGGACGGGCCACTGCAAGCCGGCGGCGGTTCGGGGACTGTGGGTTCCTGTACCAAGGGCGGCGGTACCGGCCCCTGGGAGCCGCGAGGAACTCCTGAGGTTGGAGGGTCTCCCGCTCCGAGAGAAAAGTCTCTGAGTGGAAGAGCTTAGGGCTGGGAGATGGGACTCAGAGGTGGGGTGCCCCCAGGAGTTGCAGGGGGCTGTTACGAAGTGTGTTGAGAGGAAGGGGCCTCTGGGCTAGAGAAGGCGCTCCCGCTGCTTTGGCAGTTGTGACACTTGTGAGGTAGAGAGAGAGGCTGTCTGTTGCCTCTGAAGCCCGAGGCTGCGGAGAAAGAGCTCCTTCCCTGGAAGATCGAAGCTGGTCCAGACCCACAGCCGCAGCCTGCAACCTAAGGGTCCTCTGCGCTCCGGCGGAGGGTGGGGGAGCCCCCCGACCCCAATCCTTCTCTCTTTATGTCTGTTTTTCTGAGGCCCAACTTCTCCATCCCTGGAACAGAGCAACAGGTATTTTAATGAGCAGACATCGGCTGTGCCCCGCTGCTTAGTGCCTGGCTTTGTCTTTGCTGGGTAAACTGAGGAAGGAAGGGACCTGGTCTTGCCCTGTGACTAGAGGTGAAAGGACTCTTATTCAGAGGTACTGATAGTCCTTGAGGAGATGGCATCAGGAGAGCAGGACTTGAGGAGAGCAGGACTGGTTTCAGGAGATGGAGAGAACAGGGCTTCTGGGAGGCAGCACGAGGCTCTAGCCTTGGAAGATGATCAGGAGCCATCTCCTGGTCTTCCCCCCGCCCCCGTCCCCTTTATTAGTCCCTGAATTCTACATGTTCTCATTCTGTCTTCCTCCATTCCTTCTTCAGATTCCATCAGACTTCAGACACGAACCCTCCGTTACTCTCTTCTTGCGTTCTCTTCAGTCCCTTCTCCCCCCCCACAGTCATGCCTGGGCCCTGACCTCTCACCTACCCTGCTTCTCTGTCCATCTCTGTCCTCTCCCAGTGGCCTTCCCCCTCCCTTCCGTGCCCAGCTTCTGGCTCCTGCACACACATCCACCCTCTGTTTCTTCTATCTCCCCTCATTCCTCTGGATCCCTCTCTTCTCCTTTCCTTTCTGCCACTTATCTCCAGCTTTGGGGAGCCTTTTCAGACCTCCCTAGTTCAGAGAGGCAGGCTGCAGCCTCCCCTTGGTAGAGGTGATGAAAGGGCTGGAAAACCGCTGTATATGTGTATGTGCATGCAAGTGTCTGCATGTCCACATCTTTATCTTTTGGAGACAAAATAACTGCCCTCAGCCTTGTGAGGGCCCAGAGCAGGGGAAGCCAGCAGAATGAAGGGAACCTGCAGTGGGTGAGGTTGTGGTTAGGTAGGAGGAAGCAGTCTGTAGCAGTCAGGGTATCAGGGTAGAGTGACACAGGAATAGGTCTGGTGAGAGAGGCCGTGGGAAATCAAAATCCCCCAGACCCTTGGGTGCTTGATCAAGAGGCCAGGCCTGGAAGCTGGGGGACAGCCTAAAGGTCCCTGACTCCAGTACTCACTGGTTCCAGCACCACCTTGTGGGGACAATGGGACCAGGTCAACTAGGTGTGATGGAAGGAAAGGGAGGGGTAAAGGCAGGATTCTGGAGGGAAGACTATAGCTGGTCTAAGTTCAGTCTTAACTGTGGTAGTTCCAGTTCAGGAAAAAAAGAAGGGTATGAGGCAAAGGTGTCTGCCCCCTCTTTCCTGCTGCCTTCCAAGGCCTGCGCAGGCCAGATTCCCATGTGCCCAGGGCTGCATCAAGGCCTTGGTGACCAGGAAGCTCTCTGGAGTTCTGCTCACCCCTCTGCCTTCACACATCCTTAACATGCCCCCCTCACCTAGGACCCTATTCCCTCTCTTTCGGGAATTTCTTGCAAGTCTAACTGTATTCCAGCCTGGCTCTATAAGCTCTTGCTGTTCCCATTCTAGAGCTCCTTCTTTAAGCCTTTGGGATGCATGCTGAGAGATCCTGTTTCTCTCTACCTCCTCAAGTCTACTCTATTCATTTCTGTCCACTAGAAGAAAAGAGAAGTGGAGGGGAGCAAGTGCTATTTTTTATGGGATTCCCAAGCACAGCTAGATTTAAGGACTATCCCTGTTCCCCATTCTGTGCTCTTTCCTTCTCACCGTTGTCCCTCTCCCATGGATTGTCCCTTCCTCCACACTCCTGTCTCTGCTACTCTGATTCTGGGAGGTACAGGGGGGTTTGGCCCCAGCAGGAAATCCCAGGGACCTACATAAAAATCCCAGCTCAGGGAAGGATATGTATGCAAGGCACTTTCCCAGCATCAGGGCTCAGTAAAAAACCACCCAGGAGTCCTGACTCCCCACCTGCCAAACCAGTACTTATTTTAGATAACTGAGCAACCCACAGGACTCTAAGAGTGAAGACAGGATGGATGAGACGGGTTCTCCCAGGCAAGATGTGGCCCCACTGGAGGTTTGAGCTAATTGCATGAAATTCACTGCTGGAAAAATATAACCAGGGTGGGAGGAATCTAAGTGGGGAAATATTTTGTGGGGGGATGAGGGTGGGGGATATGTGTCTGCTATATCCCTCAAGGGAGGCTGCCCTTGAGGTCTTGGCTAAAGAAATATGGTCAGGGTCTTGACATGAACAGAAGTGGCTGATACAAGATTGTTACAGATCCTGGTTGAGAATACGGAGAGTTGTTTCTGGCAAGATACTAAGGCAGTTGAGGTGGCTGGTGTGAGCTTTTAGGGGGTAATAAGCAGGAAGATTTGAGAGGTTGTGGCTGTAGCGAGACAGTTGAGAAGATATAAGAATGAGGGTAGCAGGGCAACTGTGAAGAAGATGTGGTCCCCGACTGAAGACCCCTCTCCATACAGAGTATAGACCCATTAGTGGTGAGGCTTGTAGGGTTCTTTGAGGAGGGAAACCAAAGACAAAGCCTGGGCCGCCTCCCCAGAACAGATGGGTTTTCCTGTCCAGGGTCCAGCTTCCTCTTTTGTCCTCATGTCATGGGGGGAGGGCATCTCCCCAGGAGCTGAGCCTAGAGGAGGCTCTCCTCGGCTAGTTCAGGGTGGCTGTCTGTCCAGTAATGTCAGTTCTAAATCATGGATGCCCCGGCATGGGCTAGGCATGAGGCCCTGGAAGCAAAACGGGCTCAGACACCAACCTGGCCCCTTTGGCCCATTTCCTGAAGGGATAAACCATGGTAGGGTCATCCTGAATGAGGTCAGAGAGATGGGCCCATTCCCAGGCTGGAGGTCAGGAGACCCAGGTCCTTGTCCTGGATTTGCTCGCAACCCTCTGTATAACCCTAGTCAGCTTTGTCTCTTGTGGCTCAGCTTCAAGATTAAGAAGTTGCCTATCAATACTTCCAAAGAACATACAGAATACTGATGGCTCTGACTCTCTTTCCCTCAAGAGGCTCCTCATAGCTGTGCCCCTGACTCTGGACCCAGCCTTGAACAGGTCTAAGTATCTGTCTGGGACAAGTGCTGTGGCCCCTTTCCCCAAAGCACAAGAGAAGAGGGCAGAGAGTGTCAAGGATTTTGCCAGGGCTCAGCAATGTGGGGGGGTACCCGGTGCCCTGCTCCAGCTCTGCCCCAACTGACAGTGGAAAATAGATGCCGGAGTTTCCTCCCTGATGTTTTTTTCCCTTGTGGAAACCCCCTCAGATCTGGGGCGGGGTTCAAGGGACTGGGCACCCCTGGGTCTCTCTGTGGGTGTTTTCAGGTGGGGGAGGCAGGATTGGGAGGATGGCACTTCTGTACAGCCTCGTGCGAAGTGAGCAAAGGCAAAGGAAGTGCCACTTCACGGGCCTTTCATGGGGCCCCAGGACTGCTGAGCTGCTGTTAGGTGGGGAGGAGGAAGGCAGAAGGAAGCAAGTGTTGGGCCTTCCTCTGTGCTGCCTGATGGGGGAGGGGCAGCCTCCTTAGCTCCCCCAGCCAGAGCTGCCCTAACCCTGGGACTTACTGTGTGTGGAGCATCTCAGGTGCTGGGACACCGAGAGAAGAAGGAAGGGAACTGGGACTGAGTGAAAGGGTCCCAGCCTCCCACAGCCCTCCCAGCTATAGCTGTCTTGTTTCCTCCTCCTCTCCAGTCCCTAGTGGGTAAAGTCAACTCGCTCCGTCTCTTACCCTATCCGTGGAGTGCAGGATCCTCTGCAGGGGCTGAAGGGTGGAGAATGGCAAGAGGTGGAGAATTCTCCAGTGTGAATTTTTTTTTAAGGCTGGGAACTAGGCTGTCTTGGGTTCTGCCCCTGCTAATGAGAGAAGGGGAAGAAAAAGAGAGACTCAGCCCTTGGCCTGGTCCCAGCCCCACGCTGACCTCATGTCTCCCCCAGCTTCCTCCTCCTAGCCCAGCTGCAGCCCCTTTGAGCCTCTTCGTACCATCTCTCCTCCACTCCTCCCTTCAAAACAAACAGACAGACTGGCAGAGCTTCTGAAGCTGTTTCTAACACTAACCATGACCATGACCCTGACCCTAGCCTCGTCCTTGACCAATCCTGGTCTTCAGATATCCCCAGTCCTTAGCCTCATCAGGACCACTTTTCCTACGCATCTTCCTCATCACCACTGGGCTAGAGCTATGCCTGCTCCACCCCTCTCACCCTTCCAGTTGAGGACAAGACAATCTAGCCAATGTGTTCATTACTCTGAATTGTACTCCTCAGGGGGAGGAAGTTAGTTACCTTTGTCTGATGTCTCCTGGGCATGGAGGCTCTTCCTTGTTCCCAGAGTCAAAATCTGAATTGATGAGGGAGGAGATGTGTGTCAGTCTGCAGCTTTTGCTCAGCTCTCTGCTGGGCTTCTGGAAGTAAGCAGGACAGATTTCCCTCCTCATGAGGCATCCTGTTAAGTTCAGCACAGTGAACCATAATAACAGTGCTGGGGAAGGTAGGGCAGAAGAAGGGGTGGCTGTGGTGTCCTGGAGAAGCTGGGGAATGGAGCTGGGCCCTAAAGGACTGGGAGGCTGTGGGGTAGGGTGAGGGGGTGGGGGCAGGAAGCAGAATTCCAGGAAGAGGAGCTCCCATGTGCAAAGACATGAAGGACAGATTGTGTTCATTCAGCTTTTTACTGACAGCCACTGTGTGCTGTGCTCAGCCTGGGGAGACAGATCAGCCGGGACCTTGCCCTCTAGGTCCTCCCAGTCTAGTGACAAGAGATAAGATTCAGATCAGCTTCCACGTGACTAAGATAATGCACTTGTGAGAAAATGGGACCAGACCATGGATGGGATAAGTCATTTGTGACTTGGGTGATTTACAAAACTTCCCTGAAGGAGGTGGCAATGATGCTTGGCTCTGGAGGACCAATTGGGGGATCCTTTGAGGCAACTGGAGTCTTCTGGGCTGCTGGGTGGGGGGTTGAAGGATGGAAATGGAGGAGAAATACTGGATTCCCACCGGGACAGTGAATATGGCTGCTTGATGTGTTTTGGGAAAGAGAATGTAGAGGTTGCTTGTAGAGAGGATCAGGGTGATGTGGCCAGAGCTTAGGATCAGAATACCCAGAGTGATGGATTACAGTCAGAATGAGTTTCAGCGAGGGCTGCAAAAGGGGATCCCCCGTGTCAGGGAGGCAGATTAGAAGGCTGTAGTAAGTTCCTATTGCCTCCACACTCCCCCATCTCTTCGGGCCTATTCCTCCCCTCCTCCACTCCCAGTTGGGACACTTCCCCTGCTATTATGGCCACAGAGATCTGGCAATCAGGAGATCTGGCAATCAGGCAATCCACTGCTTCCTTTTCCTCCCCCATTCTGGGCCTGCCTGGGCCACACCCAAGACCAGGCCCCACTGGGTACAAGCTGGGCTCTGGGGACTACACTCAGGGTGAGCCCCATGGGCTGTGCTCCCTGCGGGAGCCAGGTCCAGCTGCTACTGGGAGGAAAGATTTTCCTATCCCAGTCAAAGCTTTTGGCTGCTATTGCTGTCCAAAAAGATTCAGCATTGCAGTTTTGACTGGGGGGGTATCAGCCCAGTTCTGAGCTTCTGACCTGTCTGTCCAGATCTCAGTAACACAGACAGAAGCAAGCAGGTCAGAAGTTCTATACTTAGCTTTTCTGTAGGGGAGTCGAGAAGCTCAAGCTTCAGTATTGCTCGGGGTTGGGGGGGCATCCACAAGCTAAGGAACTTATGTATGACTACTGGAGAAGGAGAGTCACACAGAGCCAAAGAAGGATTTAAAGGGTGGCCATGCTGTGGAAGTTCAAAGAAAGGAGAATTCAGTAGCCTCGTGGGACCATGAGACTTAAGCTAGGCTTTGAGTCAGGAAGATTTGAGAGGGGAGAAGGAATGGCAGCAGAGAGAACAACAAGAGTAAAAGTTCAGAGGCCAGAATGATCCTGGCTTGTTTACACAGGACAATGTAGACCCCTCTGGAGCAGGGAACTCACATTGCCGAGTACCTGCTTTATATATATACATTGTGCATTAACTCACTTCATCCGTTTAACAACCTTATAAGGTTGGTACTATTACCTAGCTCATCGTGGCAGAACTAGGATTTAAACCCAGGTCTATCTGACTCCAAAACCCCTGCCAGATTATGAAGAATTCTGAATGCCAAGATGAAGGACCAGGCATGATCTGAATTAAGCTGGGAATCGAAAGCCAGAACAAGTCATTGTAATATGGTTAATACTATACCAATCTGCAAATATTATTTATTTACTAAACAAAAGTTCTTTTCTTTAAAAAAAAAAAAAAAAGTGACTTGGTGAATAAGCCACAGTCGATCCCCAACCCCAGGCAAGCCACTCTCCTTGTGTGGCCTCCTGCAGCGTTGACCGTCCCTTTTTCCTGCGTGGTACAGGCTAGACCCTACCTTTTAGCATGTGCCCTCCTTAAATGAGCTGTGGGAACTTACTTGACCCAGTTCAGGCCATAGGATTTCAGAGAAAAGAGTTGTCCTGGGAGAGAGGATAAGGGTCTGAACTAGACCTGAAGAGGGAGAATTGGGCTGCCGCCACCACTCAGACACCTGCGTACTCAATGATTCCTGCCTCTTGGTATGAAAGACTTTGCTTTTGCCACCTTCTCTGTGCACCCCACTTCTGAATTTAGAAAGCACATTCATTCCTGTGCTCAGGATCCTCACTGCTGTCCTTTGAGACAGGGAGGGCAAGTTTTATCATGCCTGTTGTACAGTTGAAGAAACTGAGGTTCCAGGAAGGGAAGTGACTTACTTGCTCAAGGTCACAAAGTCAGCTGTTAAGGGGTAACTTGGAGGCTCTGTGACACATTGAGGAAAACATAGGGCTTTGGATTGCAAAACTGGGGTCTGTGTTAAAAAACTGGCATCTGTGTTAGCTCCCGTGCTGACTAGCTATGTGACGTTGGGTTATTTTAACTGCTCTGGGTTTGTTTCCTTACCTGTAAATAGGAATAGTACCAATGAGTTGTTATAAGGATCAAAACAATGTAATATGATCTATATTGTGATCTATAAAGGGTTGTACCTTGTGAGGGCTTTTAATCAAGTGGCAGAGTGGGCAGGTGAACCCAGGAGGTCAGATTCAGGTGCCGGTGCTCTTGGCCCTATACTATACTGCATCTGCCCTGCTTGTTTCTGGACACTACCTCACTCGTGATCCTTTTCCGGTGGTGTCAGTCCCTGTTCCCTTGCCAGCCCGGAAGCTTCCCTCTCCCTCCTCGCTCCTTTGAGGGCTGATTTACTGATTGCTGGTTGATAACCCCTCCCTAGAAAGCTGCCTGGAGCCAGCTGTACTTTCAGTCTCTTGGGCCTTGTGACTGCCTGCCAGAGTTCCCTCCTTGCCTTCCTGCCTGGGCCAGCCCAGTGCTGGGCTTGAGGGGGAAGAGTTCCCCGTCACACTGCCATGCCCACTCCCCTGCTTTGTGTGGAACTGAGGATTTCCAGGCCTAGGAGTTGTGCTTTCGAGATGCTGGGGTCTCCTGGAAAATCCAGTGGACACAAGTAATGGCACCAACACCCACCACCCCAAGATGCTGTCTCTTCTCCCCCAAGGAAGAAGCCACAGAATCCTGAGATGAATGTGGCCTGACTTGACCCCACATGCTGAGGTCTTAACGCATTTGCTTGACTGATCAGCCCTCCCACCCCCATCCAGTGCTCCTGCGGGCCTTTCCTATCCCCATCGTCCTATCTCCTGCTCCCAGATTCCTTAATGTCTCACCTCATCCACTTAGTACCCTTGCACAGGCTTTTTTCTCTCCAGTTCATGGGTTGGGAAACTGAGTCTCAGAGAGGGTAAGTGCCTCATGCTTGGTTACAGTGAGTCAGCAGCAGAGCAGAGCTGGGGCTAGGACTTAGGTTAGTTCTCTTGACTCCCAATCCCAAATTCTCTACTGCCCTAGAGGGTCCTTATTTTCTTCCTGGATCCATACCCCAAGGCTCTGTATCCTCTCTCCTGAGGTTGAACACACACACTTACTCATGCAAATAAGGTGGAAATATTTTTAATGTGAACCAGAGAGGCAACCTCATAGAATGAATTCATTTCCCTCCCAGCTGGTCCCAGGGGAAGCTGGGGCCTGGGAGGGAGCTGGGACCAAGCCCTGGATCCTCTGCAGGTTCCACACCATGGAGTTCCTTTTCCACTTCCCAGTGGCGGATTCTCCCTCCCTCTCCCAACGTGATTTTTGAGGCTTTGGAACCAGTGGTTGAGAGGTCAGGCTGGGAGGTAAGAGGTTGTCAGACCAGGGTGCAGTCTTGCTGTGTATAAAGTGAAATGGAGAAAATGGGCCAGTGGTGAAGGTGCTGGGGTGGAGCGGGGGATACTTAAGAGCTCTGGGTGTGTCTGAAACAGGACTATCCCCTTCCAGGGAGCAGGGGCCTGGTCGTGAGAGAGTAGCAGGGAAAGGAAGTCACATACTAGCTAGAAAAAGTCCCCCATGGCTGAGAGGAAGTAGCCAATTAGAGGAGGACCCCTGCCACAGCAGTATAAATAATCACAGGGTTTCCGGAAGCTCTGTTCTTTTCCACAACTCAGAAGAGCAGTTCCTCACCTGAAGGCCCTGTGAGCTGCCCAGGTGACCAGGGTGATGGCTGGAGCTAGGACTCCTCTGAAACTCACCCCACTGGTAATTACAGCAGCTTATTTATTTGGCACTTCCTGTGTGCCACGCCTCATGCCAAACACTTTCTGCATGTTAGCTCATTTCATACTCTGACCAACTCTAACCCAATAGGCAAGATTATCCCCATCTTACAGATGAGAAAATTTGAGGCTCAGGAAACTTAAATGTGTTGCCCGAGATCATACATGACTAGTTGGTGGAGCTGTGATTAGAATCCCTGACCAGTCTGATTCCAGCATGTCTTCTCAGTGATAGTGCTTTAATGGCACTGTGTTCTCTACCCAAGAGTCTGGAAGCCCCTCAAGTTCTTCAGAGGCACAGCCCATGGTCTCAGGAAAGGGACAGAAGATTAAGGGGGAAAATCAAGTTTTTGTCTTACTCTTCTGTTCATCCCTTCTGGCTGGGCTTGGAGGATCTGCCTCACCCTACCTTGAGAGAAGATGCAGACATCTGGGAGCCACAGCCTCTGCCTCATTCATCATTACACACACAGATTCCAGACCGAATTCCAGCCCTGGCTCGGTCTCCAGTGTTCTCCTACACTGAGTTGCCCGCCTGGGTATGTGTGGCCAGATAGGGTTTCCCATGCTTCCAAGAATGATGGGGTAAGCTCTCCTTCCTTTTCCCCATCCCCAGGGTACCCTGGATTGAGACAGGGCAACTGTCTAGAGAATTGTGCCCCTACTCAGCAGGTTTCTCATTGCACCTTTTGGTTTGCGTTCAGTAGCCAAGATGTCAGGTTTGGAGTTGAAGCATCAGTGCACTAGGCAGGGTGTGGGCCCTGAGTTGGGAGAGGCTCCACCCATGGCTGCAACTCAGAGTGACCTGGGACAGCTGCCTTGTGCTAGAAGCCCTCTCCAGTCTACTCGGTGGGAGGGGTCCATATCTGACAGAGGATCTGGTAGATCCCTACAAATGCGCACCCTCCTTTTGCGTCTGTACTTCCCGGAGGAAAAATAAAAGTAGCTAATACTTATTGAATGCTTATTATGACCAGACACTGTTCTAAATGCTTTACATGAGTTAACTCATATAATCCTCACAACAACCCAATGAAGTAGGTATTATTTTATCCCCATTTTACAGATTAGAAAAATGAAACATAGAGAGGTTAAGTAATTTGTTTAGGGTCATACATCTAGGAGATAGGAGAACCAGATTTTGACCTTTGTCAGTCTGGCATCAGAACGTATGTGCTTTGCATAATATATTACACCTTAGTGCCAGCCTCTTTATCCCTGAGCATCTTTGTGTGGTCTCAGGGCCTCTCTCCCATTTCGTGTCTGTCTCTCTGAGGTCTGTCTTGATGGGATTGCAGGATGGTGTTCAGGTTAAAAGAACTGGAGCTGGTTTCCCTCTGTATGCCCCCATCCTTTCTTCCCAGTGGATACAGGCCTCCCTAACCAAGAGTATCCCTCTCATCTGTCCATAGGTCACTGCATCCAGAGGGGCCCGGAAGGGGAAGGAGGCATAGCCTCCACCACAGCAGCTGCACCCGCCATGCAGAGCATCAAGTGTGTGGTGGTAGGCGATGGGGCTGTGGGCAAGACGTGCCTGCTCATCTGCTACACAACCAACGCCTTTCCCAAGGAGTACATCCCCACAGTGTTCGACAATTATAGCGCCCAGAGTGCCGTTGACGGGCGCACAGTGAACCTGAACCTGTGGGACACAGCGGGCCAGGAGGAGTACGACCGCCTCCGCACACTCTCCTACCCTCAGACCAACGTGTTTGTCATCTGTTTCTCCATTGCCAGTCCGCCCTCCTATGAGAATGTGCGGCACAAGTGGCATCCAGAGGTGTGCCACCACTGCCCCGACGTGCCCATCCTCCTGGTGGGCACCAAGAAGGACCTGAGAGCCCAGCCTGACACCCTACGGCGCCTGAAGGAGCAGGGCCAGGCACCCATCACACCGCAGCAGGGCCAGGCGCTGGCCAAGCAGATCCACGCTGTGCGCTACCTCGAGTGCTCAGCCCTGCAGCAGGACGGCGTCAAGGAAGTGTTTGCTGAGGCTGTCCGGGCCGTGCTCAACCCCACGCCCGTCAAACGTGGGCGGTCCTGCATCCTCTTGTGACCCTGGCACTCAGCTTGGAGGCTGCCCCTGCCCCGCCACCAGTTGTGCCTTTGTGCCTTGGCGCCTTGTCTGCCCCCAGCTGTGCCTTAAGGACTAATTCTGGCACCCCTTGCCAAGGGGGCTCCCTGAATGCCTTTTTCTCCTTGAGGAGGCCCACGGAGAAAGGGGCTTTGGGCCCTGCCCCACTCTGCTTGGGAACACCAGGTATGCTCAAGAGCTCACCCAGGCCAAGGCCGGACCCCTCCCCAAGAAGCCAACCCAGTGCCTCCTCCCCACTTTCCCCTACTGACCAGTTGATCCAGCTTTCCACACAGATGTTGCTGCCTATTGTGGTGCCTTCTCTCAGGTTAGGAGCTCTCAGCCATCCCTAACCTCTCCCTCGCTGCTCTTCAAATTGCCCCCCACCCCCCAAGATGCTCTCTCCCCTCCCCAGAGAAGGAGCCACAGACTCCTAAGAAGATGAATGTGCCCTAACCTACCCCCATGTGCCCAGGCCTTACGCATCCGCTGACTGACTCAGCCCCACCCCCACCCCCTCTGGGCTCCTGGGGGCCCCTCCTACCCCCATCAGCATCAATAAAACCTCCTGTCTCCAGTGGCGCTGGCTCCTCCCTGTGTGCTGGGCATGGGGGGTTGGGCAGGGGCCGGGCATGGGCTAGGGCTCCCCAGAGACTGGGAGCCTTTTGTTTCCTACAAGAGGGGACAGGGGACAATAGGCTTCATTGTGGTCCCCCCACCCCCCAATTTCCCTAACAAAGCTCTGGGCTCCCTTGGAGGGGCCAGTCTTGTTCTGGGGCCCAGCCACATATTCTGTAGTAGACTGGGATGCAAAGCATGAGGAAAAACTTCCTGATCTAGGACTCAGAAAGGGAGAGGTTGAGAGCCATCAGCCTGCAGGTGGGTGCTCTCACAGTCGTGCATCTGAGAGCTGTCCCCTTATACCCTCAAGGGGACAAATCTTTACTGTCAGAGTTGGGGCTGGAACTCAGGCCATCGCCTCAACCCAAGACTCTCCCAGGTAGCCCAGCTTCCAGACCTGGAGTCATCACAGGGATAGCTCAGTCACTCCTGCTCATCAAATCAAGGCTTGGACCAGCCTTGGGAGACTCCAGGCCTAAGGGGGTGGGGGGGGGGAAACGCCACATGGAATCATACCCTACCATGGACTTATTCCCTCCATCCTGGAGCCTGTCTTCCCTCCCCTCAGTTCCATTAAAGAGACAAGCCCCCGAACAAGCAAGCCTAGCCCAGACTGTTGGCAAAAAAAAAAAAAAATTTATTTTCCTTTGAAATAAAATGTACAACCAAAAGAGCACAGGGCCTAAGGCAGTAGGGAGGATGGGGGGACACCAGAGAGCCCGTTTTGGGGTAGGAATCTGTGCCTCTGTCCCCTCTACCTGGCACCTTTTGCCAAGGAGGAAGAGTCTGTAAACCAGAGATTCCAGAAGGGAAGGGAAATACATGCTGTGCCAGTGCTTTTTCTGTATCCTTTGGGTACAGAACACCACCTCCACAGGGAGAAGCACAGATTGGCAGAGCCCTCGGAAACCATATAGCCTCCCACCCCTCACCCCCATCATCCACACGGACACGAGGAGGCTCACATAGGGAAGGGCATACACCATATCAGAGGGGAAGTCAGGTCTGGGACACCTGGGCATACTCAGCAGGGGAATGTGGTCACAGGCCTGAATGTGCAGAGTAGATCATTAGACGCGTGGGTCAAGTGAATGACCCCATGGGGAGAAATGGCTGCGGTTTTCTGGTAGCAGCCACTGCTCAGTGGTCCCTGACCTCAGCGAGAGGTGGCTAGGTAAAGGCCAAGAACCAGATGGTGGTTATGAACCTCAGGACTTCTTTTAGCACCAGATGGTGGAGCTCTCCTGCCAGCTCAGCTTCTTGGGGCTTCTCAGGTACGGGTGATGCTGCTTGAAGGAGCCTGTGCCTTCACGTGGGCTGGGGGAAAGGAGAAGCCAGTAGGGCCGGGGAAAGCCTTGTCCTGTGCCTTTCTTCCCTTCTTCCCCTCTACCCCAGCTTCAGTAGGGCTCAGAGAGGACGCAGGGGGTAAGGGAAGGCCAGAGTGGTATCCTGTCCTAGTTTCTCTGGGCAGTGGGCCTCCTCGCCAGCAGGAGAGAAGGGTTTAGAACCGTTTTTCCTCAGGCTGGGAGGTAATGAGCAGCTCCTTGTTCCCGAAGTCCCACCAGGCCGTCATGTGGAACGCCATGTTGGTTAGGACAACAGTATACTCCAGGATGGCAAAAATGGTGTATACTGTGGGAAGGACACAAGGAACAGGGCGTGATAAGCCTCCTTCCCTACCCCCCAGGGGCCTCTTGATAGATCACCACCACTGCATCACTACGCAAAGAACACAATGGCAGGCAGTCCCCAAGACCACTGCCACTGCCATACTGCACATTACAGAAAACATCCCAACTGTCCCTTAGCCACTGTGACCACCTATGGATCCTCGCCTGGCCTCACCTCCAGCCTCACAATACATGTTGTGCCGAAAGTACGCAGCCAGCGCCGTGAAGAAGGAGACGAAGTTGATGATGAAGAGCCGCTGTTTCCAGTTGTAGGACTTGCGCTCCTAGGGGATGGGCTGTCTGATCACTCTGCAGCTTGTTAGATATGTGCAGACAGCCTCCCCTCTTGGCCCCAACTGCTAAGGGCTGTTGTCTTGCCTCCTTTGGTCATGGAAGGGGGCAGAGGCAGGGGCAGCAGGAATGATGGGCATTTCATACCCCTGCATTTGGTGTAATGAGGCCAAGGTACAGTGGGGTCCCTGTCCCTCCCATTTCAGGGGGACAGAGTATGAAAGTTACTTGGAGTTACCCACCAACCCAACACCTCCAGATGCTGTGGGGAGAAGAAAAGTACGGGGTGAGGGGGGGCAGGGCTGGGGGGAGGCACCAGAGTTATTACAGACCACAGACCCCTGACACAGTGTTCCCGCTGCAGCCTGGGTGCTGCCCCTCATTCTACTCGCATTTGGAGGCACTACCTCTTCTATTCTCCATTTTCCCATGCTACCCAAACACAGCCCCAGATTCTGATCAATCACCCTCCACTTGTCCCCAAGCCCAGCCCCAGCCCCAGTTTGCAAAAGAACTCCATTTCCCACCTCACCATTACCCGCATCCTGAGGACGAGTGTCCTTGATTTTCCTCTGGGCCGCCTGTAGCCCCACTAGGAGTAGACCGTACCTCTTGACTTACTGTGTGCTTCTTGGTCAGCCGCCAGAGAATGCAGGTGAGGAGCATGTGACTGAGGGATGAGGCGATGAACACAATGAAAGCGTTTTCATGGATGGCTGGAGGGAGAGAGGAGGGCTGGGAGCATGCACCGCAGGGAGCACCCAGAGCCCTGCGTCGTAAGGTCGGGGGGCGGGGGTGGGGGGCAGGGACATCCCCTCCCGGAACCCCTCCCCGCTCCTCCTTCCCTTGTCTGGGCACCCACTGAAGTCCTCGGAAGAGGAGACATAGGTGAGCACTAGCAGCGCAAGGTTCTCCACGATGTTGAGGCCGAAATTGAGGCGGCAAAGCTGGCGGTAGCTGGGACACGGGGAGGCGCAGCTGAGGTAGTGGTTCCAGTAGGCGAAGGCCACCAAGAAGCGGGGTGCTGAGTGCAGGCCAATGCAGAAGCGCCATACGTAGCGCTGGGGCACCTCTCCGCCGATGGCCGAGCTCACCGACGGCAGGTAATTGGGCACCTAGAGAGTTGTGAACCATCTGGGCACCAGCCCCCTGCCGGCCCCACCCACCTTGAGATCTTCCTCTCTGTGGAATCACCTTGACACTCAGAAGGCTCTGGTCCAGTCCCCTGCCTCCAGGATGTCCTTCTTCAGAGCCCCAGAGCTCTCCAGGGAGACCTCCCCTTCCAGGTCCTTCCAGGTCCCCAGTGTGCCTGGTTCTCATTCCCTAGCCAGCTTGGGGTTTGTGCTGGGGCATAGTGGGACCGCCTCCATCTCCCTACAGGTGGCTGGGAAAGCTATAGGCAGGTTCAGATGCTCTCTGAGCCCACAGCACAGGGCTGTGACCTGGATAAAGTCCTGTGGGAGGGTCCATGAGCCCAGCAACCCAGATTCAGTCCCAAGGACAGAAACGAGTCACAGAGCATCTGAGCTTCCTCGGCACAGCGCTGGATTCACTGCCCAGCTAAGCTGTTCCTGACTGCTCCCAGCTTCCCTTGTTCTTCTGGTCTGGGGTACCAAGGTAGTAGAGGGTGCTGTGAGATCCTAGGGAAGCTGGGCCAGAATATACATTCACTCTGGTCACGTTTAGGAAAATGGGTGCTCCTAACCTGGGGTAGTCTAAGAAAATGACCCTGTTCTTATGCATCTCTCTCATCCATCTTTCTCAAAGGCTGGAATTCCCTCATTCCTTAAGGAACTGGAGTGTCATTCTTTAAAGCTGAGGAAGGAGATAATATCACACAGCTGCAAGGACTGATGTTGCTTATTTTGGGGGGTGAGAGAATGGGGGATGGATGAACAGTAGTTTCGATGGGAACAGGAAGGTCAGGAATAGGAAGAGGATCTCTTAGACTCAGGGGCCTAGAGCAGTATGTCTCAAACTTTAATATGCATACGAGTCACCTGGAATTGTGTGAGAATGCAGAAGGTCTGGAATCTGAGAATCTGCATTTCTAAAAGATTCCATGACTGCAGAATCTACCAGTCTGTTGCCCACACTTTCCGTGGACTTTTTTAGACCTTCAACAAGAGCCAGAGCAGCGCCAGAGCCCAGAAACCCAGAGAGGGAATGACCCTGCTGTGACTATGGCAGGACAAGTCTTCAGAGATGGAGTTCTGGAAGACCCCTTCCTTTCTCCCAGTGGGGATGCTGAATGGGTCTCCAGAGTGGCTGGGAAGGCAGGCAATGATGGAGGAAGCTCACAGGGCAGGGGTGGGCCTGGGACAGGACGAGCCAGGGCCCTCACAAGCCTTCACAGAAACAGAGATGGATTCCCCTCAGCACTGTCAGAGGAAGCTAAGTGCAGAGCTCTCAGAGAGAGGGTGATGCTATCGAGGCCATGGCTTGAGATACCATAGCTTGAGACCAGGCTCAGATATTCACTCTGAGTAATCAGTGAAGGGCAACGTGGAGGCTTTGGAGCCACACAAACCTGGGTCCACATTCCAGCTCTGCCTTTATTAGCTGGCTGACCTTGAGCAAGTCACTTCACCTCTCTGAGCTTTGATTTCCTCATTGGCAAAATAGGGATGACGTCACCTACCTTGCAGGGGACGGTGAATTACTAAATATAATGTGTGCAAGGCATCTGCAGTGTCTAGCACGCAGTGAGTACAAGCGATGGCTTTCAGAAGACAAACTTTCCTGAAAAGCCTGCAAATTGGCTGTGATCTATGTGGCTACTGAACGTGGCAAGGCCGACTTATGAGTGAAAGGTGGGAATCATATCTTGACTGGACACTTCTGAGACCTCCAAGCCTCCTTACTTGACTTTTCTGCCTCTCTGGGTAGGTCCCCTGAGTAGGATTAGTGGGAGTGTTGCCTCCACTTTCTAGAATATTCATTTTGAAAACTCCTGCCCCAATCTCAGCTACTTTAAAGGGAACAGTACCAACATCTAAGGCTTGGCTGGGAGAGCCAAGAGTATTCAAGGGCACAGAGCCCTGACTGATGCTGGGAAAGAGGTAAAGGGTAGAGATGGCACGGAGTTAGGGGGATGCCTCAGGAGGATGAGGGTTAGGGCCCTGTGGCTGCCTGTCCCATCCTCACAAGCTCCTCTCAAATTAAGGGTGGGGGCACGATTCTAAGAGCAGGGATTGCCTCCCTCATCACACACACACACACACACACACACACACACACACACACACACGCTTAATCAGGTACAGATACTCATATATACCCCCGCCATTCTAAATACACAAGTTCCCCACTCACCAACTATGCCAACAACAAGCAACATGAGGAGATATCAGAGCCCACGTACACAGCTCACCACAAACCTCCCCAAAAGCCCAGAGCTAAGGGTACTGAGAGATGGGAACATAACCTCTTTCCCCAAGAATAGAAACCCTTTGGCCTGGAAGACATGGCTCAGTGGATCTATGGCAGGGCAGTAGATCAGAAATTCACATGGTATAAAGGGAGAGGGTCCCAAAACTTCCTTATCATAGAACCTCATGTTTCACCATTAGAGGTTCATTCCTCTGGCCTCAGATAAAAGTCCCCTGAAATTATGGATGACTTTTCTTTATACCTTACCACCCCTTCCCCTCCCCACCAACTGGACAAAAACTCCCATTCCTGTCAATCCTACTTGCTACGCTTCTCTGGACTCCATCCCCTCTTCTCTAGCCTCATAGTTCCCCCATCTTAGCCCTGGTATCCCCTGTACCATGAGCTATTGCACTAGCTTCCTCACTGGTCTCCCTACTCTTGCCCTCTGCCGTTGAATCTGTTCTCCACTCAGGAGCCAGAATGGTCTTCTAAAGCTCAAATCTGATCGTGTCCCTTCCCTGCTTAAAATCTTTCCAAAGCTCCCCATTGCCCTCTGGATAAAATCAAAAGCTGTCCGCCTGGCACTCACAGAGGTCCTTCTTCACCCCACAGCAACAATTCCCCCTCCTCCAGGAAGGAAGTCTCCAACATCCAAGCCGGTTTAAGTGCTTCTCCTGGGCCCCGCATCCCTGTGCTCCCTTTTATCACAGAAGGGATCTCATCTCACAGTGTTGTGACTGTCTGTGCCTAGGTCTGTCTCTTGGAGGAATAAGATGCTAAGGGCAAGTCCATGTTCAATTCCATGCCCCTGACACAGAACCTCCACCCCTGGGCCCTCAAGAAAGGCTTGATGGACTGCTCTTGGAGGCAGGAACTCCTTCTAGGTTTCTAGCTGGCAAAGCTCTGAGTGGATATAGGTTGTGGGGCCTGAGACTGCCAGAGGAGAAACAAAGATAGAAGAAGCCAGGGCAGGGCTGGGCGTCTTCTCAGGTCAGGCCCCTAGTCTGGGCTAAAGCCACCTGTTACCTCTCCTGGCTCCTGGCCTCATCTTACCTCCTCAGTCCTGGCTTCCTTTCCAGTCTGGTCTTTCTTCAGCCCCCTTCTCCCTCTCACAATCTCTCCTGCTTATTCCCACTCTCTTCCCTTCCCCCAGGCCCCCTCTGCTCCCTTGTACCCTCTACAATCCTGTTCTACTCTTGGAGGACTGTGACTCTACTTTCCCTGAGTCTCTCTCCCCAAATTCCCCCCAGCTCTGACTTTCCCCCCACCATGCTTTTATCCCTCTCCCCTCTCTCTGTCCCTCCACCTTCTCTCCTACTGTCTGATTCCACCCTTATCACCGTCTCCTGACCTGGCCCTGACCCAGGTGCTGGAGAGCCTGGCACTCACCCCACAGTCAGTGGCCACTGTGTACTCAAAGTGGAACACCAGGGACCAGATGATGCAGAAGAAGAAGCCAAACACGGGGAAAGTGATGACCCACCAGACCATGGCCGTGAAGCGGAGCCGGAACACGGTCCCATCGGGGTCCAAGGGCTGGGAGGCCGCAGAGAACATCCTGTAGGGAGTGGTGCCCAGGCAGGGCAAGGGACACAACTTGGGGCCTGGTGGGGTTACCTGGGCCTAGGAAAGTGGGGCCTTTTCCAGAGCTGGCTTTTCAGAGTATAGGGAAGAGCCAGAGTATAAAGAGTAGGAAGGGCATAAAGGAAAAAGGAAAGCAGTGCAGAAGAGGAGGTACAGAGGGAGATGGGGCAGGAACAGCAGAGAGACAGGGTCAGCTCATAGGAATCCCTTTGGCACACTGGTCCTATAGGTTCACCTCTTGAAGAGTATGGAGAATAGAGGCTCCCAGTGGCCTGGATATGGGAGCTCTGATGGCCCACCTCATTCCCATGACCCTCATACCCACTCAGGAGAAGGGTCAGAGGTGGAAGGGTTATTATTCCCATTGCACAGAAGGGAAGACCAAGGCCCAGAACTATGCTAGGATCAAACATTAGGACTAAGGCCTCTTGCCACTTGATAGCTTAAGGCTCCAAGTCAAGGTTTACTTCAGGCCAAGTAACCTAGATAAAGGACCTTGGCTCAGGCTGACCCAAGCCTTCCCACTGACCCTGTCTGACCACATTCCTGCTCTTCACCCAAGTTAACTAGGAACAGTGGGAGGGCCCCATAACCTATTTCAATGGGACCACAGGCTACCAGCCATCCCACCCCCAGGCTCAGAATGATCCAAGCCTCAGGCCAGCAGTACCCTGACCCCGAGATACCAGAGTCCCTCCGGAGGCCCAGACCTCTATCTCCTTCCTCTCTGAGAAGACCATGTCACCCGATCCAAGATTTTTGGGAACTGAGGGTCATGGGAACCTTCTCCACTCAGGTTGAGTCTCCTGTGCTGGGCCAGACCCAGGAAGGACAGACCCAGACTGAGGCAGCTGGGCTTCTTCTGCTTCCTCTCCCTCTGGGCAGAGAACTCCCTCCCCCACCCCCACTGCGCCGACCACCATGACCCTTCACGCTGGGCTTCCTTCTGGAGGGCAGATTTGTATTAAAAGGCCTAGGACCAAATCTCCCCTGGGGACTCAGACCTCCCTCCATTAAGGGAACCCTAGTCTACTAGTCCAGCTCAGCACCAGGGAATCAGGGTGGGGGTAGGCGCACTAAGCAACACTCACACTGGGTGCTGAAGGATCCGGGGCTTGGGTTGAAGGCTCTAGCCAGACTGAGACTGCTCTAAGACTGGAGGGTCCCACCCCCAGTTCCTGAGGGCCTGCCTCCCGCCCACAGAGCCCGGATCTCCACGCCTTCCCCGGGCACACAGCCTTCCCACGACCAACAAGGCCATGTCATAAATCCCAGAACACTCTGCAAAGGTAAGAATGATAGTGGCCAAGGTTGGCCCACAGCAGATCCCTTTGCCAGACATGGCGGTGAGGACCTTTCTGAGGGTTGGGTCCAGGCATGTAGGCAGGTTTCTGGGAAGGGAAAGGGAGAAAGCAGAATAGGATTTAGCCCCTTTCTGTTGGAGCAGGACTGAATATGCTTGTTGGGCCCCATCAGAGAGCTAGCTAATCTTAAACAGTAGATTCGCAGTCCAAAACAGATCTAGACAGGCCTGAATATGAGGTATCAGTGTCCAGCCTGTACCTGTGCAGAAACAGCTAGTGGCAGCTCAGGCTGCATTAACAGAGGTCTAACAGCCAGTAATAGGAATAGAACAGTCCTGATTTGGGCTGTACTTCCCAGGCCATATGAAGTCCTATGCCCAGATCAGGGCCTAGGAGAGAACAGTGATCAACTGGGCCAAGTCCAGGGCACATGTCTTGTAAGCATTGCCTGAAGGAACTGGAGCTATGCTACCTGAGAAAAGTAAACTCAGGGGACCCTCCTCCCCCGCCATTACTGCCTTCCCATCTCTGCAGGGCTGGCTGGAAGCCAGGTGGAAAAAGTAGCTCCAAGGGTCCCAAAGCAGAGCCAGAGCCAGGACAGAGATTCACCAGAAAGAGGGTGTATGCTCACTATAAGAGCTTGCTGGGCTTCCCTGGTGGCGCAGTGGTTGAGAGTCCGCCTGCCGATGCAGGGGACACGGGTTCGTGCCCCAGTCCGGGAAGATCCCGCATGCCATGGAGCAGCTGGGCCCGTCAGCCTTGGCCTCTGAGCCTGCGCATCCGGAGCCTGTGCTCCGCAACGGGAGAGCCCACAACAGTGAGAGGCCCGCATACCGCAAAAAAAAAAAGAAAGAAAGAGCTTGCTAATTGTTAGTTACTAAGTCTCCTCGGAATCAGCTGCCTGGGAAGGAAAGAAGCTCTCCATCACTGGGGATGTGCAAGCAGAGGCAATGTCATCTATTGGCAATTATAGACTAAGGCTACTTCTTTCATTCCTCAGTTGGCCATTCCTGGGATTCTCTGGGTGAAAAATTCAGAGTATATGTGAAAATTCCCAGGTGTATCCATCATAGTAGTCCCAGGGAGTAGGGACAAAATACCCCTGGGGTCACTAGGCCTAGTCTTGCCCCAGAGAGGCCAGGTACCCCTCCAGCAGCTACCTATGCCTTAGCTCCCTCTCTAGTATGTTGAGAATGGGTTATAAGTATGCTGAGGTTACTGATCCCATTATCATTTGGAGCCAGCCACGAGGACCAGAGCAAACAGCCTACTCCGTCTAACTCCATATGCCATACAAATATTATAATTCTCTGTATGGACTATGACTGCATTATATCCTGCCTTCCTTTTCCCAGGGCTGGTGTGTGTGTGTGTGTGTGTGTGTGTGTGTGTGTGTGTGTGTCGGTGGGGGGGGAGTCCTATCCATTTATTCAACAAATACTTTTTTTTTCCCTGGCCGCGCTGTGTGGCATGCGGGACCTTAGTTCCCCGACCAGGGATCAAACCCATGCCCCCTGCAGTGGAAGCACAAAGTCATAACCACTGGACCACGAGGGAAGTCCCTCAACAAATACTTTCTGATTCAGATGCAGTGCCCATCTTCAAGGAGCTCCCAGCCTAGTAGGGAAGAGAGACACAAATATAATGTGATAGAACCATATCAGAGAGAACACCTGGAACTATGGGCACCCAGAGGAGGGAGTGATTAAGCTTGCCCCATGGAGGTTGCAGAAAGCTTTTTGGAGGAGGAGACATATGAGAAGGGTTTTGCAGGATGAACAGGAGTTGGCCAGGGTAATAGAACATTTGATGCATTATCTAAGGTGAGAACTAGGTCAGGAGAGGCTGTTGGATGGATCCTTTCTGATCTTCCCCCTCTGATCACCTGGTCACCCCCTTTTCTTCCAGTCCTGTTCTTTCTGATAGCTCCCAGCCCTGAGTCTCACCAGGCTGGCTGCCCACAACTCAAGGCCCACATCTACCCACTGACAAATCAAGAAGAGGGAAAACTTGAAGTCATATGAACAAAAGAAGTGGGCCCCCATGCTTGCCAGCCAGATCCCACTCCTGGTTGTACCCCTTTTTCTCAAGCAAACGCTCTTTATAGGAAGGTGGAAGCTCAGCTGATTGGGGGCCTTCTGAGCTCTCTGTGAGGCTAGTTCAAGGGTCCATGTCCAGGCTCTGCCTCTTTCCCACCTAGAGACCCTTGGCTAACTTCCTCTCCTGTCCTGTCTTTCAACTTGACAATCTCCTTTTCCTCTTCCTCCTTCTGCTCCTCCCCTTTCACATTTCCCAAACCACTTTCCTATTTCCTCCACCTGGAGCGCTACACTAACACTGAGGAAGAGGACAGGAATTAGCAACCCTGATAGACATGGGGAAACTGAGGCTCAGCCTCTGAAATTCAGGTAATATACAGAGTCAGTGGATGAACTAGCAGGATAACAAAGGTCCACACAGGTCTCACCCCATTTACACCCATAACATACAGAGAAAGAACTCTCACAACTTTCCTCCTGGCCCAGCACCCTATATCCCTGTCCAAGAGGGTGTATGGCCACCTATGGAACCTCAGAGGTCATGGGACCTACCCCAGAAAACACATGTACACACACATAATCAGGTCCCCAACCAGACAGACACAGATATAGTCTCTCTCACACACATAGCCCACTCAAAGCCATTATAGTCATGTCCCTCACAGTTAACACATGCACATATACATAATCACATTCCCGTAGGGACAGGCACAGCCCACAGTGCCCCACTAAAAAGCCCCAAATGCCCTCTAGCCCAGTTTTTTTCTCTGTCCCCCAGAAAACCCTGGGGCTGCTGAATCTGCCCCTCTATGAACTAAGGATTGGGTTCGGGGTTCTGGGGCTGCCCAACTTCAGGGACCCTGGCCCTCAATGACCTCCGTTGAAGGTGGAGGGAGACTATTCCTTGGGACCTCAATTTGCAGGCATCCCCCCAGCAGCCCAGTATGTTTGATGGCTAATCCTGTTACAACAGACTCAGGATCCAAAATAGATCTGATTGGGCCTGAACATGAGGTATCAGTGCCCCCCTCCACAAGCCCTACCCCACAGTGTGTGGCCGTAGTCTCCTTGAAGTGGAAGAGCAGGGACCAGAGGACGCAGAAGAGGAAGGCGACAAGTGGACAGCAGACCGTGACCAGGGCCACCAGGGTGAAGCGGAGCCGGACCAGGGTCCCATCCCGATCCAGTGGCAGTGGGACCTCGTACATCTTGTCAGACCTGGGGATGGAGTGGTGTGCTGTCAGGGCCCAAGGTAGTGAGGCTGGGACTCAGTGGTGAAGTTAGCCCTTGTGCTCAGTCCTCAGCTTAGCTATGCTATGAGGTGGAGAGTCTGAGAAGGAAGCCACCTAACCCCTAAACTTGGACAGCTACTGCCCTGGATGAGGAAGATGGACTGAGAATCCCATGAGGACATTCACCCTCAATTTCAGAGGAAAGACAATGAACCAAATCTGTGCTAAGATGAAGACGGAATAGATTGAGAAAACTTCTTCTCATCCCTAGGCCTGGCTTGACAGGCCTAGTACTACAGGAGCCGGTTGAACTAGTCTCTCTTGTTTCAGGAACCAATCCTAAAACCTCCCAGTGAACAGAATGGCCCATCTCCTCCCCCAGGCCTTGGAACCTCCATGTTTCAGGGCCTCCTATCAGCTCTCACTGCTTCACCCACCGGCCCGGGGTGCTTCTGCACCTTCAATCCCTTCCCAGCTCTGTGTGCTCTGTGCGCCTGCACCGCAGTCCACAGCAGCAAGGACTCCATGGAAGCCAGCAGAACCTCAACCCCCTGCCTGTCCCCACCCGCTGCCTCACGTGCTCTGAGGGTGAAAGGCTTTGCAGAATCAGGCCTGGTGCTAGCCTGGGCTTGCTGTTTGCTAGAGAGAGCTGCCTGGTCAGCTTCTGGAGGCTTCCCAGTGCCCAGGGGCCTGTCCGCTCCCCTCTGGAGACTAGGTAAGGGCTCCTGAGGACTGGGCTCCTCCCCACTGCACTCCCCCACTCAGATGAGGATATGAGGTCATGCACTATACTACTAGCCAAGTATATACCAGCAATCCTAGCCTGGACCCCCTCAGTGTATAGAAGGGGAAGTTGAGGCCAAGAGAGGGGCAGGACCCTGCTCAGGGTCACATAGTAAATAGAAGGAAGAGCCAGCAGTGGGCAGATGTGGGGCTCACAGTGTCACAAACTGCAGCTCTCACCTTCCTTGACCCTTTGCTCTCTGGGCCAGAGCTCTGGGCAGAGAGGTCAGGTTACGTCAGGTTAGGAGGGAAAAGTGAAGGGGTACCTGTCCATAGGAGGAAAAAAACTAAAAAACCAAATCTTATATAAATGAGTCAGTCAGCCCCGTTCCCATTTTAAAGACAGAGGAACCAAGACATAGAGAGAGGAAGGTCTTTCCTCAAAGCCATATGCTGAACCTGAGGGAAAGCCATCCTCAGAATTTAGGCTTCTAGTTGCCAAACTAGGGCTGGCTCCGGATACATAAAGAGCCTGCCCTTCTGGACTCCAGGACCTTGCCTGGAGATCAAGTCCTAGCTCTTCCTGGCCCCGCCCTCAGGACGCTCTCCTAGTCCCGCCCTCAGGAAGAACCCTGACCTCCAGGAGGCTGGCCTCATGGCATCTGGAACAAGCCAGGTGGATATGCCTCTCAACCATCTTCCTCCACCCACCTCTCTGCCAGGCTCCATCAGGCAGCCTGCCCCAACTGCTCAACCTCCTTCCTCCTTCTGCGGGCCGGGGGTTTCCCAGGAGCGGTGGAAGTGGCTCTGGTGGCCCTTCCAAATCAAGCACATTCCTACAGTCCTTGGATCATCCCCAAAGACCTTCCCCACCCAGCCCAAACCCAGATTCTGTGGTTGCCATGGTACTAGTCCCCCCTTCCAACATCCCTTCCTGAAGCCAGCTGCTCTGGATCCCTCAGGAATCACTGGGACCCCCAAACCAAAGACCAGATCCTCAGGGAATGACTAGGCAGTGCCCAAGGCAGGGGTTGATAAGGTTTGAGGAACAGTCTGTTCCACTTGTTGGAGGTATGCCTAACCTCCCTTTTAGCTGTGTGACCTTGGGCAAGTCACCTAACCACTCTGGGCCTGTTTTCACAGTTGTACAACATGGGGATCTTGTGGTTTGGATAACTAATAAGGCCATACCAACTAAGTCATTCTACTCTCCCAGGCTTCAGGACAGGGAGCTCACTACCTGAAGGGCAGCTGTCCAGCCCCAGTCAACTCTAACTTCCACACAGGTACCACTTAACTGAAAACTGCTTTCTTAGGAGTATCCCTACCTTATTTCCAAAGATCCTCAAAGATCTTCTCAGCCTCCAGTCCAAATCCACACTTACTGGGTGCCTTCTGAGTACTAGGCACCCTGCTTAGCACTAGATATACATTGTTTCTTTTAATTCTCACTACAACTCTATGAGGTAGGCGCTAGCTATAGCCTGTATATTTCCATTTTACAGAAGAGGCAAGTGAGGCTCAGGGAGGTTAACATTTGCTCAAGGTCACAGGCTAATAGCTGGCAGAGTTGGGATTTGAAACTAATCTAAAGGGTTGCAGGTCCCCGGCACCTCTCTCCTGGGGCACCTAAGGAAGAATCTGGACTAGGAGTGCCGGCGGGGTGAAGAAGGGAGGGCTCACTCTGGAACATCGGGCCCCTGTCAGGGAGCAGAGGGGAAAGGGGTCAGCTACCCCAGCGGGCACAGCAGCAGGTCCTGGACAGACACCAGGATCCCCACAGCCCGGGGCCGGGCCCCGCGGAGGCCAGACCGCGTGGCCGAGCTCCCCCAAGTGGGGCTGCCCGGCAGTCCAGCACACCCATCTCCATACTCACCCAGGCCGTGGCGGCGAGGAGGCCGCGCCGGCGCAGTCCGAGAGCAGGGAGCACCCGGGGGAAGCCCAGGCCGGGCCCGGGGGGCGAGCGGTGGGGGGCGGGTCGGAGCGGGAACGGCGGGGGCGGGGCCGGCGCGCTTGGGGCGGAACTTGGGAAGGAAACAGCACCCAGATCCTCTGCTGGCCCCTCCCCGCTTCTGCGGCCCGGGACCCCGGGCTGTCCCCCTTAATCTGGCGTCCCCTCATGCCATGCCGATCCAGCACTGGTCAGCTCCACTAATTTCAGCTGCATGGGGGCAGCCGGAAGAGCACTGGACACCTGGGTCTGACACGTTGGATCAGCCACCTTGTCACTTACCTCTCGGCTGCGTTCCATCACCTGTTGAAAGAACATAAAATTAATTCAACAGGACCTCGAATTCTCTCATTTCTTGACCCCAGTCTCTACCCACCTCCCACCCCAACCTAGACGAAATTATCCAGTTTCGCACTTCTTAAACATTAAACCAGTTTGGCCCCAGCCTCGGCGCCCCTTCCCCAAACTTTGCTCCCCAGAGCCCAATCGGGGCATTTCAGCAAAGGGAAGAGTGCCTCACAGGGAATGAGATCCCGTGGGGCCCACCGGAGAAACTCTGGGCCACAGCTATTCCCACCTTTGATCAGGAGAGGGCGCCCTGTCCCGCCTGTCGAAATGCAGAGAGCGGATCTCCTGCCCCCCAACCCCACCCTAGTCCTGGTCCCTCTTCACCATGAGAGGGCTGATCCCCAGAAACCAGCCCCCAGCCAGGGTTTCTTCCCCACCCTGACTGACCCCCTAAAGGAATCTGAGGGGGACTCTTGGCTACCTTTGTAAAGACCATCCTACCTCAACGGGGAAAAAGAATGAAGGGACCAGTAATCCCTCCTACAGTTACAATGTGGGATTGTCAGAGCACCTGCAGCAGGTGGAGGACATCTGACCTAGACACCGTTACCATCACATTTTTCCCGTTTAAATCCCCACAGTAATAATTAGCACATTTTGAGCACCCCCGGTGTCCCAGGCACTTTTCTACTTTTTTATGTTATCCCATTTAATCCTGATAAAAGCCCTATGAGGTAGATACTATTAATATCTCCATTTCACCAATGGAAAACAGAGAAGATGAGTTACCTACACACACAGCTAGTAAGTGTCAGAAGCCAGGATTCAAGTCTGGCACCTGAGGTCATTCCCTTAATCACTATATACTGTTAATTCGGGGAAACAAAGGCCCAAATTTGATTAACTTGCCAGAACCCTTTTGCATGCATCCACTCTTGTTCATTTACTCAGCCTAGGCCCCCTCTGTGACAGGCCCTGGGTTGGGCAATGGTGGGGGACCCAGAGATATCGTGCTCACTCCTGGGGGTCCAAGTCTACAGGGAAGGTGTCTTATTCTAAAAAAAATAGTTTTCTTGACTTGAATTCTGCCACCCCACCCCACCCCACCCCGGCCTTTAAAGTCCCAGGGCAAATGAACAATTAGTAAAACTAATTGTTACTGAAAGAACCACTCCCATTTAGTTTTGATAACTGGATTTAGGTTTTCTTCCTTGGGGCTTCACGTGATGCTCTTTGTCTAGCTCCAACCCACACATGCCTGCTCCTGGCCCCTGTTGCCGGTCTTAACCCCTTGTCTGTTCCTTTGGCTCTAAGTACCATTCCCTGAGGCTGGGTCTCTTCTCCCTGCCTCTAGACTACCCCCCAGTGCCTGAAACTTGAGGTGCTCTAACTGGCCTTTAATTCTCTGGTGATTTGGGCACTTCCCCACCATACAGTCCTCAGTCTGTTTCCTCATCTGTAAAATGGTTTTAGGAATATCCACATTATAGTGTTGTTGTGAGAATTAGATGAGGTAATAGAGCAGTGTGCCAGGTTGATGACAGCTAGATGTGTCAGCAACAGTCTGAATTCGTCCTGATTGAGCCTTTTCCGAACTGTCTGACCTCAGCTGTCACTGACCCTCTCTGAATCTGTTTCCTCCACTGTCAGTTTGAAAGACTATCACCTACTTGATTTATATGAGGAAAAGTGGAAGAAAAAGATGAGCTCTTACTATGTGCCAGGGACTATATATGCATTCTCTTATTTGATCCTCTTAATAATCTGATGAGGTAGGTTTGATGAAAGCCATTTTACAGATTAAAAAATTGAACAAGCATCTAAGCATCTAGGCTCGACCTTATTCAGGATGCTCTCAGTGTTTGCTGAACTGGCATTTGTCCATTGTCCAAGTAGCTGCTGCTGCTGTTGAAGCCTTTCAGTGTCTCCTCCCTCCTGGTTGGTTTGCCTGGTGCCTGGACATATCCCAGAGAGGCCTGTGCCTGAAACAGCACCACCATCTTCAAGCTTTAGCCATGATCACTGCTCCACTCCCCTTTCCACATACACGTACCAGATATCCCAAGCTCACTGAGCATTTGTTTTCAGGGATGTTCCAGCCCCCAGGAGCATAGGGCGGTGTAGAGGTGGGGGGCAGAAGAGGGGAAGTGAAGGTGGGATATAGTTGTCAAGGAAAGCTTCCTGTAGGAGATCTCCTTCACTCCTTCACTGCCCTCCTATCTCTCCATCATTCTCCCCATTAGCCACATTGGCTCTTCTTACGACACAGATCTGATCATGTCCCGCCCTTGTGCCTTGTGGCAAAGTAGTAAATTTTCATGGCTTTTAGCATCAAGGGCAAATTCCTTAGTGTGATGTTCAGTATCCTTCATAACGTGGCCATCCTCTACTCCAGCAACCACTTGTTTTACATTCTAACTACACTCACCTCTTCCATGGAGCTTTGTTTAACTTCCTCCTTATCTCTCCCTACCCCCCCGATCTGCCTACCTCCCCACTCCTCAGGCAGCCTTGGATGGCCTTCCATCACACCCTTATGAGGGCTCTAACCACAATGAAGCAAAATAATCTGTTGCCTGTTTCCCCGACCCTCCTGGCAGCTCATTTAAGGACAGAACCTCCACCTGTTCCGTTTATTTCTGAATCTCTCAGCTTAGCCCAGGCATGGGCATACGGTAAGAGTCCAGAAAATATTTGCTAGATTGATTTAATTGAACTGGATTTTGAAGGATGGGTAGGATTTAGATATATCAAGAAGAGATTTAGGAACTGCAAGAAAGGCCTTTGAAGAATGACTGCTGGGAATAGAGGGTGGAGGCAGAGGGTGCATGGCTCGGGGTGGGGGTGGGAGGTAGGTAAAGTGACAGAGACAGAAACAGTGCTAAAAGCATCCAATTTCAGGCCAAACGCTGCCCTGCCTCCTGGGCAGCCTTAGGAAAGTCTTCCTGGGTTGAGGAGGAGTGTTCTTTTTTTCTTCCCAGAGATCTTTCTCATGGCAGAGACATCCTTCTTGGATGGCTTTAAACTATTTACCCTAGGCTCACCCATCTTGCTCCAGCTCCATTCTGCCTCAAATAGTAATTACATCTTCATTGTTCTATAGAACATTCTTTAGCTTCCCTATCACTTCTTTTTTATAAAAAATTATTTATTTTTGGCCGTGTTGGGTCTTCCTTGCTGAGAGCGGGCTTTCTCTAGTTGCGGCGAGCATTGCGATGCGCGGGCTTCACATTGCAGTGGTTTCTCTTATTGCGGAGCACGGGCTTTAGGCGCGCGGGCTTCAGTTCAGTAGTTGTGGCTCACGGGCTCTAGAGCGCAGGCTCGGTAGTGGTGGCACACGGGCTTAGTTGCTCCGTGGCACGTGGGATCTTCCCGGACCAGGGCTCGAACCCGTGTCCCCTGCATTGGCAGGTGGATTCTTAACTACTTGCCACCAGTAAAGCCCATCCCCTATCACTTCTAGGATGAAGTCCCAGTTTGCACCCATGGATACACTGAGCTCTTTCCTGGTCCCACATCTCTGTTCTCCCTGTTCATCTGGCATGGAATGCATCTTTTCCTTGTCTCAGCAAACTCTACCCTTCTTATAAAGGTATAGATTAGCATGACACTTTAGTGAGTTAGGCATGCATGCAGTAATTTCTAGGGCTATCACTAAAATAATAGAAAAAGAATTTAATTTCCAAACTGATGCAGGAATAAAAATGAAGTAATCCAAAAGAATGCAAGAAAGGAGATTTAAATGGCCAATAAGCACGTGAAAAGATGGTCAACATCATTAGTCACCGGGGAAATGTATAAAAAAAACCACAGTGAGATGCCACTTCACACCACCTAGCATGGCTATAATTTAAAAAGAAAGAAAAAAGAAAATAACAAGTGTTGGCAAAGATGTGGCTGGCAGGAATGTAAAATGGTACAGCCAGTTTGGAAAACAGTTTGGCAGCTCCTCAAGAAGCTAAATATAGAGTTACTATATGACCCTGCAAATCCACTCCTAGGTATAAACACAAGAGAATTGAAAACACATGTCCACAAAAAACTTTTACATGAATGTCCATAGCAGTACTATTCATAGTGGAATAATGGAATAATCATTATTCATGATGAAACAACTCAAATGCCATCCAACTCATGACTGTATAAACAAAATATGGTATATTCATAAAATGGAATATTATTCTCCTATAAAAATGGGTGAAACTTTGAAACATCATGATAAGTGAAAGAAGTCAGACACAAAGGCCACGTATTTTATGATTCCATTTATATGAAGTGTCCAGAGTAGGCAAATCCATTGAGACAGAAAGTGTACTAGTAAATTGCCAGGAGCTGGGGGGAAGGGGGAGATGGGGAATGATTGCTAATGGGCCTGGGGTTTCTTCTGGGATTATGAAAATGTTCTGGAATTATATAGTGGTGGTAGTTGCACAACCTTGTGAATATACTAAAAACCTCTGAATTGTACACTTCAAATGGGTGAATGTTATATTATGCAAATTATATCTCAATTTTTAAAAAAAAATCTGGCAAAGAGCTTGGCCTCAGTAAATGGCAGTTATTTTTACCAAAAAAAAAATTTTTTTTAAAAAGCACAGAAACAGAACATCTGGGGCAAACAGAAAGTCTAAAATGTTAGATAAAATCCTAAATATACCAGTAAATTCGTTAAATGCAATTGACTAAATGCTCTAGTTAAAAGTCAGATATTCACACAAGATTTATATAAATCTAATTATATGTCATTTATAAACATCACCCTTCCTTATCAAGTTATAGGAAAAGAAGGAAATCAACATTTACTGCATGCTTACCATGTACCAAACAGGGGCCCAGTCCTTTGCAAATTTCATGATCTTATTTGACCTTCACAAGCACCTTATGAAACAGAAATTATTGTGCCCACTTTGTAGACAATGAAACTGGTGCACAGAACAATTAAATAATTTGTGCAAGGTCTAAAAAGTAGTAGATCTAGGACTTGAACTTAGATCTGTTTGAATCTAACTCTGCTGCTCTTTCCAATGTACCATATAAGAAATTTAGAATCATCTCTCTGGAAGGAAGTCTCGTGTTCTTTTATAATTCTGCAGTCCTTACAGGTCTCTATCCTCCCTGGGCATCAATCCTTCAGAGCTGCATAGAGTGAGTTCTCAGGGCATGTGTGAGAGAGACTGGAAGCTTCCAGGACAGAAATGGACTTTGCTTAGCTCTGTCTCTCTTGGCCACGGCAGAGTGTTGAGCGGTGGACATCTCTGGGCTCCTAATGCCCAGGACAGAGCTTGGCTCAGCAAGCTTTTGAGAACATGCACCAAATTCCTTGGCTTTAGAGGAGAAGAAGGCAGATGATGACAATCAAAAGGGGTATTATGAGAATTAGGCAGAGTAAGACTATGTGGGCCTAGGAAGCCCTGGTCCACAAAGAAGTCCTTCCTGGGGCAGAAGTCCCTGGGAATGATGAGCTTGTAGGCCACATGCCTGCCAGAGTACCTAACAAGAGGTCCTTCTACTTAGAAATCACCATGATCACAGGAAACTCCTCCCTGGAGCACTCCTTGTCCAGTGTCTCTCCCTCCAGTCTTCCAATAAGTATACACTACTTAAGGGACCCAACTCCTGCACACCTGCTAGTACTCTGGACTAAATACACTCACTCACACAAGACATATTTCTGAGCTCCTTTTCTGTGTCAGAATCCATGTCTTAGAATATTTAGAATGGGAATTCCTTAACATTTTTAAAGAATACAAATAATATCTATCATTTATTGAGGGTACCTGTGTACCAGTTACCATATGCCTCAGCTCATTTAATTCTCACAACTCTGTGAGGCAAGTACAATTATTACCCCCATTTTACAGACAAGGAAACTGAGTTTCAGAGGGGTTAAGAAATTTGCCCAAAGTTCATACAGTTAATACATGGTTGGGCTCAGATTTAAACCCAGGGTTCTCTGACTCAAAAGTCCCATACTTCTTTTCTATTTAAGAAAATAATTCTCTCATTCATGCATCAAACATTTAATGCACACCTATGCTGTGTGGCTGGCCTTAGGGACATCAGAATAAATAAGCAGAGGAGAGCCTTAAACAGAGCTGGGTTTGAGGATTGGAAGGTGAGAAATCAAAGGTTCAGGAGGGCAGTGAGGAAGCTACTGTAACTCTCCAGGGAGACCTAATGACTTTCTGATGCTGAATATAGGCAAGGGAGGGTGGAGGGAAAGGAGTGATGTTTGGATGGAGTAGTTGGGGAAAGGTGTCTGGAGTCAGATGTTTAGCTTTCCTATTTGACCATCCACATATTTATTTTTTTCTTTCTTCAAGCACCTACTGAACATCTACAATGCACTAGGTTTCTTCCATCCATTATCTTATTTTACCTTTACTACCAGATCACTCCACTTTTTTTTTTTTTTAACATCTTTATTGGAGTATAACTGCTTTACAATGGTGTGTTCACTTTTTGACTAAGTAACTCTAATCCCTTGCCACCACTGAAAACCCAGAGTGATTTAAGTTTATCCATGTTTTGGGCAGGGCCCATTTCAATTTTGTAGATATGTCCCAGGAGGAGGGGGTGGTGGAGCGGTAATCCTAATAGGTTTTGCTTTCTGAACACAGTCCCTGCTATTTTGTGTGGGACCCACAGTCACTAGATCTAGTTTCTAGAACATGCTCAACCCACCCCCTTGAGATATCAGGCTTCTGCTCCGGGCTAGGCCTTGAGGGAAAGGAACACCAACTTGAAAATGAAGCTCTGGCCTTCAAGAGCCCGGCACCAGAAGATAGGAAAGTAAATAACAGAATACAAAGTAACAAGGCTGTAACAGAGGCCTGCCCAAGCATTACTCCAACTAGCTGTGAGAGATCCCATAGAAGCGGGAACATTTCAACTAGACTTTAAGAATAAGTAGGGGTTCCTAAAGTGCAGGTGGGAAAGAAGTTCCGAGAATTGTCATTTGTACCAAACTCTAAGCTGAACCATTCCCTTAAGGCACCTCTAATGTTCCTAACGTCCATTCTAGGGATTCAGAGAGGGAAAGGTTGTGTTGGGGTTGGCATGGGTCAGGAGACAAGGAGGCCAGGTTTGCGGGCCTCGGAGCAGCTGCAGGTGAGCTACGCAGATAGACCTCCTAGGAGGTCCCTCCAGCTCCGCACGTGGTCTGGCCAGGAAGTAAGGGCAAGACAACGGGGTAGCTTTCCCGTCACAGCCCGAGGACTGGGGAAAAGTAAGGGTAGAATAGTTACCATGCCATCCTGGAGCCTTCACTCTGATTGGCCCGAGCATCAGCAACCCGAGTCTCTCCGCTCCAAAGAAGGGGGCGGAGCCTCAGCATAGCGTCATCACTCTTCTCCCCTCCCCCCGCCCGATGTAGCCACTCACCAGCCTACCTCTAGGGGCCCTTGTGACGTCACGACTCCCTCCCAGCCAACCGCGGCGGCGAGGGGCCGTACTTCATGTCCCTCCCACTGCCCCTCCCGCTTCCTCCCCCTAATTCCTTCCGTCCCTCCTCTTCCCCCTCTCCAGCCTCCCAAAGACAGCCCTCACGTTCGGTTTCAAAAGACTCTAGGTCCAATGCATAACAGGGTGGGCCTAGAGTGGCGGCGGTATCTGCCAATGAGCAGACAGCGAGGGCGGAGCGCCCGCAGCGAGCCTCTGACGGCAGGCGGCGTGTGACGCAGTCGGGCCCTCTGCGCGCTGCGCCCGAAGCGGCGGTCGGTAGCGGAGGTGGTGGCGGCGGCGACGGTTTTGTGGCGGCCGCGCGCTGCTCTCTGAGCGGCGGGTGGCAGACGGGCCTAGGCCCTCACTCCTGACACTTCCCGTCCCCCACCGCATCGCGGTAAGTCGGGAGCCGGGGTGGTGGCGGCCGGGGACCGGCAGGCTCCACCTCCTCTCAGGGCGGGCGGGTTCGCGGGGAGTCCCAGGCCCTCTCCGCGCCCGAGTCTCGAGCCGGGGCGCGCACCTTCTGCCCTGAGGGAGGGGGCGGGGCCCGCGACCCTGCGGCCCCGAGGCCCAGCTTTTCGGGCTCCGGGAAGGAGTCGCTATCGGTGGGATCTGGGCCCTGGGGTCTCGCGTTGCAGCCTACGTTGAGGGGCGTCCCTTTAGCTGGTTGTACTCATTCATTTGCCGGGCGGTGGTTAGGTGGGCCGGCCCTTTGCTGGGGCAGCGCCTTGAGACCCTGAGTACGGTTTTCCCAGCACTTCTCTGACCATCGTGCGGGATGGACTTTATGTGCCTTGGCTTCTCCAAGGGGAAATTTGCAGCCCCAGGGGAGTGTGAGTGCGTCGGGAGTTTGTTACCTTTTTAAAACAGTATCTGAGAATTAAGGTCGGTTTAATGGAGTGAAAGCTTATTTTCTCTTCTCCCACGTGTTCCACGTAAAGCTAGACGAGGTGAGGTTTTTGAATTACTATCGCCATAAGGACCTTAGAAATTAAGCCAATCCCCCTACTCTACGTTAAATGCAAGTTCTATAGGTGGAGAAACCGAGGCCTAGAGAAGAAACAGGATTAGCCAATGCTACATCTGACTCAGTGTAGAAATTTTTCTACTACACTGCCCGCCCTGGGTGTTCCAGCCTCCCATTACTGAGGATTCCCTTTGGAAGAGTGGAGGGGTTAAGGTAGGGACATGGATAGTTAGGAGCAGACCTAGTCTTCAATAGCGTTTCCGATTTAGTTACTACCAGCTCTGTTCGTGGTAAGGCAGACGCTTCATTAGTTCACCTAGACTATGAGAACTAAACTTACAAGTTGGTTAAAGAATGTTAGTTATGTTATGTATTGGAAATGAATCGGTAAAACTACATGTCATTGGCTAGTTTCCTGTCCCAGGTCTGAAATTTTTATTTGTGACAGCTGCTGGGGACTCAGAAGAAAGAGTCCAGTTAATGAACTACAGCAATATTGCAATAGAAAACCAGAAATATGGACAAGATTTAGAAAGGTACACAGCAGTCATTTTGTATTTCTTGTACCTCGGAACTCATAGCGCCTCTCTTACTGAATTCGAAAATTGTAGTAGAATGAAATGAGAAGATTAAACTATTTTGGGAGAAGAAGCTAACTGGAAGAAAGAAAGAAAAGAGCAGTGATCATCCCCTATGACAGTCTTATAAATTCAGAAGGAAACACTTGTTGACTGAGTGAGTGACAGATGGTGTGTTTGGAACTTGATCGAAGAAGTTAGGATATTTAAAAAACAAACCAGAAGTTGGACAGGAAGGAGGTACTGGGAAATAATTTGATAAGGTTATTTTTTGACTCTTCATTGAGATTTGATGAAGGACACTTTGGTCTGTTCACATAAGTCAGATTGTCACTTTCCTCTTGTTTAGATGACGAAGCAAAAACTGAAAAATATATGTAAGAGCAGAAGAGAACTGTAGTCTTAATACTAAGAGGTGAACAGGGTATGTTTTCTGTGACATGTTCTCTTCTGGGAAGCCTTTCCTGGCGTTCTTTCCCCTGCAAGCTTCCGTAACACTTATTTGATACTTCTATTTATAGCACAAATCATTTTGTATTTTAGCTGTGTCTTTTTATTAGACTGGTAAAAAAATTTTTGACTTTGTATTCAGTTTGCTTAGCACAGAGTAGGCCCGCAGTAAGTGTGCTTGCCTGAATGGATAAACAGATATGGAGGAGTTAAGCCTAAAAATAGTCTATGAAGAGGCTGGGTATTTGTGTACTCCTGAAATACGGGGCCCAGATAAGAGGACCCATACCATTCGTGTGATACACCGTACTTTGGTACCTGACTTTATTCATGTCCACTTGCTCCTGGATAACTAAGAACAAGCACAACTTTTAGGGAACCAAGTTCATAGCTTGGAAAAAATCAGTAATATTACTTTATTGTGATTTTTTATAGTAGCAATTAACCTTAGGAAGAAAGGGGTAGTAGTACTGATATTTAATTTCCAGTAAATAAAGAGCACATCTGCAATTATGCAATTTGTCCAAAGTTTAGGAGATTAAGAAATTTAGAGATTTACCAGTAGGTATTAGAGACAAAGTATGTAAACAGCGTTTCTTAAGAACTTGGTGCATTCTGTGTGTTTGGAATTGAACCTAAGTATTTGGCATTTGTGTATTGTAGTATTTTACCCATAAGGTACTCATAACACCCCCTCCCTAAGTTGTAACAACCAAGAATGTCTCCAAACATTGTCACATGTTACCTGGGAGGCAAAACTGCCCCTGAGTGAGACCACTGCTCTAGAGAAAACGTTCCCAGTATTTCAGTAAAAAAATCTTACCTTTATCATGTCTGGTCTATGCTTGTGGAGTCCGCTAATAAGTTGCATCTGGTTGAAACTGTTCTCGAAAACCCTTAAATTGTCAGAATCTGGTATGGGAAGCTGAAAAGCTAAGAGTCCTAGAGTCACTTTCTTTAGTTTCTCCTTTCATTTCTGTGGTAACCTCCCTTCCTCTGAGATAGGAGAAATCAAAGTCCTGTTTGAAAGGAGATAGGTTGTTGGGTAAATAGAGCAATATTTATTTGTTTTTGTGGAAGAGGGCAAAAAAGAGCTTGTAGTTGAATTGATACAATTAAATGTGATGCTCTGTGATTCCATTCTCTTTCCATTTCACTGATACACGACCTGCCACATGAATCGGAGGTCTTGTCCCATTGTACTGACTCTGAGAATTTAATAAACACTGAGAATTATTTGCCACATTTTAAGAGTTTGTACTTAATTCAGTGTACTGCGAAACAATTGTAATTTTTTAGTAGAGAAATAAAAATGATTTCTTAAAGTATAGGTGTAATTAGCTAAGTCTGGTACTAAGAGTTAGTTTAAGCTGGGAGGTAGTAGGGTAAATTGGAAGGTGTGAAACTGGAGTCAGACGATTAGAAGGAGGCTCTAGCAATGGTCTAGCAGTTCTCAAAGTTTGAGGTCTTGGGACTCCTTTATGCTTCTAAGAATTATTGCGGACTCTGAACAGCTAGAAACTGAAACTAATATTTGAAAGATTTATTGATTTAAAAAATACTCTTACGAAAAGTTACTAAAAAATTTAGTGACAACAGTGGCATTGTTTTACATTTTTGCAAATCTTTTTAATGTCTGGCTTAATAGAAGATCACTGAATTTGCAGATCTTTTGCATTCAGATGGTCGGTATGTTGTTTTAGTTGAAGTATGTGAAGAAATCCAGCCTTATACAGATACATAGTATTTGGAAAAAGGAGTGTTCTAATGACCTCTTCAAATAATTGTAGATTTCTCCTTTGACAGTACACTCAAACCTTCTTAAAGGTTTGTTGCAACATGGAATCTGAAACCATATCATTGAACTTTTGTACAATGTTACATTAAAATTCATTGGTCTGTCTTGCACTTTGAATGGGTGTTTGTTTACCTGTGCATGATTTTATGACATTATATATTGGTCATTAGGAATCATTGGTGCACTGAGTTACGCAGCTCTTCCAAATGTTGACAAATTTACAGTTGCTAATATTTCCACCCATTTCATCAGATAAATCTTTTAAGAATTGGGAAGTTGACAAGCTCATAGTGGTGTACACAAGTTTTCAATATTCCAATTTTCTCTTCAAATCTAAGTAACCATAGTTTGTCATTTATTCTTTGAAATAAAAATGGTGTTCCATTAAAAAAAAGTTGGTTCAGCTTTCTACTCAAAAGTAATCACCCAAGTGTTTTTCCTTGGGACAGCCATTGTATTTCAATATGTAGAAGTGCTTTTGAGTACTTCCCACTTCGTCCCCCCCAAATAATCACACAGTATTGAAAAGATGTGTACTGAAATGTCAAGCGTTAATACAATCCATAATTTTTACTGCTCCATCAAGGACATTTAAGTGAAAGTGGATTTTTTTTTTTTTTTTTTTTGCGGTATGCGGGCCTCTCACTGTTGTGGCCTCTCCCGTTGCGGAGCACAGGCTCCGGATGCGCAGGCTCAGCGGCCATGACTCATGGGCCCAGCCGCTCCGCGGCATGTGGGATCTTCCCGAACCGGGGCACGAACCCGTGTCCCCTGCATCGGCAGGTGGACTCTCAACCCCTGCGCCACCAGGGAAGCCCGAAAGTGGAGTTTTGTGTGTGCTATAAGTGGGTGGCAGTGAAGAATCCAGTGAGTATACAGTTTGGGGCCGTTGTCTTGTTTCATGCTCAGGTTCTAGGTGTAGAGGTCAGCACAGTTTTTTTTAAAAAGGCAAATAATATCTTAGGATTGTTATGAAAATGGTTTTGACTTCTTGGGCCCCCGAACAAGGTCTTGGGGACTTCTAGGAGCCTTTGGACCACAGTTTGAGAACCACTAATCTAGGGCAATGATTTTTCACACTGGTTCATACAGCTGTAAGCTTCTTTGAAAGGGTCAGCTGATGGGGTTCTACTGTGCCCCCACCCCTCTTTACTTCAGCCAGGGCAGCTTTTGTGCTTATGTCTGTTTTATGGAGTGGGTTCCATAGCTAACTATTTGAAAACCACTGATCAAGGGAAGAATAATCGAATGCCTGAATTAATCTGTTCAGGAAGGGAACAGTTCATCCTCCTTGAATACGTGTTGGAGTCACTCATCATCACACCTTTGTTTAGACCTCCATGTGCTTCTTTTACACAAAGATTACTAGTATCTGCCCCCCGAACCCTTCTTGCTGGAATAAGCTTCTTAAGAAATAGGCAAATGGTTTTGTAAATTAAAAAGGTGAGTAGTTGGGAATGAGGCTAGAGATGTGAAAGGAGCAGAAGTGAATGAATGATCCAGAGTGACTCGGTATATTGTGTGGGGAGGTAATTGTTTTCATTGTTTGCAGTGGTGCTTTACAGTTGTGTTAAGTGGTCAGTAGATGACACTGAAGTATTGGGAAATAAGTCATATTATGTATGGAGTTCTAGCTAGGCATTGATCAATCAAGGTTTAGAGTGGGGGGAAATTATTACATTTTTCTAATTAAAAATATTGTAAAACTAAACACAAACCTGCTTTTGAGGAACTCTAGTTTGAGACAACTTTGTCCTCCTAACAGTTCTTTGGTGTAGGCTGTATAATCCCTATTGTTCAGATGTATCAACAGAAATTGAGATCTGAGGTTGAATATCATGACTTAACTGCAATTACACAGTAGCAAGTAGCAGCGGTTTTTTATTCCTCTTTTACCTTTTTATTTTGAATTAATTTTAGATTTACAGAGAACTGCAAACATACTAAGTGGCAGAGAGTTTTTAATATAGATTTGTCTCTAAAGCTAATGTATTCTTCACTACTTCAGTTTGTAAAATGAGTGTTATGTTAAGGGGATGAAAAAATGCTACTCAGCACTATGAGGAAGGAGCTGTATTAGACACTGTGGATTATTTCAAGTTAATTTTACACACGAATGGGAGAAATGAAGCAAAATCAAGATGCTTTTTACCAGGGCAGCAAACAACTCATATACTCAAGTGGCAGGTATAACAGCAAATATATTGCATAACTAAAAACAGCTGGGAGGCATTACTTTATGTAATAGGGGTTGGAAAGGGGGAGGGGGAGGGGAAGTATTTTTATACTGATAAGAGTCTGAAGGGTCTAATCTGGGACAGTCATGTGAAGCAGGTGAGGCTTGAGCAGCAATTTTTAGAAAGAAAAGGGAACATAGTATTTAGAGAGAAGAATGAATGTTCTAACAAGGGGAATGGCTTGATCTGGGGATTAATCATAGGAAGGATACTGTAAAACAAGTGGATAGTTTTGCTGGGCTATATTATTAGGTGATTAAGATTAGGCCAATCTCTTTTACCTGGAATTCTCCCCAACTCCCATCCCTCCTCTCTCATCCAAGGCAAAAATTAGTATTTTTCTATTCAGTTTATCTGTGATGATAATTCCTGTCTTTTTAAGTACTTTTGTGAAGATTAGATGAGAGACTATATGAAAAAGTACTTTGTAAGCTGGAAAGTACTATACTAGTCCATTTGTCTAACAGATATTTAGTGTTTTTGCTCTTTACTGAGTTTGATACAAAGGAACTCAGTGAAGTGGAAAGAAAAAATTACTTCCCATTTGTGTGACTTTCTGTTGTCAGAGAGCAGCAGGCTTGCTTAGTCATTCAGATAGCACTTAAAGTTGGCAGTTGACTGGGTGTTACCATGTTTCAGGGTCTGTCCACCACTTTTCTGGAAGAAAACAGTTTTGTCATTGTGCCCAGAGTTCACAAAGCTCACGAAAATTGGACATCAGTTTATTGAGCTTTAGTTGGGACGGTGGGAGAATACTGGACTACTGTTAACCTGTCATTAAGGCTACCTCTTTCTTATATCTCACAGTCTGAATTATTAATTAGAAGATTGAGCATAGAGAACAGTAAATTTAAGGACATTGTCTCTTTCTGTATAACACTATTTCATTTTTATTTTTTCTTTCTAAATATGTCTTTTTTTAATTTTAAGGGGAAATTGAATAAATTGAAATAGTTGAAAGACACTTTTATTGGGCTGCATTGGGTCTTTGGTGCTGTGCCTGGGCTTTCTCTAGTTGCGGCGAGCAGGGGCTACTCTTCGTTAAGGTGCACAGGCTTCTCTCATTGAGGTGGCTTCTCTTGTTGCAAAGCACGGGCTCTAGGCGTGTGGGCTTCAGTAGTTGTGGTGTGCAGGCTCAGTAGTTGTGGTACATGGGCTTAGTTGCTCCGTGGCATGTGGGATCTTCCCGGACCAGGGCTCGAACCCGTGTCCACTGCGTTGGCAGGTGGATTCTTAACTACTGCGCCACCAGGGACGTCCCTCTAAATATGTCTTACACCAAAAAAAATTGCAACGAGTGTAAGTCAGTCCATCCATAGAGGAAGTGGTTAATCTTTGTAGGAAAGTTCATAGAAGCCACGGTGATAACCTTATGAATTGTCAGTCCCTGAGAGAGATTACCTTCCTGGTGACTAGAACTCCCATGTTTGCCAGAGAAGTGTCTCTTTCTCCTGATAGTGCTGGATCAATACTGCCAAATTTTGGTCTTATAGGTTCCCTATTTGTAATGAATGTAAAGTCGTTTCCCTTTAGTTGTCAGTGTTCTTTCTTAAGGAGGACTCTAGGAGCATAGCTTCTGGAGTAAATAATAACTTTGTGATCTTCGGCAAGTTATTTCTGTCTCAATTTCCCCATTTGTAAAATAAGGATAAGAATAACTACCTTATTGGATTTTTGGGAGGTTTATAAGAGAATTCATTAAAAAGCACTTAGGACTTCCCTGGTGGCGCAGTGATTAAGAATCCGCCTGCTAGGGCTTCCCTGGTGGCGCAGTGGTTGGGAGTCCGCCTGCCGATGCAGGGGACACGGGTTCGTGCCCCGGTCCGGGAGGATCCCACATGCCGCGGAGCGGCTGGGCCCGAGCCATGGCCGCTGAGCCTGTGTGTCCGGAGCCTGTGCTCTGCAACGGGAGAGGCCGCAACAGTGAGAGGCCCGCGTACCGAAAAAAAATTAAAAAAAAAAAAGAATCCGCCTGCCAGAATAAAGACGCAGACATAGAGAATGAACTTGAGGACACTGGGAGGGGGAAGGGTAAGCTGGGACGAAGTGAGAGAGTAGCATGGACATATATACACTACCAAATGTAAAATAGATAGCTAGTGGGAAGCAGCCGCATAGCACAGGGAGATCAGCTTGGTGCTTTGTGTCCACCTAGAGGGGTGGGATAGGGAGGGTGGGAGGGAGACGCAAGAGGGAGGAAATATGGGGATATATGTATAGCTGATTCACTTTGTTATATAGCAGAAACTAACACACCATTGTAAAGCAGTTATACTCCAATAAAGATGTTAATTTAAAACAGAAAAAAAAAGAATCTGCCTGCCAATGCAGGGAGCAGGGGTTCAACCCTGGTCCGGGAAGATCCCACATGCCTCGGAGCAACTAAGCCCGTGTGCACAACTGCTGAGCCTGCACTCTAGAGCCTGCGACGCAAGTACTGAGTCCGCGTGCCTAGAACCTGTGCTCTGCAACAAGAGAAGCCACTGCAATGAGAAGCCTGCGCACCGCAACGAAGACTAAAGAAAGCCCGCGCGCAGCAACGAAGACCCAACGCAGCCATAAATAAGTGAATAGAATTTTTTTAAAAAAGCACTTAGAACAGCCCTTGGGACACAGTAGGAACTTAAGTATTAGCTAGTATTATTTACTCTAGGAGGGTTTTAGTTTGGGCCAGGTTAATGTATTTGAAAGGATAAAGACTTGAATATGTGCTATTCCTTTAAACTTGAATGAATTTAGAAGTTCCACACATTTCAGTCTCTAGGATTACTTCTTTCTCTTTTTTTTTTTTTTTTTTTTTTTGCGTTATGTGGGCCTCTCACTGTCGTGGCCTCTCTCGTTGCGGAGCACAGGCTCCGGACATGCTGGCTCAGCGGCCATGGCTTATGGGCCTAGCCGCTCTGCGGCATGTGGGATCTTCCTGGACCAGGGCACGAACCCGTGTCCCCTGCATCAGCAGGTGGACTCTCAACCACTGCGCCACCAGGGAAGCCCTTCTTTCTCTTTTTTGAATAGATTTTTTAATGGAAGTAGAGAGTTAGTGCAAATATCTGCATCCTCTAGATCTTTTGTTATTGTTAATAGAGGAAGTAAACATTACAGAAAAGTTTGGGTCCTTTGAATCTCTGCCCCATGCCTCATTTCCATTCCTCTCCCCAGAGGCAACCACCTTCATCTATTTTAGTAACCAGTCTCCCTCTTTTACTTTTACTATGTATATTTGTATCCATAAATAACAGTGTATTACCTTTTCTATTTTACAGAAAGAATCTGCCAAATGTATCTTTTTCAACTTCCTTTTTTTCATTAAACATCTTTTACTTGGAATAATTCTCATAGGGTAACTTTGTTCAAATGTTCTGGTGGTGCCTTACTCTTGATACACCATATTCTGGGTACATACTTAGCAGAATGCTCTGATTCACTCCTTTAATTGTGTAATTTAATGTTAATGACATCACTACATAATAAACTGTTAAGTACATTTATTATATGTTTATCATATGAGGGAAACTGAGCTTGGTGTTGAGATACAAGGCCAGATAGGAGAGGTATGCAAATAACGCATTCTTACCTGTGCACCTTTCTTTTGCTTTCCCTCTCTTCTCTTTCTAATCCCTTAAGACCTAGTTCGCATTCTAAGTCATCAGGAATTTTTCCTCACAGTTCTCGCCCATTTTCCTGCCTAATTTTGACTTCTTACTTCTTGGCAATTACATGCTCTTTGAGTTCTTAATGTGTGGGTTCTTTCTCTGATTATATCAGAAGTTACAAACTCAAAACCTGTTGGGGCCAGGCAGCTGATGGAGATGAATGATACTGGGTGGGTATTGTGGCACATTAGAGTATGGCTATGACCAAAAGAGACAGTTCCTACTAAGCTCCAGACTCTTACTGCCATGAAGTGATTATAATCCTAGTCTGCTTAATCATTTTTCTGACATATCCCTATTTTAAATGTTATCAGCTAGATTGACAATATATATATATACCTAAACATTTCAAAATACATACATACATATGTATGTGTATAATATACCGTGTGTGTGTGTGTGTGTATGTATGTATATATAACAGGCCAAAGAAGTGTCTGGTGGTTGTATCCAGCCATTGTGTGATCTCTTCCCTTTAGCAACCTCTGAATTAAATGATAAATTCTACCAAGAATCTTTCCTTTCATGGCTTCCTTTTGTTGTGAGAATTAATCTAGCATAATTTTAAGTTAGAAGGTACTTCTAAAGTAACTTGATCATGGGACTTCCCTAGTGGTCCAGCAGTTAAGACTCTATACTCCCAGTGCAGGGGGCCCCCGGTTCGATCCCTGGTCAAAGAACTAGATCCCGCATGCTGCAACTAAGACCCGGTGCAGCCAAATAAATAAATTAAAAAAAAAAAAAAAAGTAACTTGATCATTTAGACTGTGTTTTAAAGGCACATTCGTGATGATTATCATTAATTTGGAAAATGAGTACATCTGTGTTTCAGACCCGTTGTTACATTTTGGGATAGTAAACAAATGGTACTATTCCTACCTTAAAGGAGTTGATTACGTATTGAGGGGATCGTTGGGGGAGGTTGAGAGGTTGACTTCCTTGGGAAGCAGCCACTGACTTGGAGATAATCCTGCATGAGTTTTATTAGAGAGTGAGCTTGGGATCACCATCTGTGGGAGAGAAGGAAGCAGAAATGAGCTGAGGAAGAAATTGAATTGTGATCTTAATGAAGGCCTCAACCAATCCATGGAGAGTATGAAGCTAGAATCACCCTTCAGAGTTACCCTAAGGTGGAGCAAAGGTGCCTGGCTTTTGGATATGGTCTATCCTCCGGAGATGATCTGACCTTGGGTGAGGCAGCTCTCAGCTGTTCTGAAGAGGGCCGACAGCTGAGGGCAATCTTTTGGTAGTACTTCTCAGCAGCTAGGACAACAAATCCTTGAGTCCCAAAGGGAGATCTGTGTAGTTGGTGTTATCACAGGTCCACTATGGAGTCAAGATAGTTATGTGTAAACAAATCATAATGTGCCATGGAAGCCCAAAGGAATGACTAATTGCTAAAGGGAGTTTGAGAAGGCTTATAGAAGAGATGTCATTTGAACTAGGTTTTGAAGAATGAATTAGTACGTTGTTTGGTAGGGGCGGTGGGGGGGGCATTTCTCATGAGTCACTGACATTTCATAGCATATTCAGGAAATTGATTTGTTTGAAGAGCAAAGGGTTTAATGTATTAGCCATTCTTTAATTTCTAACGATCATGATAAAAATAATGAGGCTGTTTCCAAAATCTTGGTTGGCTTCCATGGTGATAGTTTTTAAAAAAAACACTTAGAATCCCAGTGTGATCAGGCTTGAGGCTAAACCAGGCTCATCCTTGCCAGAACCAAAAAGATAGGCTGAGCTTGAGTGAGAAGCTTTTTTTCCAGGAGTCTAAATTGGATTTGGTCCCTGTATTGTCCTTGTTCTTGGGTCTGGAACAGATGAATTTCCTTAATATACAGCACATGTTCTTTTTTTTTTTTTTTTGCGTTATGTGGGCCTCTCACTGTCGTGGCCTCTCTCGTTGCAGAGCACAGGCTCTGGACGTGCTGGCTCAGCGGCCATGGCTTATGGGCCTAGCCGCTCCGCGGCATGTGGGATCTTCCCGGACCGGGGCACGAACCCGTGTCCCCTGCATCGGCAGGTGGACTCTCAACCACTGCGCCACCAGGGAAGCCCACAGCACATGTTCTTGCTTGTTTCTTAGTATCTTCCATCCTAGGATTGAAGGTGTCCATGGGAAGTCAGAGGTTAAACTGGGGATCTACCACTTATCACTTCTTTGACCTTGGGGAAACTTGCTGAACACCTGATCCTGTTTCCATACGATCCTTTTAGGGTTGTTGAGATAATATATAAGGGCTTGTAAACTGTGAGGTGTTTCTCAGGATATTTTATTACTACTTAAAATCCTTTGTGGAATGTATGTGTGATACTAGGTTTTTATGTTAGGATAAGACTGTTTAAAATCAAATTTTGATTGCTAGAAGTTGTGGGTTTGGTCTGTAGAACCTAGTGCCACTGAAACCCTAATTAACACTAAAATCTTCTATATGAGGACAGATTTCATAGAGAAAAACTATTAACTAGGCTTTTGCATCCTGACATGTCAGCTGTATGGAAGATGTCAGATTTACACGAATAGATTGCTATTTGTGGGGTCAAATAAGAAAACAAATGGCAGATTTAGCATGATAACAATATTACAACTCAGTTTTTACCTTACTGGTGACAGGTCAAAAAATTTAGTCAGCAGATAAAGTGGATTTAGTTGGGGCTGTGACCCAAGACTGCAGTGTGAGAGAGAGTACAATCAAAATGAGTTGGTCCAGACATCTGACCCCTAGCATAACTGTCAATTCTGAATCAACTGTTGAAAAGCAAAACAATAGTACTTCCAAGAATATTTCCCCTGGAAGGGAGAGTCACCAGTTAATATGGTAAAGGTCCAGTCTGTCACTTTGTGACACCTGATAAATTGGGAAGGCAGGAAACTTCAAGCAGATCTCATTACTGAAAGAGAAATGATGATTACCTGAAATATAGCCTCCAGTTCCAAGGGAATGCGTTAGAGTCACTTGAGGAGCCTTTCAAAATGCAAATGTCTACATCCCAATCCTGGACATTTTGGTTTCTGACTTCTGGAATGGGGCCTAGAGGCTTGTACTTTGAAAAGCTTGCCATCTAATTCTGATGTGGCCTTCTTGAACCACTGGTTTCAGTGAGCTTTGTTTAATTGAAGGAGTTATTAAATTCCTGGATGTTAGGATAAAGAACTAAGTGCTGGAATTTTTTTTCTAGGGGAACACAGGGGGCAGAATGTTGCTTTCTATAAAAAGCATTTCTTATTTCACCTTTTTTTCCAGTGTTGCACAAAATGTTTTGGATGTTAGAATACCAAAGTGCTAATGGGACACTGGAATATTGTGGGTGGGGCACACCTCAACATGTTATTGATATATGAATGAGGCATATGATTTTACTAGAAGAAAAAAACTACTTCGTTATGTGTAAATAATAAAAAAGCCATCATGCCTGTTATAAAATCCAAACAAACATGATTGACTATTTTCTGAGTTTTCATATTTAAAGTAGTTTACTCATTATTTTCTTGTCTGCTGGCAGGTAAGTGGTAGCAGATGTCCTAAGTTTAAGGAAAATTTATAGAGGGGGAAAGTGTTTACTTCTTTAGTAAACTATACCTTTACCTTGTTTTCATTCAGATCTAGGTGGGGGAAGTCAAACTTCATTTTTGTACTTGTTGGAACTTTGGTCCAATTCATTAAGTGTGCCTGGGTGTATAGTTTGGATACTGGAGGGGACTCATTCATATGCAGTGGGGGTTTTGACCAAAGGTTTTCTGTAATATTCCCAGAAGAAGTAGAAGATAGATAAGCAGGGGACCATAGAGAGTAGTGTTAAGAAGTAATCTCAAAAAGAATGTCAGGGCACCAGAATCTCTGGGATTTAGAGATGGGAGGAGGAGGTGTGTGTATAGTTTGAAGAACAATATTACATCATTTTATATACAAGCAAATGGGGGGGAAACTTTACAATGCAAACTGTTGAAACTAAAGCCTGACAAAAATTTTAGCTTCTCAGGTGGTTGGGATAAGAGAATATCCTTGTAATTTTTAATGGGTATTCTGCATAACTTACTACGTGGGACATACCAAAATCTGGTATAGTAGACCTGAAATCTTTATTAAAGGGGGGCTTAGGTTTTTCAAAAAGGTCGAAAAACATTGTTTTAAAGGGATGGTTGTTGGTGGGATATGAAGTTTAACTTCACATTATGGTACTAATTCATTTCAGCTCAACTTTACAAAGTCTGTTTTATCATATAGAGTTTTAGGATATTGAATGAGAGTGAACGTTATGCTGTAGTTTGAATAGACCTAACTAAATTTGTAGAATGATATCTTTTTCTGAAAAAAATTCCATTGCATTCTGTGGTCTTTAAAAAGTGATAATTTTTTTCTTCTTTCCAGCTTTCTGAAGATTTCGAAGATGTTTAATAAGTCATTTGGAACACCCTTTGGGGGTGGCACCGGTGGCTTTGGCACAGCTTCAACATTTGGGCAGAGTAAGTTTTAAAAAATAACAAATGAGGGAGAAAAATCTTCAGCTATTATTAAGAATAAATCCACTCCAGTAGTTTTAGATAGGAATTAATTTATGCTTTGGTCTTTATAATAACTTTGAAAAATGACCAGGATATGATCTTGTTAAAATTTTCTAAAAAAAAGAAATAAGTTCTGAGTTTTCATGGTTTTCTGATCATCAGTAGAAGGTATTTAAAGTATTGTTATTAATTGGCTCTTTTGGCAGAAATTTATAATTTGTTACTAATTTTCAGACCAGGAAATCCTTTTTTAAATATTGAAGTCTAAAATGCAATTATTGGGACTTCCCTGGTGGCCCAGTGGTAAAGAATCCGCCTTACAATGCAGGGGACGCGGGTTCGATCCCTGGTCAGGGAACAAAGATCCCACATGCCGCGGGGCAGCTAAGCCCGCGTGCCAGAGCTTGCACGCCTCAACTAGAGAGGCTGTGTGCCACAAGCTGCAGAGCCCACATGCTCTGGAACCTGCACGCCACAACTAGAGAGAAGCGCGTTTGCTGCAATGAAGAGCCCACGAGCTGCAGCAATGATCCCGTGTGCCGCAACTAAGACCCAACACAGCCAAAAATAAATAAATAAATCTTTAAAAAAATGAAATGCAATTATTGAGGGACATCCTGGCAGTCCAGTGGTTAAGATGCCCTGCTTCCACTGCAAGGGGCCTGGGTTGGATCCCTGGTCGGGGAACTAAGATCCCTCATGCTGCGTGGCCAAAAAAATAAAATAAAATAAAATGCAGTTACTGAATAACAGCTCTGAGATTTGCTCTGTGAATAAGAAACAACGGTTAAAATGTAAGAGTCCCTAATTCCCACCAGTCCTCTTGAGATCCATTTCCCCTTCCATTCCACATGGCACTAGTTGCCTATAGCACCCCTTACTCACTTTTAAACTTTTTGTTAAAAATTTATACTTAAACACAAAAACAGAAGGAATGGTATAACAAACTCTCATGTACTTATTTCCCAGTTTCAGCTATCAGCATTTTCCCGATCTTGTTTTTATCCCTCTCTCTCTTTTTTTTTTTTTAACGGTACACGCGGGCCTCTCACTGTTGTGGCCTCTCCCGTTGTGGAGCACAGGCTCTGGACGTGCAGGCTCAGCGGCCATAGCTCACAGGCCTAGCCGCTCTGCGGCATGTGGGATCTTCCCGGACTGGGGCACAAACCCGTGTCCCCTGCATCGGCAGGCAGAGTCTCAGCCACTGCGCCACCAAGGAAGCCCTATCCCTCTCTTTTTAAGTGGAGCATCTGAACAGTTTTTTAATGGAAATCCCAGGAACTTTAATTCATGAAGATTTTTAAAAAGCGTAACTACCAAACCTCAATCATTCCTAACAAAAATATTAGAGAAAATTTTTACAAGTGACCCCTGACCTTTTCTTAAACTATTTTATATATCTAGGTCCTTGATTTTTAACCAAGAGTGCCCACCAGGTGGATTCTTAACCACTGGACCACCAGGGAAGTCCAGAGTCACTTTTTTTTTTTAATTAATTTATTTATTTTTGGCTGAGGTGGGTCTTTGTAGCTGCATGTGGGCTTTCTCCAGTAGCGGTGAGCAGGGGCTACTCTTCATTGCCGTGTATGGGCTTCTCAGTGCGGTGGCTTCTCTTGTTACGGAGCACGGGCTCTAGGCACGTGGGCTTCAGTAGTTGCGGCACACAGGCTCAGTGGTTGTGGCTCATGGGCTCTAGAGCGCAGCCTCCGTAGTTGTGGCGCACGGGCTTAGTTGCCCTGCGACATGTGGGATCTTCCCAGACCGGGGATCGAACCCGTGTCTCCTGAATTGGCAGGTGGATTCTCAACCATTGCGCCACCAGGGAAGCCCCCAGAGTCACTTAAAAAAAAAATTTTTTTTTTATTGAAATATACTTGATTTACAATGTTGTGTTAGTTTCTGGTATATAGCAGCATGATTCAGTTATACACACATATTTTTTCAGATTCTTTCCCATTATAGTTCATTTTATAAGATATTGACTACATTAATAGTTCCCTGTGCTATACAGTAGGACCTTGTTGTTTATCTCAGAGTCACTCTTGGAGGTTTGTTCCCGAAATATATATATCCCATCATAGAACTATGGAATTAGAATCTCTGGGATTGGAAGTTGAACATGTGTATTTTGAAAACTTCCCAGGTCATTCTGATGTGCTCCTCTAATTAAGGACCATTCATCCCAGAGACTGTAGAGTGTACGGTGTCTGGAGAAAATTTTAACAGTTTTTTGTTTCTTTTGGTTTTTTTTTTTGTTTTGTTTTTTGGCTGCGTTGGGTCTTCGTTGCTGTGCGTGGGCTTTCTCTAGTTGCGGTGAGCAGGGGCTACTCTTTGTTGCGGTGCGCAGGCTTCTCATTGCGGTGGCTTCTCTTGTTGCGGATCACGGGCTCTAGGCACATGGGCTTCTGTAGTTGTGACTCGCGGGCCCTAGAGTGCAGGCTCAGTAGTTGGGGCGCACGGGTTTAGTTGCTCGGCGGCATGTGGGATCTTCCTGGACTGGGCTCGAACCCGTGTCCCCTGCATTGGCAGGTGGATTCTTAACCACTGTGCCACCAGGAAACCCAAATTTTGATTATTTTTGTCTGTAGTTCATAGTAGCTTGGCACTTTTTTTTTTAAACCTATCAACATCTTTAACTTATTGAAAAGCTATAAGCTTTTTAACTTTGTTTCCTTACTTTACCCAGGACAATGAATAAAGTGTGGCTTAATATCAGCTCTGTTATAAGTAGTCTGATGGAATTTTGAAAAAATAGTTTTTGGATTAGACCAGTGGTCCTGTTCAAATGCAGAATGTTAAGAAATATTAAAATCCTCTTTCATTGGGCCACCTGGTTTAGATTTTATTCTGACCCTGGATTTTGCTTTATCAGATACTGGTTTTGGCACTACTAGTGGAGGGGCATTTGGAACATCTGCATTTGGTTCTAGCAACAATACCGGAGGCCTGTTTGGAAATTCACAGACCAAACCAGGTAGGGGCTTTATTTGGAATACAGTTGGTTTATTCATAGCTGGTATAGGGCTTCACTTAGTGACTCCAGTCTGTTTAACCCTTTTTTTCCCCTCTCTATCTCTTCAGGAGGCTTATTTGGTACCAATTCATTTAGCCAGCCAGCTACCTCCACAAGCAGTGGCTTTGGGTTTGGCACATCAACAGGAACATCAAACAGCTTGTTTGGAACTGCAAGCACAGGGACCAGTCTCTTCTCATCCCAGAACAATGCCTTTGCACAAAATAAACCAACAGGCTTTGGGAGTAAGTAGTAAATCATTGGATTTCTGCATCTAACAATTTGATTTGCTTATTGAATGTGTTCTCTCTTCTCCTTTTCCCTGTGTTCACCCACCTCCTTTTCTCACCACATAGCAAAAACATGGGGAGAGGAAAACTCAAAATGGTATTGAAAAGTTTAATAGGCTGGAAGGGAAGGGGTACATCTCTTCAAGAATGGAAGTCTGAGGGGCACTGGTATTTAAGGAATATGCAGAGGAAGAGGTACCTGATATAGAATGACCAGAGAATAAGATGAAAAGCCAGGTCAGAGTACTGTCATAGGTGTCAAGAAGGGAGAATTTCAAGGAGAAATATGTGTAGTTAACTGTAGTATACTGCAGGGGCACCTTCCTGCCTTTGTTCCGCTTTTGGTTTGAAGAGACTGAAGCAGGAATGGTAAGTACTGGATGTGACATGGTTACTCCTCCATTCCTTAGCCATGGCAGGTGTTTTTAATTGATGGCTTCTTTCTCTTTAAGTCTAAATGTGGCCCAGGGATACTTCACCACACAGTTCTTTGAGGCAGAAACACTGCTAGTTGCACAGGTGTGCCCTGTGAGTTGATGCCATTCCCAGCACTGGTATGGTAGAATAAGTAAGTTAGCCAGCTATCAGTATTTTACAAAGGGAAAGTTGTTTGAGGGGATGTTGAAATATTTAACCATGACAATATAAAATGCAATCTAAAATACTAATTCAAAAGACATATGCCTATTTACTTTATATATTAGGACATGTTTTTAGAAAAGAAATAGTATGACTGCCAGTGAGAAATCACATTCCTCTTAACTTGGTATTAGGATGTCACTTAATATTAAATATTGGCAAATAACTTTGTATTGCTTACTGCTATTTCTGGTACCATATGTGTAATTTCTTTAGAAGTAGTGTCTTATATTTTGAAGAATACATTCCTTAGATTACAGTTAAATTCTCTGTTATGTATTTTTTTTTAAATTCAGCTATTTGGGAAAGTAGATTTATTTCTATAAATGACCAACATGCCTACTAATTTTTCTAAATTATTTTTCTGGGTGAAATTTTATATTAACCTATGTGTGGTTACCCTAATGGGACCATTTGTTTGTTTTAAACGTTTTGGTTATATGTGGGTGTTTGTAATAATATATGTAAATAAAATATACTGTGACTCTTGTTCAGGTCTGTTGTGGTAAGGCATTGTCAGAAAGACAAGTTCATTGAGCATCTGGTCTTACCAAGAGAAATAAGATAAAATATTTAATGAAACAATACTATTTCTTCTAACTTGTTGTTTAAGTATGCCCAAGGACTTTACAGACACTTAGCTGACTAAAGATTCAGATTTTGTTTCACGTCAAAGTTGTGAGCCTAGAACTGTGTGTGTCTGTATGAAATATCTGTTTGAAGGTACTTGCTAGGGAGATTGGAAAGATAGAAAACCTGAGGATTTGGAAGTAATGCTGCTCTAATGCCACAGGCCAATTCCAAGATAGCTTACAGATTCTTAAATTCTTTACTGTTACCATCCCATTTTTCTTTCTAATTTATAGATTTTGGAACAAGTACCAGCAGTGGGGGACTTTTTGGAACTACAAATACCACCTCTAATCCTTTTGGTAGCACATCTGGCTCCCTCTTTGGGCCAAGTAGTTTTACAGCTGCTCCTACTGGGACTACTATTAAGTTTAACGTAAGTATTGTCTTTCGATCTTTGTGTAATATTTTTGTCTCCTGTATGTTTTTTTGTAGGAGGAATCATAACATTTCTTCTCTTTCCATTTATGCATAGCTTAGTCTCACTCTTCCTGAAATATGTGTTAAGAACAATATCTGGGAATAGTTGTATAGTAGACAGGAAGAGTCATGAAACATAAATCTAGATTATAATTTATATTTGAATTATGCTCAAACCAATTAAATTTGTATTCACAAGGCTGATTACAGTAGTAGTTGATTACAGTTCCCTGATGGCTTAGTGGTTAGAATTCCAGGCTTTCACTGTCGTGGCCCGGGTTCAATCCCTGGTTAGGGAACTGAGATTCCACAAGCCTTGTGGTGCAGCCAGAAAAAAGGAAATATCAGGTTGAGCTTGTATTTACTGTGTTCATTAATTGGCCTCTGAATCGTCAACCATTCTTTACAGAAGTAAAGAAGGAATGATGGGGCAAACTGTAAAAATCATTGAAAATAGGGCCTCCTTAAGGAGCTGTATGGAATAACTCATCAGTTTCTGTGTGCCAATTAGAAATAAAACTTTTGTGGTGAAATGACAAAATGAAGCAAATGAGTTTTGTGTTTTCTTCAGCTTTTTTGAGAGAAGTTTGATAGAGGGTTAGAATGAAAGATTCTGTTTATGAAAATACATGGAATACCACTTGATGTAAGATACTACTTGATGTGATTGTTTTGGAGATACTTAGGATAGGCTGGCAGTGCAGTTAGTCTAATGGAAATCTCTGGCAAATATAGGGATTGGCAAAACTTGTTAAAATTCTTCCAGAAAATGAAGAATTTCTTAGGCAGGGTGTTGAATTCATAATACTGAATTTAGAATCCTGAATTTAAAATAAAGTTAAATGTAAATGATAGAGAAAAATACTGTGTGTTGTCTCTTAGAAAGTACAGTAATTGAGAAAACTAACAATACAAGTAGGAATCTTTTTTTTTTTTTTTTTTGCGATATGCGGGCTTCTCACTGTTGTGGCCTCTCCCGTTGCGGAGCACAGGCTCCGGACGCGCAGGCTCAGCAGCCATGGCTCACGGGCCCAGCTGCTCTGCGGCATGTGGGATCTTCCCGGACCAGGGCACGAACCTGTGTCCCCTGCATCGGCAGGTGGACTCTCAACCACTGTGCCACCAGGGAAGACCCTAAGTAGGAATCTTTAGTTACCTAGTGCCTTTTGCCTCATAAGCTTATGGGGGAAAAACCAGGCTTCCATATTTCATAAATGCAACAATAGTCACAAAGCAGACACTTCAGAGCAGAGTAGGAATTAGAACTCAGAAATAGAGGTTTAAATGTATATATTAGGTAAATTGGATAAAGCTTCCCTTATGCATATATTATTAAGTGTATTTTAGTAGATAATTGAATGGCTTCGTTATGGGATTAATCCCTGGGTTTTTGATAACTGTTTCTGAGATTGACTTATGCAGATAACCTTGATACAGGGAGAGATCAAGAATGCAGTGTATTTAATCAAGCACTCTTAAAACTGTCCCGTTAAGTAAAGAACCTAGGGGACTGGTTATAGAGTTCAGTCGTTGAAGAATTGTGTCTGGGAGAGTAGGGTTATAAAGCTTGAACTTAAACGTTTTCTTTAGACTTTCAGATTTGCCTTTATCTTCCTTTGCAGCCTCCAACTGGTACAGATACTATGGTTAAAGCTGGAGTTAGCACTAACATCAGTACCAAGCACCAGTGTATTACTGCTATGAAAGAATATGAAAGCAAGTCCCTAGAGGTCAGTAAAATGCATTACAGAGTATCACCCTAACCTTTTGATTCTATTGGGAAGCAGCTTTTTAAAATGTTTTTGATTATTTTTTAGGATTTATGTAAAAAATTAACCAATTTTTTTTCATTAATACATTATTTATAGATATTTGTTGTTTTAGGCAAGGATGATATTCAGCTTGTATGTACGGGTATAGTTTTACTAATAGTCTATTCTGATTGGCTGTTGCTCATACTACACTGGGCAGTGTGTGCACATGCATGTGTTTTTAGTAAACTCATGCAAAGTCATAAGTGTGCAACACAATAAGTAAATCATTATCAGCATCCCTGATGTCCCCTTTGGGCCCTGCCCCCAGAGTCACAATCCTCCCCTTCCAAAGGTAACCACTATCCTGACTGCCCATGTTTTGCCCATTTTTGAATTTTACGTAGATGGGATCTTATATTACGTACTCTTAAATCTGTCTTTCAGCATTGTGATGTTTATCCATGTTGTTGTGCGAAGTTATAGGTTGTTCATTATCATTGTTGTGTGATAGTTCGTTGTACATTTTGACTGTCATCTCTGGTTGTTGCTGTTGCTTCTTTTACATCCCAGACTGTGCTTGCTTCTTTGGAGTATACAGAAACACCCTTACTTGTGAGACAAAACTGTTAAACTTTATCTCTTCTTTTCCTGAGTTTTCGGAATTCCTCAGAATCATCCATCTTTTAATCAGCTAATCTTTACATTTGGGGTGGGAGTAGATATTATTGTCTAAATGAAAGTATTATTGTCTATAGAAGAAAATTGAAATTTAAGATGTGGTTGGCTGGTCCTTTGGCCTGTAGTTTTATGGTAATTATGGTATGGATTTTATTTAATGTCCATTATACACTGTTGAAAGTGTTTTTCTGTAATGATAGTAAGTTAACCATTCCATAGTTTTCTGTTTTTTTAATCATGGTTCCTATGTGAACATAGAAATTGAATACTAAATGCAAGTATTATTTAGCCTCCTAAATAATTTTTTTGGCTGCATATTAATTTGGAATATGTTTTCACTTACTCTAGGAACTTCGTTTAGAGGATTATCAGGCCAACCGGAAAGGCCCGCAGAACCAGGTGGGAGCAGGTACCACGACTGGCTTGTTTGGGTCTTCTCCAGCCACCTCCAGTGCAACAGGACTCTTCAGTTCTTCCACTACAAATTCAGGCTTTGCCTATGGTCAGAACAAAACAGGCTTTGGAACTAGTAAGCACTTGACATCATGTTGGGCCATATTGAGGAGGGACAGATAGCTGAAAGTAAAACATAATTGTCATTTTTGTGCCTAAGTGCTATGGATAAAAATGATTCAGGGGTGCTAGAGGAATAGGAAATGCCTGGTATGTTTGTGGGGGGTGGGGAGAAATATAGTATTAAGTGCAGATGATTAAGAAGGGCTTCACTGATAGGTGGTGTTTGATCAGTGACCTATCTGAAGAAGGTGAAGCATAAAGCTATACAGATTTCTGGGGGAAGAATATTCCAGCTGGAGGAAACTAGAAGTCTAGAAATCCTGAGTTTTTGCCAAAGGGGAGAGGACAAGGGGAAGTACTGGAGGATATAGGGGAATATATGTATGTATATGTGTATATATATATATATATATATATATATATATTTTTTTTTTTTTTTTTTTGCGTTACGCGGGCCTCTCACTGTTGTGGCCTCTCCTGTTGCGGAGCACAGGCTCTGGACGCGCAGGCTCAGCAGCCACGGCTCACGGGCCCAGCCGCTCCGCAGCATGTGGGATCCTCTCGGACCAGGGCACGAACCCATGTCTCCTGCATCAGCAGGCAGACTCTCAACAACTGCGCCACCAGGGAAGCCCTAGGGGAATATATTTTATAGGCCTTTGTGGGCCAGTGTCAAGATCTGAATTTTTATTTGAGTCAGGAAGCCATTGAAGGTTTAGATAAGTCATGTGATTATGAATAAAGGATCATTCTGAAGGCTGCTGTATTAAGAGTAGATTGTATGGGGGCAAGGGTGGAAACAAATCAGTTAGAAAAGCTGTTGCCCTATCCACATGAGAGATGATGTGGCTTGCAGAGAATGGTGCTATGGTATGGTAAAAGTGTCAGATTCTGGAGCCAGTTTGAATGTAGAACCGATGGGATTTATTGATGGATTGATTTATGTGGGATGTGAAAGAGGGGAGTCTAGGATGATTACTAAATTACTTTATAAAAGTGTTACTTTTGCAAAAGTAATATACACATATGATTTAAAGTTCATGATATACAAAAACGTACATATCCAAAGGTCTTTTCTTTTTTTCCCCCTTAGCCACCAGTTTGCTTCTGTAGAAACAAGCAAAAGTTCCATTTTTGAGGATAGCCTTCTATAGAGTTACATACATGAATACACGTTTAAATGGCATTTACATTCTTTTCAGTTTTGGTATTCTGTGATTTAGTTTAGCCATTATTAAGTATTGTTATTGTGTCACACCCTATGCTGGATATATTGCTATAAAGAGAAAGCCCCTGTTCTGAAGAAAAACTTAGTCTAACAAGGTTAAAAATACACACATAGACTTTAAGTGTAGTGTGTTACCTTGTAAAATAGACGAAAAGCTGTGGGGTCACAAAGGAAGATTACTTAGCCCAGCCTGGGTTCTTGGGGTCAGAGTATTTTTATAGAAAGTCGAGTCTGAACCAAATCTGGAGTTACGTGAAGAAAGGTGGAAAATGAAGTGGTTATCCAGTTTGAGTAATGAATGAATGTAGGGTAATTTAGATATATAATCAATAACATAGACTATTGAAGTAACTAGATAATGTGAGGTTTGGCATTTCCCCCCACCGTTTATCTTTCCTTTTCTTTTCCTGAAAGGTACGACTGGATTTGGAACAAATCCAGGTGGTCTTTTTGGCCAACAGAATCAGCAGGCTACCAGCCTCTTCAGCAAACCATTTGCCCAGGCCATAACCACCCAGACCACTGGCTTTTCCTTTGGTAATACCAACACACTAGGACAGCCAAGCACCAACACCATGGTAAGGAAACAGGTCTTATTTGTAGAGCTAAGTAATGAGGCTTCTAATCATGTCAAATTAACAAGTTCTATCTCTACTGCAGTTCTTAAGGGTTGACGATACGTATGTGTAGTAAAGGGAAGAGAGCAAAAATCTTTGAATAATTAAGACATAGATTCTAGTCCAGGCTCTACTCCGTATTTAATGAGGGGCTATTGAACAAGTCACTTATCCTTTCTGGGCATATTTTCTCATCACTAATCGCTGCTTAGTGTGCTAGAATTGGCCGTCCTGAAGCTATACCTTAGGACATTGACTCCAGGCATTCTGTAGAGTATAGGAGAAAATATTTATAAACTACTGGCTCTATTTCAGAAGGTTCTTTCAGCTCATTCCCTTAAGTGGAATCAGGCAAAGAAGTTTAGTTCATTAAAATAAATAAGAGAGAACTAAAACTTAGAGCCATGTTGGATAATTGCTACTTCTGTCCAGATAGTAGAAGAGAAAGTCCTTATAGTCATGAGCAGTTTATTTCTAGGGACTCTTTTAGGGAAGTATAAAATTAAAGGTAAATTTGAGGTATGATTTATTGATTAGAATCCTTGGGATAATACCTGGTTTTAAAATTAGAGATACTTTGCCTGATTAAAAAATAAAAAGTACAGGTAGACCCAAAAATCTTCAAAATACTGGCAAATTGAATTCAACAACATATAAAAAGGATTATACACTGTGACCAAGTGGGATTTATCCTAGGAAGGTTGGTTCAACATATTTTCATATTAATGTAATAAACCATAAAGTAGAATAAAGTACAAAAGCCATATTGTCACCTCAGTAGGTAGAGAAAAGACATTTGACAACCTTTCATAATAAAAACACTCAAAAAGGAATAGAAGGGAGCTCAGAATAGGCAGAACAGTCTTGAAAGAAAAGAAAGCTGGAGTGATGAAGTGATGAAGACAGTGTAATACTGGCATAAGGCTAGACATATAAAATCAGGGGACTAGAATTGAGAGTCCAGAAACAAGTCCTCATGGTTAATTGATTTTCAACAAGAGTACTAAAACAGTTCACTACGGAGAGAATCTTTCAACAAAGAGTGCTGGGATAATGGTTTTCCACGTGCAAAAGCACGAGGTTGGACCTTTTCTTTATACAATTGTGGTAACTATAAAAGCTTAAAATGGATCAAATGTAAGAGCTAAAACTATAAAACTCATAGAAGAAAAGGAGTTAGGCAATGATCTGTTAGATAGTACACCAAAAGCAAAAGCAGCAAAAGGGAAAAATAGATTGGGCTTCTTCAAAGTTAAAAACTTTGGTGGGTCAAAGGGGATACCATCAAGAAAGCAAAAAGAATACCTGCAAATTGGAGAAAATATTTTCAAGTCATATATCTCACAAAGGACTTGTGTCCAAACAATTAAGAACTCTTATAATTGAATAATAAGACAGACCATTAAAAAATGGGCCGAATACTTGAATAGACATTTTTCCAAAGAAGATAAATGACTAATAAGCACATGAAAAGGTACTCAATGTCAGTAGGCATCAGGGAAACTGCACTTCAAAACCACAGTGAGGGGGCCCACGGGCCGGGAACAGCAGGGGAGTGGCGGGCGGCCCTCGGCGGGGTAGCCGAGGCAGCTGGCCGGGCGCGGGCGGCGGCGCGAGCTGGGCGGACGTGCTCCGCGCGGTCTCTCCATGGCGGGGAGCGGGCCGCGGCGTCGGCGGCGCTGACGGGCCGGGACTGGGCGGGCGGGCGGACCCGGGCGGGGGCCTGGGGCTGAGGGAAGATGAGCGCTCTCCTGGAGCAGAAGGAGCAGCAGGAGAGGCTGCGGGAGGCCGCGGCCTTGGGGGACATTCGGGAGGTGCAGAAACTGGTGGAGAGCGGGGTGGATGTGAACTCCCAAAATGAGGTCAACGGCTGGACCTGTTTACACTGGGCATGTAAACGCAACCATGGTCAGGTGGTCTCTTACTTGTTAAAATCGGGAGCTGACAAAGAGATTCTTACCACAAAGGGAGAAATGCCAGTCCAATTAACATCAAGGAGAGAAATTAGGAAGATTATGGGAGTGGAAGATGATGATGATAACCATGACGACCTCCCTCAGCTGAAGAAGGAGTCAGAGCTGCCCTTTGTTCCGAACTATTTGGCCAACCCAGCCTTCCCTTTCATCTATACCCCTGGGTCGGAGGATTCAGCCCAGCTGCAGAATGGGGGCCCCTCCACACCTCCTGCATCACCCCCTGCAGATGGCTCACCTCCATTGCTGCCCCCTGGGGAACCTCCCCTGCTTGGGGCCTTTCCACGGGACCACACCTCTTTGGCACTGGTTCAGAATGGGGATGTGTCTGCCCCATCTGCCATACTCAGAACACCAGAAAGCACAAAACCGGGTCCTGTTTGTCAGCCACCGGTGAGTCAGAGTCGCTCCCTGTTCTCTTCTGTCCCGTCCAAGCCACCAATGTCTCTGGAGCCTCAAAATGGGACGTATGCAGGACCAGCGCCAGCATTCCAGCCATTTTTCTTCACCGGAGCATTTCCATTTAATATGCAAGAGCTGGTACTCAAGGTGAGGATTCAGAACCCATCTCTTCGAGAAAATGATTTCATTGAAATTGAACTGGACAGACAGGAACTCACCTACCAAGAATTGCTCAGAGTGAGTTGCTGTGAGCTGGGTGTTAATCCTGATCAAGTGGAGAAGATCAGAAAGTTACCCAATACTCTGGTAAGAAAGGACAAAGATGTTGCTCGACTCCAAGATTTCCAGGAGCTGGAACTGGTTCTAATGATAAGTGAAAATAATTTTCTGTTCAGAAATGCTGCATCCACACTGACTGAAAGGCCTTGCTACAACAGGAGAGCTTCAAAACTGACTTACTAATGCAGCAGGGACTTTTATCACTGAGTACTGTGACAGTGTGCATCACCTCTGGGCCAAGGACAAGCCATCGATCTAAATGCCTTGGATGCCCCGGAGGGCCCCTGGTGCCACTGCGTCGGATACACTAACATCGTTCTGCCAAGGTAGGAAGCCCCTGATCCCGAGCAGCGGTGCCACTCTTCCGAGCCTCTTGGTGCACAATAAACCTATTGCTGGAAGCTGTGAACAGCTGAGAAGTGGCCTGGAGAGGCAGAAGCCGACGGTTCTATATCCAGTGTGTTTTTTGTGCAGAATGTAAGAGAGTTGTCTAACAAGCTGAGAGAGAGCAGAGCCTATTTCTAGCTAGTCCTGTTGACAGTGCACCCGAAGGGCCGGGAAGCGCTTCTCTTGGTGTTGCATGTTCACGACTCTCCAGAAACGTGAACTAGAGAGGAAAACTGGGGAAAGCACAGGTACTGGACATAGGAATCTTGGTGTGACTTGTGGCTGTGAGGTTTCACATAACATAGTTATAAATGTTACTCAGGTTAAAATTATTTAAGAATACAGTTACCTAATTGTAAATATGCTGTTAACCAAAAGAGCTTCCCCTCCCTGACTTTTTCCATTGTAAACACTCGACTGCTTCTGTCTCTAGATTGCCATTGCCTAGACAGTCATCTCTGCATTAACGCCCCTTCGTGGTCACTAGAGGGCTCTCTAACGCCTTCTAAAAGAGCAACAGCTTTTTTTTTTTTTTAACTGAAGCGATCCCTGTCTTCGTGTTTCTGTTTAATTGCACCGAAAGAGAAGAGCACAAACATTGCCAGTCCATGTTCTCCACTTTCATTTTCCACTACAAATGAAAAGCAATTTTCCAGACTGAATCCTTTGCTATTTTAAAGGTTATTGTGGGAAACTGAGCTAAAAGGAGTTAGCATCTTTATTTTTGTATCAAAGATAAAGATTATTTTGAAACTATTGGGATTTTTACACAGCTCTGAAATCTGTTGCTTTTGTAAACAAGTTGTTTGATCTTGGGCATCCTCCACAACCACCACCAACCCACTTAACAAAGTCAGTTGTGAGTCAGCCAGGCTTTGTTCTCAAAACAAACAAATAACCTGATTAAGCTCTTGAGCATGGCATAAGAATTTTTCTAAAGAACGCATTTAAGGATTCTTTTCCTTCCCTTCAGTGTCATTAATGTTAAAAAGAAAAGCTACTGTCTTGTTGAAATAAACAGCTTAACTTTAGAAACAAGAATGAGCACACTTAGACAAACAGGAGAGCAGGGGTTTGAAGCCAGCTGTTGAAGAACATCCCTGCTGGCTTAAGAAGCTTTCTCCCCATAGTGCCTATTGTTTCCAAAGAAACTTAACTTCTTAACTGTGTTAATTTTATTGGAACACTACAGATTGAGAGAGAATGTGCAGAAGATGTCAGTGGAAGAGAATGTTGTGCTAAGCTAATGGTCTCCTGCTGCTGCTTAAATGCTGAGCTGTGGTTGAGGTGTTTTCAAGGCCAGTGTGGAGTCACTCTGTTCAGTGACTTAATTGTATTACAGCAATTACGGATGGTGAGTTACTCACCCTTGTGCAGTGTTTGCCTAACAGAGTGTAAAGGTTATTTATTACTCACTTTCTCTGAAGTACTTTAAAGAAGAAACTTCCCTTGTGTTTCAACCAGTCAGAAGATAGTCAGTCCAAACAAACTAACCCTTTTTTTCCCCTTACCTTTGAAAAAAGTTACAATTTACTGATACAGTTAAGGCTAGTTTTATCCTGGAATAAATAAATTCAGTATTAATTCATGTCTAAATCATTGGGGTTAATACTCCTCCAGCCATCCAGATCAATTAGAAATTCTTGGAAGCTGTTGAAGCCCCTGGCTGGGAGGTGGCCTACAGAGGAATAGCTCCAGGGCATTTCCCGGGCTTAGAAATGGAGGCCGCGGGAATCTCCAGTGAGAGATGGGCCCTGCCCCGCTCTCTCTTCTCCCTTATAAAGTCCTCTGTGGTCAACTGACTCTTGCGTATGGCAGTGAATTAGACTGCACAGCTGCTGGTAGGTGAGTTTCAAGTCTTAATCTATGCATTCAGAGAAATATTTTTATATGCTTTGTGTAATTTATAACAAGGATTTTTTTTTAGCTTTGTTAACTGTGAATTCGCCCCTCCTCCTCCACTGCATATTTAAAGCATGTGCTCACACTGTGTAAACATTCACTGAAGATTTTTCTCTTCGTGAACTGCTGACTGTTCAAGCATAACAAGTATTATTAAAATTAAATATTAACTGACCAAAAAAAAAAAAAAAAACCACAGTGAGCTATCACTTCATATCCACACTAGGAAGGCTATAAACAAAAAGAGAGACAATGATAATGAATGTTTTCAAGAATTTGGAGAAATTGGAACCCTCATGCATTGCTGTTTGGAATATAAAATAGTGCAGCCACTTTGGAAAAATTTGGCAATGCCTCAAAATGCTAAATGTAGAGTTAACATATGACCCAGCAGTTGCACACCTTGGTATTTCCCCCAAGAGAAATGAAAACACAAGAACTTGTATACAACTGATCATAATAACTAAAAGGTGGAAACAACCCAAATGTCCATCAGTGATGAAGGGATAAATGAATGCGGTATATCCATACAGTGGACTATTATTCAGCCATTAAAATGGAATGAAGTACTGATACATGCTACAACATGGAGAGACCTTTTAAACATGCTAAGTGAAAGAAGCCATTCACAAAAGACCACGTTTTGTATGATTCCACTCATATGAAATGTTCAGAATGGACAAATCTATGGGAACAGAAAGTAGATTAGTGGTTGGTTGCCTAGGAATGGGGAGTGACTGCTAATGGGTCCAGGGTTTCTTTTTAGAGTGATGAAAATTTTCTGAATTTAGAGTGGGGATGGTTGCATAGCACTGAACATAGAAAAAACCCACTGAATAGTCCACTTTAAATAGGTAAACTTTATGGTATGTGAATTATATCTCAATAAAGCTGTTTAAAACACTACGTTGAATTCTCAATTCAGCTATAGCCCACTAATTAAATATTTTTCTTTTGTTGACTAATGCATAAAAAAATCTTTAAACATTGGATGATACAAACTTTGCTTATTTGAAATTGTGTAGTTTATCATAACAAATGAAGACTTAACATTACACTACTGCCTTTGTTCAGATTAATTTTATTATTTTCAGCTGATTATTTTCAGTTATTTGATTCAAAGTCCATTCCCCAGCTCAGTATTAATACGTTCTTTTGGCATAACTCTGAAAATGAAGCACCCTGTCATGGCATTTTGTTTTCAGTGTGGCAACCCTGTTATCTCTTAGAGCACAAGAGTTAGTATAAAGTTTTTATAGCTGTTCAGGACTGTGTTGCTCATCAGGCTTAGATACAGATACGAATTTCTGGTCCTTCCACTTAGGGGCTGTGACATCTTGGGCAAGTTTTTAACTGCTCTGAGCCTTATTTTCTTTCGGAAAACGGCCCTGCATTTCAGGGTTGTTGTGAAGAAAAGAAATGTTCTATGTATTTAGCATAATGTCTGTCACATAAACTTAAAAAAATGGCAACTATTATTAATAATCTAAGACTTTTAAAGACAACTGACTATTGTAGGTTTTCTTGTAATCTAGACTACCTTTTACAGGGTTTATTTGGAGTAACCCAAGCCTCACAGCCGGGAGGTCTTTTTGGAACAGCTACAAACACCAGCACTGGGACAGCATTTGGAACGGGAACAGGTCTCTTTGGGCAGACCAGTACTGGATTTGGTGCTGTTGGTTCGGTAGGTTTTTGCAGTTGACTGTAACTTGAAGATGTGTATAAATCTGTTAAAGGAATTTCTAAGAAAAATCTGTCTTTTGGGAATTCCCTGGTGGTCCAGTGGTTAATACTCAGTGCTTTCACTGCCATGGGCCTGGGTTCAAGCCCTGATCAAGGAACTAAGATCCTACAAGCCACGCAACACAGCCAAAAAAATAAATAAATAAATTTTAAAAAAAGAAAAATAGGGATTCCCTGGTGGCGCAGTGGTTGAGAGTCCGCCTGCAGATGCAGGGGACGCGGGTTCGTGCCTCAGTCCGGGAGGATCCCACATGCTGCGGAGCGGCTGGGCCCGTGAGCCATGGCCGCTGAGCCTGCGCGTCCGGAGCCTGTGCTCCGCAACGGGAGAGGCCACAACAGTGAGAGGCCCGCATACTGCAAAAAAAAAAAAACAGAATAAGAAAAAAGAATGCTGAATTTAAAAAAGAAGAAAGAAAAGTCTGTCTTCAAGTATTCTTTTGGGTTATAGTGTATGATTTGATACTGATAGTAACTGAAAGCTATTCGGTAACTTAAAAATAGGCAACTTATAATAGGTTTATTTTCAAAAAGTAAGTTCTTTTTAAAACTTGTTTGTTTCAATACTTATGTGGAGTTTACTTCTTTTAGTAAAATTTCACTCCCGTTGGTTAAATTGTTGAGTTTAAGTTGAGGTGCTTTTGCTCTTAAAATCAGGTTTTTTTTTTCTTTTTTAAATAAATAAATAAATATTTATTTATTTAATTTATTTATGGCTGTGTTGGGCTTTCGCCGCTGCACGCGGGCTTTCTCTATTTGCGAGGAGAGGGGGCTACTCTTCGTTGTGGTGCACAGGCTTCTCATTGTGGTGGCTTCTCGTTGCGGAGCACGGGCTCTAAGCATGCGGGCGTCAGTAGTTGTGGCACGCAGACTTCAGTAGTTGTGGCTCGTGGGCTCTAGAGCGCAGGCTCAGTAGTTGCGGCGCACGGGCTTCGTTGCTTCGCAGCATGTAGGATCTTCCTGACCCAGGACTCAAACCCAGGTTCCCTGCACTGGCAGTCAGATTCTTAACCACTGTGCCACCAGGGAAGCCCCAAATCAGGTAATTTTAAATTCCTATTTCTAACTTCTATTTTGGGTGATAAGTTAGTATCGTATTTGTTAATTAAGTATTTTTGGTGGTGATCAAGTTGTTAAAATTGTTGGTATTCTGAAGGTCTTCATGCCACTGGAGGCTTAACTAAATTTTTTTCCTTGTTAAGTCATTTAAGTAAAAACTTACTATATAGGAATACACTTGACCTAAAAAACAATAGTAAATACCACTTAGAGAAACTATATGTCTGTATTATGTACGCATTATAACAAGCTTTGAACTTCAGTTTAAAAAAAAAAGGAAAAGTTCCCAAATCATGTGGTTGTTTTCATGGAGATTGAAATCTATTATTTCTTATTTGAGGTGAGAAATTGAGAAAATTATCTAATGCTTCAGAAAGTTATTTTTTAACAACTTTATTGGGATATAATCCATTTGCCATGCAATTCACCCTTTTAAAGTTTAAAATTCAGCTGTTTTTAGCATATTCACAGATTGTGCAGCTATCACCATAGTCAATTTTAGAACATATTTGTCACCCTAAAAAGAAACGTCATCCCCATTAATAGTCACTTCTCATTTCCCCCAAGTCACTTCAGGCCTGCTGTCTATGGATTTACCTATTCTGGACATTTCATATAAATGGAGTCACATCTTTTGTGACTTGTTTTACTTAGCATAATGTTTTGAAGTTTCATCCATGTTGTAGCATGTTTAAACTTTTTACTGTAACTCTTTCTACTGGCACGTTAAATACATGATAACGTTTCTGTTACCAGGTAAAAAATATTTGATTGACTTGTTGTTGTTGTTGTTTTCTTTGTCTCACTGAAATATTATATTTGATGAAGTGTTACCATTAACTTCTCAAGCCAGGAGCATTCTGTCTTGTTAATCTTGCTCAGATTAGTATGTTTTTCTGATAGTTATTCATCCTTCTTTATACCTTTTTAATAAAAATTATGATATCTTCTCTCCCTTACCACACACCCAATCCAGTGTACCTAAGGTAACCTCTGTTTCCTGTTTGGAGTGTATCTTTATACTACTTAATATTTTCCTGTGTTGTGTTCTTTTTAGACCCTGTTTGGCAATAACAAGCTTACTACATTTGGAACCAGCACAACCAGTGCTCCTTCGTTTGGTACAACCAGTGGCGGGCTCTTTGGTAACAAACCAACCCTGACTTTAGGAACCAATACAAACACTTCCAATTTTGGTACATATAAAAAGCAGGTTTGACTCTCTTAAAGTTATACTGACTATACCACACATTCTCCTGATTCATATTATTGGGAATATTTTAAAATTCTCAGGTAAGCTGTGGCTTGATATGAGGTTCCAGAGGGAAAGGTTTAAAATCAAGGACTTGGGTTGAGATGCCTGGAAGAGATGTATGTAAATTGCCTTAACTAATTTATATTCTCTTGACTCCCTGCTTTGGATAAAATGGGGCATTCAGCACATGCACTAGCAGTACTGTGCAGAATGTTGGTTCTCTAATGGAGGTAGATTTTTTTCAAAATAAGGAATCATTTTCTTTGGATTACCTCACCAATAATTGAGAAACAATAAGTGAAACACATTTGCTTGAGATAACACATTCTGTTAGGCCAGGTTTCAAGCAGGGAAGTAGTAAACTGCTTGAGATAACACATTCTGTTAGGCCAGGTTTCAAGCAGGGAAGTAGTAAACAGATGAGATTAGATGATTCTTTTTTTTAACTTTCTGTTGTTGTTTTGTGTTTTGTTGTTTTTTTGAGATTTAAAGATTCTCATTGGAAGTTGAAGCCTCTCTGATTTGGGGGACTGTTCATTAGTTTTCCTATAGCTGTGTGTATTTTTGAATACATGTTCATTGGAAGAAATTTGGAAAATATATGTAAGATTGAATAACAGAAAAACAAACCTTATACTACTTTCCAGAGATATGCTGGAAAATTTTAAATTCGTTTAATAGAAACATTATTTCTATTATTTTAACTGTCTTTTATAACTACCTAATTAAGTTTTCAAACAAATTCAATGTATTTTGAGATAAATCATATATGAAAAGTTCATTTCATTACCAAGGGGAATAGTGGTTGAAATATTTGTTTTAAGGATTTCATGTGCCAGATGCAACATTAGGTTCTGGATATCTAGTGGGTGATGAGTACAAACATATGGCCATTTGCCGTAAGTCAGCAGTTACAGTTTTTCAGTGAGTTTTTTTTTTTTTTAATAAATTTATTTAATTAATTTTTGGCTGAGTTGGGTCTTTGTTGCTGCGCACGGGCTTTCTCTAGTTGTGGAAGCGGAGGCTACTCTTCCTTGCGGTGCGTGGGCTTCTCGTTGTGGTGGCTTCTCATGTTGTGGAGCGTGGTCTCTAGGCGTGCGGGCTTCAGTAGTTGAGGCTCACGGGCTCTAGAGCACAGGCTCAGTAGTTGTGGCGCACGGGCTTAGTTGCTCCGTGGCATGTGGGATCTTCCTGGACCAGGGCTCGAACCCGTGTCCCCTGCATTGGCAGGCGGATTCTTAACTGCTGTGCCACCAGTGAAGCCCTTCAGTGAGTTTTTTTAATGATCGTGTACTGGAGAAAGAGGCTACATTAAGCATCCATTGGAAAGTTATATGTGTTCATGGAAATATGAACTATGTGAAGGAGATAGATAGGTCCTTGTCAGGTGCCAATTCCTAAATTAATGTTTTGATTTGAGTTTTATAACCCCTTTTGTTGGGTTCATTCATTCCTAGTAATGATTATCATTCTACCTGTAATTCTTTTTGGCTGTGCTCGATGAAAGATTGGTTTTGAGGCAGTAGACTTGGTTAGCATGGATATCAAATTTTGTGTATTTGTTTCTTATCTATGAAGTAAGATGGGAAAGATACTTAAGGGTTAAATCAGTGTTTTTCAGCCTTTTTTTTTTTTTTTTTTAAATCACTGTCACTCCCTCTTCCCCAGAGAGACTTTGTAGACCTTTTTCCTCTTAAAAATTATCTTCTGGGCTTCCCTGGTGGCGCAGTGGTTGAGAGCCGCCTGCCGATGCAGGGGACACAGGTTTGTGCCCCGGTCCAGGAAGATCCCACATGCCGCGGAGCGGCTGGGCCCGTGAGCCGTGGCCGCTGAGCCTGTGCATCCAGAGCCTGTGCTCCACGATGGGAGGGGCCACAACAGTGGGAGGCCTGCATACCGCAAAAAAAAAAAAAAAAAAGGAAAAAAAAGAAAATGCATGTTTTTTGATAGCATACTTCACGTTCAGAATTAAATATATTTTCTATCTGACAAGGTGCTTATGTAGGCTGTTGATTTGAAAATGAAAACTCTCATCTTTATTTGATATGCCTCACTACTTATGTGCTGAATTTGAATTGTCCTTTTTTTTTTTTAAATCCTTAATGTTGACCTAGTACCTGGCATAGACTAGGTGCTCACTAAAAGTTTATTAATGAATAAGTGGGGCCCTGAGAGGAAAGATTCCCTATACAAGTAGGGGTTGCAGGGTGGCAAGTTTTGTTTTACTCTTGGGTGAACTTGTCATTCCATTACCACCCCAGAGGGATCCAGATCTAACTAAGACTTTCTTTGATGTTCCTGTTGTCTTGGGAAGCTATCAACTTTGGTGTTGTGGGCAGAGATGATCTTCTGATTTGGTAATAAGTCATATAACAAATCTAGAAATGGAATAAGGTTACACAAAGATTTGTAGTATCATATCATTGTTGGTTGCACGTTACCCAGTATGGGATTGTGTTTCATTATGATGGTGATTAATCCACAGAGTGAAAAGGTTCATCTACAATTGATGTTGCCACATCCTTAAGTCATTCTTTAGAGTCATCAGTTCATTTTCTTAGTAATTAACCTAACAGGGACTAGTTTAAGTGAATGAATAGAATTGTTTCAGGAGAGAAATTACAAGCAGGATGTCAGCACTTGTGAGCAACAGTTTAAAGAGGTTGAAGATCTTTTGGGTATTGATAAGATGGTACTTGGTAATAAATTATTGGTTCCTCATGCTACATGGTTAAGGGGACAGTTTAGCTCTTTGTGTACATAGACATCTGATATTTTAAGCGTTTTTTTAAATTGAGATATAATTGACATGTAACATTATATTTCAGATGTATTGGGTGGGCCAGAAAGTTCGTTTTTCGTAAGATGGCTCTGACAGCACTTAGTTGTCTAACTTCATTTGAAACAATTTTGTTAGATTGTATGTGACAGCATGCATTTGAAAAAAGACTTATCAAAATTGGTGAATTTTTGTGTAGCCATTTTAATATTGAAGATGGAAGAGAACAACATTTTCGGCATATTATGCTTTATTATTTCAAGAAAGGTAAAAACGCAACTGAAACGCACAAAAAGATTTGTGCAGCATATGGAGAAGTGCTGTGACTGAAAAATGTGTCAAAAGTGGTTCGCAAAGTTTCATGCTGGAGATTTCTCACTGGACAATGCTCCACGGTTGGGTAGACCAGTTGAAGTTGATAGCAATCAAATTGGAACAATAATTGAGAACAATAAACGTTAAACCACGCGGGAGACAGCCGACATACTCAAAATACCAAAATCGAGCTTTGAAAATCACTTGCACCAGCTTGGTTATGTTCATTGCTTTGATGTGTGAGTTCCACATAAGTTAAACGAAAGAAACCTTCTTGACCGTATTTCCACATGCGATTCTCTACTGAAACGTAATGAAAACATTGCGTTTTTAAAACAAATTGTGATGGGCGATGAAAAGTGGATACTGTACAACAATGTGGAATGGAAAAGATCGTGGGGCAAGCGAAATGAACCACCACCAACCACACCAAAGGCCGGTCTTCATCCAGAGAAGGTGATGTTGTATATATGGTGGGATTGGAAGGGAATCCTCTATTATGAGCTCCTTCCGGAAAACCAAACAACTAATTCCAATAAGCACTGCTCCCAGTTAGACCAACTGAAAGCGGCACTTGATGAAAAGCGTCCAGAATTAGTCTACAGAAAATGCATCATCTTCCATCAGGATAACGCAAGACCACGTGTTTCTTTGATGACCAAGCAAAAACTGTTAAAGCTTGGCTGGGAAGTTCTGATTCATCCGCCATATTCACCAGACATTGTACCTTCAGATTTCCATTTATTTCGGTCTTTACAAAATTCTATTAATGGAAAAAAATTTCAATTCCCTGGAAGACTGTAAAAGGCACCTGGAACAGTTATTTGCTCAAAAAGATAAAAAGTTTTGGGAAGATAGAATTATGAAGTGGGCTGAAAAATGTCAGAAGGTAGTGGAACAAAAGGGTGAATATGTTGTTCAGTAAAGTTCTTGGTGAAAATGAAAAATGTATCTTTTATTTTTACTTTAAAAACTGAAGGCACTTTTTGGCCCACCCAATACAATGTAATGGTCCAATATTTGTATAATTGTGAGATGATTACCACAATAAGTCTAAGTAACGTCTGTCATCATATATAGATAGAAAGTTTTTTTTCTTGCTTACCCCTATGTTTCCTTCTAGGAGTTTTATGATTTTAGATCTTATATTCAAGTCTGTAATCCATTTTGTTTATGTTGTACGATAATGGTCCAGTTTTATTCTTTTACATGTGGTTGTCCAGTTTTCCCAACACCATTTATTGAAGACTGTCCTTTCTCCATTGTATATTCTTGGCTCCTTTGTCATAAATTATTGACTGTTAATTAATTAATTGTTCTTAATTTTACTTTAAAGTTGTTTTGAAATAACAGAGTTGATAAACTTTTGTCAGTAAGAATCTGTGGAAATGTGTGGTATAAACAGTGTAAGTTGGGACTTACTTCCCTCCTGCGGGTTTGAGGTAGTTCACTAGTATCTTGTTTTCTGCTGTTTATGGGGTTGGAAGATCCTTTTTGGTTAAATTTTAACTCAGAAAGACAACATCTCCAAGTACATTTTCTGGGTTTTTTGTTTTTTTTTCTTTAAAGAAAATTGATTGTGCTTGAGTGGGCAGTACTCCATTTTTGTGGCCATAGCTGTTAGAAAAATTGAAGAAAAGACTTAATGCATGAATTAAATGTATTGAAAGTAAGTCAGGTTACTTGCTTAGATTTTTAAATGACATTAGAAATATGTTTTCAAACTGTATAATTCTTTAACTTTTGTTCTTTACATTTTTCATTCATATATAAATTCAAATATTGGCCTGACAAAGTATAATCTTAGTTGGTGACACTGACATATATTCCAAGACACTTTCTTTATTCTGTTATGTTGAACTTGTTCACCTCCATGATACCTTTTTAAAAGACTTCAGGTGTACCACAAACAGGATTTGCTGGCCAGTGATTGGGGTTTTTTTCCTCTTATCAAAAGAGATTAATGATATGTTCATTATCATTTGTTGATATTTAGCTCCAAAAGGAGTACAGAAACTGCACACATCTGAACAAAAGAGAAATAATAGCAGTAATGTAATGTGTAGGTGTCTTTGTGGGGAGACTTGTGGATTTTAGAGGGGAATCACAGGATTTTCTCTAAATGTTGGGTCATAGTGAAAGAGGATGGTTTGTTCAACTCTCCATCATCTCCGATAATGAAACAATTCAATTCAAGAAAGGTTATTCATAGATTATCTTCTCTTTTTAACGTCAGCTAGCTGAGTCCTCGAATGCTCCTATGAGCTGTTTGAGTCTGACTCCATTAACGCTCCTCATGTGTGATCAGCCACACATTACTATTCATACAAGGTCCATCTGTTCAAAACAAAAGCTGTTGTAGAGATTTTTATAGGTAATCTTCTCTTAGCAAGAACCTTTAGGTTCAGTGAAGTGTCTTTGTTGACTGTCTTATTTTTTAGTGAAAGTTTGGGGGGATTAATTTTTCTTCTACTAATTAAACATGAAACATAGAATGGAGGCTTTGAGTATTACGAAGGGAATGTTCCCCAAGCTCAAGCACAATCACTTTGCTTTAATATTGGGTATTATCCTATATTGAATTGATATTTCAAGTCTAAAATATAATTAAGTAAATAGGAAGACTGTGGGATCTGTTTATACTTACTTAAACTTAAACATTAAATTAGCCTACCATTTAGGATTTCTAAATATCAAAAAATGAAGGGATGCAAAACTTAGGGTCAGACTGCTTTGTTTGAAATTCCCTTGTACAGGACATTGAGAGTTGTGTTAATGTACAGTCCACTCATTCTTTTGTCCTTCTAGGGTTTGGCACAAATACCAGTGGGAATAGTATTTTTGGAAGTAAACCAGGACCTGGAACTCTGGGAGCCGGGCTTGGTGCAGGATTTGGAACAGGTAAGGAACTGTACCATAAGATTTAGGAAGTGATACAACTAAATCTAATTGCTGCAACTTAAGACCTTTGTTTGATCATATACATGGAAATAAGAGGCCTAGATTTTCATTTTCACAAATGGATTTAGAAAACATTCCCATATGCTTTACCAGATTTTAAAATGCTGGCACATTTATCTTAGAGGCTGTCTGTTCCTTTTGTACAAAATGTTTGTCCTCTGATAGTCCTGGTGTGCCTGGGATTTTCAGTACTTAATGTGTTATGTCAGAAGATACACATATTTTGAATTTTGGTCAGTCTTGCCAATTTTTAATTTGCCTTCCAAAAAGAATGCCAGTTTGCATTTTTGCTCATATTTTATAAAAGTGCCCATTTTTTCATACCCTTTCCATATTGTTGGGCTTCTTCATCTTTGTGTGCCTGATAGTGGAAGTTGGTATGTTCTGATTTACACTTCACTGATTACCGGTGAAGGATACCCTTGTGTATGTTTACTGGACATTTGAATCTTTCAGTTCTCTATTCATAATCATTGTTGATCATTGTTTCTTTATTTTTGAGAACGTTTTATATATTGTGGATATTAACTCTTTTGGGTCGTATGGTAAACTTCTTGAGCCTTTGAGCTTACTCAAATTCTACTACATATATTTTGCAAGAAATAAAAACTAAAAAGCTGTAGTTTTTTGTACAATGTGATCCTTAAACTTAAGCAGAATATAACATCTGACATCATGTTCTCTTCTAATCCCAGAAGGAAAATTAACTTTGGTGTGGTCTTTTTCAAGGTAGTTTGATGCTAGACAGCTTATGAACCATAAACCTAAGCTGGGATAAGATGCTGCTCTAATGTCTGTTACCAGATATTTCCACTCAGTCTTTGTTTATCATTTAATTTTGTTTGTGATATCTTAATGTACAAGTTTTATTTTTATGTGGTCAAAGTTGTCATTCTCTCCTCTTTGGCTTCTGGGTCTTGCAGATTATGATTAGCAGTGCTTTATTTCTGTAGTCTAAGATTATAAAGTCGCCTATAACTTTTTTCCTGATGCTGTTGTCTTCTGTTCTACAATAATGTAATACCTCAACCTCTTTATTTATTTGAATATATTCGGTTTTCCTTGAACAGTTGTACCTCACAGACAATGAATCTCATTTTCACTGCTGTTATATAATCCTAATTCATGCTTTGCCCATATAAACTAAAAGCCAAATAAAATTAATAAAGAATTTTACACCCCCACCTTAGCAGCAATAGATCATGTAGGGAAACGAGAATTGTGAATCACTGAGTACACACTATTGAAATTCTTTGGTGGTCACGTCTGCTAAAGCAGACTTTTGGCTCTGAGAGGAATGTGTCTGGAGATTATCAGATATAAATACCCACATTAATGAATTCTGCATTTCATGGTATCACAATTAGGATAACATTGTAGCTTTGGACTGTGTTTTAGGGGGTCATTAGCTAAGTGGGTATTCCTATGTAGATAGCTTCTTGTTTTGAATGATAAGAGATTCAAACTCATACCTCAACAGAAGTACATTTTCACGTAACATAGGCCTTTGGGTACTTCATGAGTAGTCGACTGTAGAAACCTTAAGTGTACAAATACATAAATTTTTTGTACACCTAGATTTAAGTGACCAATCTTAGTGTAAAATGTTTTATATTATCCTTTGGTGTATGATTAAATCATGGGTGCATCAGTTTCTTGTTTCACACAGGTATTAACTGTCATTAGCACTATCAATAGTATGCCATTTTCTTGGTAGTTACTTAGTAACAATACTGAGAAGTTTTAGTTCTTAAAATTTTCTATGAAGCCATAAGTTTAAGGGTACATCTAGTAAAGTTTGTTACACTAAGATATACACAGAAAAATCTACCCAAAGCTAATAGGTACCATAGATAAAATTAAATTCTAACATTTATTAGAAAATCTCAATAAAGTATAACCATTTTTATTTATTCTTTGAGCATCCTTAGAGTTTTTAGGACCACTGTTACCATGGTGCCACCAGTATATCTTCCTTATGACTCCTACAACTACCTGTAAATATAACACAATTCATAAATTGACATTATTATACATCAGAATGTCCCTCAACTTGTGTAAGTCCTTTCACTAAGTATAAAAAGCCATTTGTACATAATATAAGACTGATCTGGATAAAATACAGGTTTTTATTATTTTGTAGGTTATTGAAATATAGTGATTTTTAGACTGTTTCATGATTCTTCCTTCAGGGCTAATGCAAATACACACCCATCCAGAACAGAAATTTTTATCCATTTTATATATTCAGGTTTCATCTAAGCCTTTTGTTTAGGGGTGGTAAGGAGGTTTTGTTCTCTGGGAGAAAAAAGAAGAATCCTGAAATTTTTACTGTAAACCATGTTCTTTAAGGGAGTAATATAGGGACTTCCCTGGGGGTGCAGTGCTTAAGAATCCGCCTGCCAACGCAGGGGACATGGGTTCGAGCCCTGGTCTGGGAAGATCCCACATGCCGCGGAGCAGCTAAGCCTGTGCGCCACAACTATGAAGCCTGCGCTATAGAGCCCACGTGCCACAACTACTGAAACCCGCGTGCCTAGAGCCTGTGCTCCACGACAAGAGGAGCCACTGTAATGAGAAGCCCGCGCACCGCAACGAAGAGTAGCCCCCACTTGCCACAACTAGAGAAAGCCCACGCGCAGCAATGAAGACCCATGCAGCCAAAAATAAATAAATTTTTTCAAAAAGGAAGTAATATGGGCTTCCCTGGTGGCGCAGTGGTTGAGAGTCCGCCTGCCGATGCAGGGGACGCGGGTTCGTGCCCCGGTCCGGGAGGATCCCCCATGCTGCGGAGCGGCTGGGCCCGTGAGCCATGGCCACTGAGCCTGTGCGTCCGGAGCCTGTGCTCCGCAACAGGAGAGGCCACAACAGTGAGAGGCCCACGTACCGCAAAAAAAAAAAAAAAAAAAGGGAGTAGTATAATTTTAGTTTTTCTTGGAATTTTCACCAGTTTCTAATGGGTTGGAACTTTAAAAGAAGTCTTATTCCCTGTTTCAAAGCTGGGTTTTTTAAGGTGAAATAATCCCATTGCTATATTGTTATCTTATTATTATTAGTGAGAGTTGGACAGTTAAGGAATGCTTTGTTCATTTAGGAGTCATCCTCATTAATTTACATTGTAATGCATTCTCTGAGTGTAAACTTCCTATCCTTTTTTTGGGGTTGCAATCTCAAGACAGTTTCCATTCGATATTTTTGACCTCCAAGTATTATATTATATGTTTGAAGTGATTTTCCTGGTAAACCATATCTCTGTCAAGAAACATTTGTATGTTAAAAAGAACTTCAGGGCTTCCCTGGTGGTGCAGTGGTTGAGAGTCTGCCTGCCGATGCAAGGGACACACGGGTTCGTGCCCCGGTCCGGGAAGATCCCACATGCCACGGAGCGGCTGGGTCTGTGAGCCATGGCCGCTGAGCCTGCACATCCGGAGCCTGTGCTCCGCAACGGGAGAGGCCACAGCAGTGAGAGGCCCGCATACCACAAAAAAAAAAAAAAAAAAAGAACTTCAGATCTTCCAAATTGCTATTAACTTTTTCTTTGGGGTGGGGGAGGGATGGAAAAATGTTTTTAATTTATGCCAATAACTTACCCTAAAAAAACTAAATTCTTCCCACTTTACACTTTAAAATCATTGCCAACAGCACGGTCCATAAGCAAGATTCATTAAGCTTTAAAACATTACAGGTTTCTGCAGCGGCCTTCTCCCTGGTGAAGATAAGTTCTTATTTCATCCACAGATTTAGGCTGAAACTTGAATCTGTTTAGTAACCTCATCACAAGGCATTCAGCTTTTTATAAAACAAAAAAAAAATTGTCGGAAATAGTTTTCATGAGACGGTATACTTGAAAGTGTTACTTTTTGCTCTTCAAAGAAGATATATTGGATTTGGTTTTCTATAACCTGCATGTTAGTCAAAAAGGTGACGTTTTAATTGGTTCAGTTGAGTATTTGATTTGCAGATACTGAAATTTAAGGAGAATTGACAATTTTGAAATTCTTTAGAAATCTGTTTTACTATAGAGTAGCAATTAAGAGCCCTGGTTGTATTGTCAGATGCATCGAGGTGTGAACTCTGGTTTCACCACTTACTACGTTTGTGACATTGAGCTAATTATTAAAGCCTCCATTTTCTCTTCTGTAAAATGGGGACAATAGTTCCTGCTTCAGGCTTGTGAAGGTTAAATGAGATGATAGTAGTTAATATCTAATGAATGTTAGTATCTACCAGACCTCTACAATGCTTAATATGTGTTTATTTTAATCGTAGGATAAATATCTAAGCTATGTATTATTCTCATGTTATAGTTGAGGAAACTGAAGCACAAAGAGGTTAAGTATTTTGCCTATGATATATACGATGTACTCAACAGTTCTTGGCATATAGTTAGCATTTACTGTATTAGATTTTTTTTTGAAATGAGTGGTTATTATGAAGTTTCCAAATGTATTACATTTTTAAGTAACTGACCTCTGGCGTAACATTCAAAGGATCTTCTGTGGCGCTTTTTCTTTCCTCTTGTCTCCATAGCTCTTGGTGCTGGACAAGCATCTTTATTTGGGAACAACCAACCTAAGATCGGAGGGCCTCTTGGTACAGGAGCCTTTGGGGCCCCTGGATTTAATACTACGACAGCCACTTTGGGCTTTGGAGCCCCCCAGGCCCCAGTAGGTAAGTGTCAGTCACTTTAGAAGCCTTTACTCAGTTTATTTCTTGCTAATACTTAACTTGCTGACTTGATTTTCCGCCCCACCCTATCCCGTCCCTACCAAAGCGGTATATTACACATAGGTCATTAAACAATCATGTAGTGCAGAAGCACTTATAATAGGTCCTGACCTTCCCCGCTTCCCCACTCCAAGGTTTACTCCCCCAGAGAAACCACTTTTGTTACAGCTTTTAATTCATCTGGCATGTAAGTAAGTTTATATCTCTGAATGATGTGCTTATATTGCTGTGTTTTGCTTAAGTCTACATATATCAATATTTAACTTGTTAATGGTAGATGAGAATTTAGCTCAGTTATCAGCTCTGTTTTTTATTCACTTCTCCCAATATATCTGTTTACTAAATTCCCTAAGGTTAGGGGTTTTTTTTGTTGTTGTTGTAGCTGGATTTGAGACATTTTTAAAATATTACTTATTTGGTTGTGCCAGGTCTTAGTTGCGTCTCATGGGCTCCTTAAGTGCGGCTTGCTGGCTCCTTAGTTGTGGCATGCAAACTCTTAGTTGCAGCATGCATGTGAGATCTAGTTCCCTGACCAGGGATCGAACCCAGGCCCCCTGCATTGGGAGCGCAGAGTCTTATCCACTGTGCCACCAGGGAAGTCCCCCACAAGTTTAGTTTTATCTATTAAAGTGTTTTTCATACTTCATTTGTTTGAATACCCCTTCCTAGTTTTTGCTATATCTGCCTGCCACCTTTGTTATTATTTCTTATTTAAAATTAACTTACTTTGTAACTTAAATATCTTTTTTTAAAGAAAATTATGTTTTACCAAAAATAAAAAACTGATGTCACCTGGCAGATATAGAGTAACTGAGATGGATGGATGGATGGATGGATGGAAGGAAGGAGAGAAGGAAGGAGTGAGTCTCTGTACCGTTAAATTCATCTCCTGTATTATCATGATCCATGTTTCACATTTTGAGAAGCCATGCAAATTTCCATGTCCTTACATACTTTGCAAATTTAAGCCATGTCCTTGCATACTTTTTCTTACTCTGTCAACTAGGAGATAGTATTTCTTGAGTCCCCTTGGTCAAGTAAGGCTAATAGTGCTCTTCCTTACCCTTTTTTTCCGTCATTTCTTTGCCCTTTTTATATTTTTGTATTGATAAAGTTGATAAAGTACTCTCTCCTAATAATTACTGTCTTTTTTTCTTTGGGGAAAGAATAAAAGTTTCAAATGAGCATAGCATTTTATTATAACTGTGAAAATATTGCTACTTAACCAAGTAATCTTTTCTCATACAGCTTTTTCTTTGTCCTGGAACTTCTAATTTTTTTCCCTTGCATTACATTACCTGCCCTTATCACCTTCTTAACGCTAGTCCAAATTCTTAAGGGTAGTATTAGAATTCTTTTACCCTGGATACCTCATTCTTTGATCTCTCTGTCCTCCTGTAGCAGTATGAACTCTGATTACTCCCTAGGCCTTCAGCATTGCTCTAGTATATTCCCTTCAAGTCTACTCAGTGGGGACTGCTATGTCCTGGATATAGGGTTTTCCTCTATTTCCTAAATTTTCTGGAATGTGTCTTCAAGTAACATGGATATGAAAGGTAAACTTTGACTACTTACAGTTCTGAAAACATCTTCATTTGTTCCACACACTTTAATGTTATGGAATTCTGGTGTAAAAATAATTCACCCTCAGAACTTTGACGATACTTCTTGGATTAACCATCTCTGATAAGAAGTCTAATGCCTTTCTGATTCTTGAGACTTGTTACCCCCAGGCTCACAACCATTTAGGATTGTCCCTTTGTTCTGAAATTTCAGTGATTTGCTTAGACCTTTTCTGTCTTTTTTCTTTTTTGGCCACGCCATGAGGCATGCAGCATCTTAGTTCCCTGACCAGGGATTGAACCTGGGCCCCAGCAGTGAGAGCGCCGAGTCCTAACCACTGGACCACCAGGGAATTCCTAGACCTTTTCTGTCTTAACATTTGATTTTTTTCACCCATGTTTCTACTTTCTAGAAGTTTTTTTTTAATTGTCTTCTGAATCATCCTTTTGGATTTTTTTTTACTGTCTTTCTCATTCTCTGGAAGTTCCTTTTTTTAAGCATCCAGTTCTTAGATGCAGTTTTTTTCTTGAAACTCTGAATTTAATTGGCATTAAAATTTTTTTAGAATTCTTCTGTTCCTTAAATTTTCAGGATTATTTTTGTGGTTTTTTTGTTTGTTTTATTTTTGTTTTGATCCTATTCTTTAATACTCAGTGATGCTTTCCAGTCATATTTAAGAATAAAATAATAAAAATCTCACTGGCAACTTGTGTACCTGGGTAGAGCATTTTCATCAGTAGATTTCATTTGATAAGTAGCCCAGGGACCAGCTATTAGCCAAGGGTCCTCTAAATGTTAGAATATCACATTCTTAGCTCTGGGATGATGCAGGTCCCCTTGTTGCCCTTGTTAACTTGATTTCATCAGAGGAACTCTCTCTGATATTTTGACTTATCTGTTGAGCATCAGGGATTAGGAGGATGACAGGGTATAGTAGTTGTTGTGTATATATGCTTTGCATTGGTTCTTCTCTCCTTCCACAGTCTCAGTTCATCAAATTTAGTCTTCTTGAATCTCTCAGCTTTCTGTGCTTCAGGCAGATGGTCCCTCCTTTTGGCTGTAATCCCCTTTGAGTGTACTCCAAGGTATGGTTTACTCTCTCCTGCTTGTCCACTTCTTTCTTCTAGGCATTTGTTATATTTTCTCATCTGTTCATTTACTACCTTCCTATTCTTTGTCATCGTGGACTGTGTAGATATTTTAATTTGTTTTATCCATAGCTTTAAATTAGGTCTTTGGAGCTAGCAGAGGTGAATTAGAACTCTAATTTCTCTGTGAAAATTAGAATCAGTTTTATCATAAAATTATATTCAAATTTTATTTGTTTTCCTTAGTTTTGATTTTAGTAGGAGGTAGCATAAATACCATAACCTGCTATTTACATAGATAGCTTTTGAATGGTTTTTAATAATCCATCTTTTCCCAAAGCCAATAAAAAGTTCCTGACATGAATTTGATATTACAGTTATATACAGTAGTGTTTCTGCTCATTTAAATGTAGTTGTATTGATTTAGAATGTACATCTTTGCATCACAGGATCTTAGTTATAAGGTGCTTTAGAGCTTGTGGGAGTCCGTTACTTAAAAGCCTTGGCTAAAAAAAAAAAAAAAAAGCCTTGGCTATGGTGGCTTTCTTACAGGTTAGTCCAGTCCATTGTTTTGTTCAGGTTGATTAGAAACCAAAACCTGCCTTTATAGAATTTCCACCCGGTGGTTCTACTTCTATCTCCTAAAGCCAAGCAAAATCAGTCTCCTACAATTTCTTTGTGGTAACCTATTGCCTTTCTTTCAGATAAAGTATCAGTTTCGTCTGGTCTCAGAAGACTTGATTTTTATACCTTTTTTCTATCTCTTTAATCATTTGGTTATGATATGGTTTTTCAGTATGTTTTCAAATTATTATGACCAGAACTGAATATAACACCAGTAAATGATAGCTTAACTAGCGCTTATGCTTGCTTATTCTCTTATTTTTGCTAACTTATCAGCTCTCTTTTCTGTATTTTATTTGAAATAATTCAGTTAACAGAGAAAATTTCATATTTAAACATACAGAAATAAAGACATCCTCACACACTTTCCTAATTACGTATGTTTGAATTTGTTGAGGAAGTTTTTATTTGAGCATACCCAGGAGGGGTGACCTATACTTGTTATATGGTGGGATCAGTTAGTGCTGGTCAGTGTTTTTCTTTTAATTAATTTATTTATTTGGCTGTGTTGGGTCTTAGTTGCGGCTCACGGGATCTTTCGTTGCTGCACAGGGGCTTCTCTCTAGTTGTGGCGTGCGGGTTTTTCTCTCTCTAGTTGTGGTGTGTGGGCTCCAGGGCGCGTGGGCTCAGTGGTTTGCGGCACGCAGGCTCTCTGGTTGAGGCACGCGAGCTCAGTAGTTGTGGCGCGCAGGCTTAGTTGCCCTGCAGCATGTGGGATCTTGGTTCCCCGCCCAGGGAGCAAACCTGCATCCCCTGCATTAGAAGGCAGATTCTTTACCACTGGACCACCAGGGAAGTCCCTGATCAGTGTTTTTTTAATGTGTAATTGGCTGTCAGGTAACAAACTGACTAGTGAATATCAGAGTTCATTAAAAATATCCAGGGTTTTTTTAATCTTATTGAATAGTCCACAGAACAACATTATGTTATTGGGTGGCTACTTTTCTGTATTTTTTTCTCACCAGTAGTCTTAAATTGGATTTAGGAGCTTTCTGAATACAGATGCTTTACTATATGATCATTAAATTGACATCTCCTCTGGGTTTCACAATCCTGAGCAAATTTGTACCCTCTCCTAAAATATCAACATACAGTGTTTTAGTATTTAGTGAATACATCCAGTTTTAAGAATGCTTAATTTGACTACAGTGGATCTACCCCTTTTCATTAATTTTATTTTAACTGTTTTGAGTTTGTTGTTGATGCTGCTATTGTCTCTCCACTCCCCCACCCCCCACTCTGCTCCATTGTATTAAATTTTTCAAAATTTTTTGTTTGTGGCACTTCTTTTCTGTGGATTATCCCAGCCACTCTGCAGCATGCGGGATCTTCCCGGACCGGGGCTTGAACCCATGTCCCTGCATCGGCAGGCGAACTCTCAACCACTGTGCCACCAGGGAAGCCTTGATTTGATTTTTTTACCAGTATTTTTTTTTGAAATATTTATCTTGTGAAGAGGTTTCTTCATCAATCAGGGTACAGTGCAGATTTTTTTGTTGCTGTTTTCTTTTTACCGTGTACAATTGTAGATCATTGTTCCTGTCTGATGACGTTTCTTGTTACACTTTTTTTTTTCTCTATTTCTTTATTTTATTTCTTTCTTTATTTTTTTGGCTGTGTTGGGTCTTCGTTGCTGTGCACAGTCTTTCTCTGGTTGCAGCGAGCGGGGGCTACTCTTCTTTGCTGTGCACGGGTTCTCGTGGTGGCTTCTCTTGTTGCAGAGCATGGGCTCTAGGCACGCAGGCTTCAGTAGTCACAGCACACAGACTCAGTAGTTGTGGCTTGCGGGCTCTAGAGCGCAGGCTCAGTAGTTGTGGCTCATGGGCTTAGTTGCTCCGTGGCATGTGGGATCTTCCTGGACCAGGGCTCAAACCCGTGTCCCTTGCATTGGCAGGCGGATTCTTAACCACTACGCCACCAGGGAAGCCCTGTTCTTACACTTTGAAAGAAAATGGGGTGATCTTTTTTTCCTTTCAATTTTTACTTAAATGGAATATGAATATCAAATGCAAATAGTAAATATAAGGATGCCTTAACAGCCATTTTCATTTGCTACCCTCTTCCTCTATATTCTCAGTATACTTAATATTTTTTATTCTGGAATTTTTTACTTATTAAATCAAAGATACTTTATTTCCACATTGTCATTTTTAACAACTACTTAATCCACCATGTTGATGAATCATGATTTTTACAACTGTTAATGTTGGACGTAGGTTGTTTCCGAGTCTTGACCATTACAGATAACGTTCAGTGAACACTTACAAATATGTCTTTATTTTCCTTCTAGTTTGATTAAGTCCTTGGGTTAGATTTTTATGATTAAAATTATTAGGTTAAAAAATATAAAAACGTTACTTGCTCTGTGTACTGTCATATTGTTTCTTTTAGACATTAAACCAATTTGCAGTGTTTCTGGAAGTCAGACTGATCCCTTTTTATATAGCTATGCCATTGATAGATAATGAGGTAGATATAAAATTTCTTCACCGTTGTTTAGGTTTACATTTCTTTGATTGTTGGCAATAATGAACACCTAAGTAAAATTTTATGTGTGTTGTCTCTTATGAAGTGCTCCACATATCTTTGACCTTTTAGATTATTTGATTGTTGATTTTCTTCACAGTTTGCTCCTTTGCTCTCAACCAGTAATGCCACTGAGTGAGTCTGAACATTTTGAAGAGAATCTCAAGTTCTCTTGATTTAAGGCACTGGATCCTTGGACTGACATCTTGCTTTTTCTTTTCTTTTTTTTAAAAAGCTTTGACAGATCCAAATGCTTCTGCTGCCCAGCAGGCTGTTCTCCAACAGCACATCAATAGTCTGACATACTCACCTTTTGGAGACTCTCCTCTCTTCCGGAATCCCATGTCAGACCCTAAGAAGAAAGAAGAGGTAAGTTTAAGGATGTTTCTATAAAATCTGTTCTCAGAGTAGGAGAAACTTAGGTGTAATTAAGCTTTTAAGACGCATTATTTATGCTTTTCACTAGGCCAGGGGGTAAATTATTTTTGTATCTGGAAGGCAGCATGACAGTGAAATAAGTGTTGAACTGGAAGTGAAGGCTGAGACTTTTCAACAGCCCTGATATGAGGCAGATACTATACTCATTTTATAGTTGAGCAAACTAAGGCTCACAGAGGCTGATTTCTCTAACATCATAATGTCTTAAGCGGCAAATCAAAATTCTTTTCTCCTGATTTCTGCATAGCTTTGTCTTAATCTCTTAGGCTCTAGAAATGATCTTGTGCTCATTGTGTTGTGGCATTGAAAGTAGTCTTTGGTCGGTTTAATCCTTTTTTACCACTTACAGTCTGTGAGATATTGGGCATCTCCTTTTGCCTCTCTGAAATGTGTTTCATCTGTAGAATGGGAATAGCAATTCTGTTCAGTGTTGAGAATTAGAGTAAGTTGCTCAGTATACAGAAATTATTATTTAGCCATTTATGTCTCACTAGTTACTGTGTTCAGCACTGAGGATACCTAATAAAAGTAAACAAGAATTTATTCTCTAAGAGCTTGCTATCTAGTGAGGAAGATCAGACCTGTACATGCTTAAATTTACTCAGCTTTAGTATAGTATATGCAGTAATAGATGAGCCCATCAACTGATGAATGGATAAACACAATGTTGTATGTCTATATAATGGAATATCATTCAGCCATAAAAAGGAATGAAGTGATGATCCATGCTACAACATGGATGAATCTTGAAAACATGCTAAGTCACAGAAGCCAAACGCAAAGGCCACATGATTCTATTTATATAAAATGTGTAGAATAGGCAAATCCATAGAGACAGAAAGTACATGCTTGCCAAGAGATAGAGGGGACTTCCCTGGTGGTCCAGTGGCTAAGACTCCACACTCCCAGTGCTGGGGGCCCGGGTTTGATCCCTAGTCAGGGAACTAGATCCCACATGCTGCAACTAAAGATTCCACATGCTGTAACTAAAAGGTCCCACATGCCACAACTAGGATCTGACACAGCCAAATAAATAATAAAATAAATGAATGTTAAAAAAAAAAAGAGAGAGATAAAGAGAGGAATTGGGAGGCACGGGATTTCTTTTTGGAATGAGGGAAATGTTCTGGAATTTAGTGGTTGGTGGTTGTACAGCCTTGTAAATATACTAAAACTCAACTGAATTAAATGCATTAAAATGGTGAATTTTATGTTAGTGAATTTCATGTTAATAAATATTTTAAAATATCACAGAGGGAAGAGCATAGATTCTTGGGTAAGTTTGATAAAGGTTTTCAGAAGAGGTAAGGTTTAATTTTTTTTGAGAACATATGTAGAAGTTGGTAGATCTAGGTCAAGACATTCCAAGCAAAGGCACAGAATTGTGAAAGATCTCAAAAGAGATTTGGGAAGGTTTGTTGTTACTGAAGTGTAAACAGTCTGCATTGTGAAGAGAAGAATAAACTGTGACAGTTTTTATATTTTAGATATTGTTGTTTCAAGTGTTATATAATCCCATGTATACTGTTTAGAAAAACAAATGTATAACATCCTAAAGATACTATGGAGACATAGTAAAGGTGCCATCAAAACCAACCTGAAGGGCTTCCCTGGTGGCGCAGTGGTTGAGAGTCCGCCTGCCGATGCAGGGGACACGGGTTCGTGCCCCGGTCCGGGAAGATCCCACATGCCGTGGAGCAGCTGGGTCCGTGAGCCATGACTGCTGGGCCTGCACGTCCGGAGCCTGTTGCTCCGCAACGGGAGAGGCCACAACAGTGAGAGAGGCCCGCGTACCACACACAAAAAAAAAACTAACCTGAAGACTAATTAATTTAGTTGTATGTCTCCTCCACTAACTTTTAATACCCTCAAAAATCAGGGAGAGTATTTGTATTATTTTAAATTTCTTTTTCTTTTCTTTCTTTCTTTTTCTTTTCTTTCTTTCTTTTCTTTCCTTCCTTTCCCTTCCTTCCTTCCTTCCTTCCTTCCTTCCTTCCTTCCTTCCTTCCTTCCTTCCTTCCTTCCTTTCCTTCCTTTCCTTCCTTTCCTTCCTTTCTTTCTTCGTTGCTGCACACCGGCTTTCTCTAGTTGCAGTGAGTGGGGGCTACTCTTCGTTGTGGTGCGCAGTCTTCTCATTGCAGTGGCTTCTCTTGTTGCAGAGCATGGTCTCTAGGCACATGGGCTTCAGTAGTTGTGGCATTTGGGCTCAGTCATCGTGGCTCGCAGGCTCTAGAGCATAGGCTCAGTAGTTGTGGCACACGGGCTTAGTTGCTCCGCAGCATGTGGGATCTTCCTGGGCCAGGGCTCGAACCCGTGTCCCCTGCATTGGCAGACGGATTCTTAACCATTACACCACCAGGGAAGTCCCAACTGTATTATTTTTATTCTTAGTGTTTGACTCATGGTAATTATCAGCATTTATTAAATGGTGGATAAATAAAGGCTAATATCTATCCATTTTTTCAGAGTGATGTAAATTGCATAAAAGTTGAATATTTATGGCTGTGTCTCAGTTTTTCTTGAAGGATAAGATTTTTGGTTTAATTGAAAAATAATTAGGCTTAGAATTATTTTGGTATTTTCTTAAAATTGAATGTAAATATTGTCGTCTTTGTTTTAGAAAGCAAAACAACTGCAGGCTATTCTCTTTTGTAAGATGAAGAGAAATGCACAAGGTATATTAATATGTTAGTACATTTCGATTTACAAAGCACTTCAGATGCAGTATCTCAATTACATTTTGAAACAAGTCAGACAAACCCAGTGAAATGGGGGCTGGGGAGATGAATGAAAATCAATTATAGAGAAATAAAGACAGTTACATTAGCATTCAGTTACAAAGCATTACTTTGTACATTAGCATTCAGTTACAAAGCATTACTTTGTATGTAAGAATGCTAATTAGCATTAGCATTCTTACATACAAAGTTGGGTGGGAAATCCTTGTGTTCTGAGAGCCAAGACTCCAAGAGGGATCTAGCAGGTGAATGGCAGAGATGAGGTATGAACTCTGGTCTTCTGATTTTTAAGGCCAGTATCATATTTGAGTTAAACTAGAACTGTCCTTGATTTTTTTGTTTTTCAGAGATTGAAACCGACAAATCCAGCAGCCCAGAAGGCTCTCACAACACCTACGCATTATAAACTGACACCCCGCCCTGCCACCAGAGTCCGACCAAAGGCTTTACAAACAACAGGCACAGCCAAGTCACACCTCTTCGATGGGCTAGATGACGATGAACCATCCTTAGCCAATGGAGCATTCATGCCCAAGTGAGTTTCTGTTAAATTAGATGTAAAATATTAATATAAACAAAGTATAAAACTGTTTACTTAAATGTGCTACAAATGTTATATATACATTTTTTTCTTAATGTGATAAATATAGAATATCATGAAGAAGAATAAAAATAACTCAGTCACTCCCAGAGATAATCATAGTTAACATGTTTTGGTTAACATCCTTCAAGTTTTGCCTATATCATGTTATTTGGTTTTGTTTTTGATAAGCTAGTGCTAGTGCTTACATTATTTTAAGCAGAAGACACTGTTTTCTTACAACTCAAATTGGCCAAACTAGTTAAGAAAAAATATATATACGTATACACACATTTGTTTTCATTCCTACACATATAGATTTATTTTTTGTTTTTTTTTTTGTTTTGTTTTGTTTTTTTTGCGGTATGTGGGCCTCTCACTGTTGTGGCCTCTCCCGTTGCGGAGCACAGGCTCTGGATGCACAGGCTCAGCAGCCATGGCCCACGGGCCCAGCCGCTCCGGGGCATGTGGGATCTTCCCGGACCGGGACACGAACCCGCGCCCCCTGCATCGGCAGGCGGACTCTCAACCACTGCGCCACCAGGGAAGCCCACATACAGATATTAAATAATAAAATAACTAATTACATTGAAAATAAATTCAGGAAAGTATGTAGAAGAGTTGTTGGTAAACATTGAAAATTATACTTACAGTATGCAAACATGCCTTATTAGAGTGTTACTATATATGCATGGGGGAAAAAAATAAGAAAAATACATACCAAAGTGTCAACAGTAGTTAACTTCTGGAGATATAATTTCAGGGCATTTCATTTCTAAGTTGTTTATTTTTCTAGATGCATTGCTAAACACACACAGAGGCTTTTTTAAAATACCGAATACTTTTCTAATCAGAAAGGAAAGCTTTTTTTTTTTTTTTTTAAAGCTTTGGGGGGAAAAGTAGAAATTCATCTCTTATAGTTCTTAGTCTGTGAATGTTATAAAGTGTAAAAAATTATCACTCCTTTTTTTCTCTTAAAAGTATGTTGGACAGCTGCTTCAGAAAAGATGGAAAGTCCGATTTTATGCATTTCTTTAGAACATCACTGGATTATTTTGAAGGCAGGGACTGTGTATTATTCACGTTTATGTCCCCAGCATTTAGCAAATTGTTCGGCACAGAGTAAATAAAAAGGGCTTAGAGTCACCCTTTTTAGTCCAGTCATTAGATCAACAGCTTTCAGGGCAATTTCACCAGGTCTTAGGATCTACAAATATGATATACAAATAGAGAGGATTGGAGTGGGAAAGCACACGTTTTGCTGTTAATATGGTATCCCCTTCCTGGCTTCTACTTCTGTGGTGTTGCTCTCAACAGTCTTTACTTGATGTATTGGAAGTACATGGTTTACCTGTCACTTTTCCTTGATTTACTTTCCTGGAAATGTGGCTTCCAGGAACCCCCCACTTTTCTAGTTTTGTTCCTACCTTACTGGTTGCTCCTTCTGTCTCCCTTGCTGGTTACTCTTCTTCCTGGCCTCTTAAAATTGGAGTGCCCCTAGGCTCAGTTCTTGATCACATTATCTTTACTCACTCCCAAAGTGATTTAATTTAATTCAAGACTTTTTGATCATCTGTAGTCTAATTCTCAAACTTTTATCTCCAGCCTGGACCTCTCTCGCAAACTCCACACTCATATCCAATGTCCAGCCCTACTCAACATCTCCACTTGCATGTCTAATAGACATTTATTTCAAAATTAACATGTCCAGAACTGAACTGATCTTCCACCTTAAAGCTGTTCCACCCAAAGCCTTTCCTGTTGCAGATAATTGCATTTCTATCACTCTAGTTGCTCAGGCCAAAAATTTTGGAATCATCATTGACTTTTTTCATACATCCCATATCTAAGCCATCAGCAAATCTTTGTTCTACCTTTAAAAGTTATCCAGAATCTGACCAATTCTTACCACCTTCACTGCTACTAATTACCTTGACCCAAGGCACCATCATCTCTTGACTGAATTATTGCAATATTCTCCTAGCTGATCTTTTTGCTTTTACCCTTGTTCCTTTGCATTCTGTTCAGAATAAAGCTAACAGTGATTCCTTTGAAGTTTAAGTCAGACCACGTCACTTTCTGTCCAAAACTCAATTGTGGTTCATACTTCACCCAGTAAAAGCTGAATTCCTTACAGTGGCATATGAGGCCCTGTAAGATCTGATGTTCCATTACCTCTGTAAACACATCTACTACTGTCTTCACTGTTTACTCCTCCATGATCTCCTTGCCGCTGTTAGGACAAGAAAGGCATGCTATTGCCTTTGGATCTTTCCTCCAATTGTTCTCTTTGCCTAAAACACTTCTCCCCATAAATCCTAATAGCTAACTCTCTTGCTCTTTACTCAAATGTCACATTGGTGAATACTACCCTGGCCACCCTATTTTAAATTTTACCCATCTTTTCTCTTGTCAGAACTCCCCATGTTCTTTTATTTATTTATTTTTTCTGCCAGTTATGCCAGCATCATTTGTTAAACAAACTGCACCATTCCCAAGGGAATTTAAATGCTACTTTGATGTATTAGGTGATTCTCTATTCAAGTTATATGCTTGTTCGTTTGCATGTGTGTTTATTCTTTTTTTTTTTAAGTTTTAAATAACTTATTGAAATATAGTTGATTACAATGTTGTGGGGGGTTTTGTTTTTTTGGCCGCGTTGGGTCTTTGTTGCTGCGCAAGGGCTTTCTCTAGTTGCGGCGAGCAGGGGCTACTCTTCGTTGCAGTGCGTGGGCTTCTCATTGCAGTGGCTTCTCTTGTTGTGGAGCACGGGCTCTAGGCATGTGGGCCTCAGTAGTTGTGACTTGCAGGCTGTAGAGCACAGACTCAGTAGTTGTGGCACACGGGCTTAGTTGCTGTGAACAAGACACATTCCTCTGTCACAAACTATGGGGGAAGAAAGATGTTGACAAAATAATCACAAGTGAGACAAGTGACAGAAGTAGAGATTGCCACTGTAGGAGGGACTAACAGAATGATGAAGGAAAGCTTCTCTGAGGATGTGTTGTTTAAACTGAAGAGGGATAGGGAGGACTGTCAGGCAGAGGGAGTATTTTGTTATGTTTCTGGTTTTAAATACATATATATTTTTTCAAGCGGATATAATTTTATTTTCCAGTTTTTTTTTCAATGTTTGTTTCAAACATGACTTGACCGAATGGTATTCTGTCTTGTATTTATCAAGATAGTCTCTCCCCCCACCGCCCCATTTATAGAAAATACTGGAAAGTGCAATTTGTTGCCTGGGCATGAGGGAGAGGTCTTGGAGGGATAGAAAGGAGAGATTACAAGGTGTATGAGGAGACTTCTGGGTATTTATGGCTGTGTTGTTTTTCTTGATTGTGATGATGGTTTCACTGGCGTATACACATTTCAAAACTTATACACATGTCAAAACTTAATATGTGCTGTTTACTGTATGTCAGTTCTGAACTAATAAGTAAATGTAGCAAGGTTGTGGGAAACAAGTTCAATACAAGTTCAAACAAGTAACTCTTATTCCTATATCGCTATATTCCTATAAGCCAAGTGAGGGCAGTGACGTAAATATGGCGAAATATACATGAATCTGTCACTTGTTTTTACTTATGAAATATTTCATTGTTGAAATAAATCTGGTGTTCAAAGTCACATAGTTTTGCTTCACAAATGGTGCGACACTTTTCTGTTCTTTGGCTTCTTGTGTCTGTTCTTTGTACCTGTCTCACCTTGATATTTCTGATTCCAGTCCTCTTCACATTTGCCTGACACTGTTTTTATGTTTCATATTTAGTTCCTTGTTTTTTACTTGTACGTTCTTCATGTGAAACATTTAATTAAGCCATCTTCTCTCCTGCCCCCCACCCCACCCCTGTTGCTGTGTTTCCATCCATTACAGCTAATATTTTCTGTGATCACTAGGTTGTTCGCTCTTTGGCCAGAAGGGACCCTTTTATGTTGGCTCCTAAGTCCTTTCCATAGACCCTGATAGTGTTTGGTAACTTACTTTCTTTTTTTTTTTAACTTTTTTTCCTAATTAATTAATTAATTTTTGGCTGTGTTGGGTCTTCGTTTCTGTGCGAGGGCTTTTTCTCTAGTTGCAGCAAGCGGGGGCCACTCTTCATCGCAGTGCGCGGGCCTCTTACTACCGCGGCCTCTCTTGTTGTGGAGCACAGGCTCCAGACGCGCAGGCTCAGTAGTTGTGGCGCACGGGCCTGGTTGCTCCGCGGCATGTGGGATCCTCCCGGACCAGGGCTCGAACCCGCGTCCCCTGCACTGGCAGGCAGATTCTCAACCACTGTGCCACCAGGGAAGCCCAACTTACTTTCTTGTAGAGTTCACCATGTAAAATTTTGTCCAGGACTTTTTTTGCCTTCTGTGTTCCTGATTTAGATTGGCTTGGATGTTCCTGTCTTATAATTTCCTTACCCAGTTTTGGTATAAAAATTAGGCTGACCTCACAAATTGTATCATTTCCTCTATTCTCTGGAAGACTTTGGGTAAGATAGGCCTTTCCCCACCCCCCCTTCCATTAGATGTTGGATACTAGTGAAGATACGAGTCTGAAGTATTATTTGTAGTAAGGTGTTTTGTTTTAATTATTGACTTTAAAGTTATAGGACATCAGCTTTTTCATTTTTTTGAGTCACTTTTGACAAGTTATGTTCTTATAATATTCATTTCAGCTCATTAAAATTCCAAACTTACTGGCATAAAGTTGTTTAAAAATATCCTTACTGTCTTTTTCATTTTAGTAGAATCCGTGGGGATGTCTGTGTTTTCATTCCTGACATGTAGGTATTTTGTACCTTCTCATTTTAGCAATGTGGTCAGGGATCTACCAGTTTTATTGACCACTTCAAAGAACTAACTTCTGGCATTATTGATGCTCTTGAGTCTAATTCCTCTTTCATTAATTTTTAATTTTATTTATCATATTTTCACTAATATTTATTTTTAGTCCATTCCCCCCTCTTTTTAAAAAAAAATTATTTTATTTTTGACTGCATTGGTTCTTTGTTGCCTGCACGCGGGCTTTTCTCTAGTTGTGGCAAGCGGGGGCTACTCTTCGTTGCACTGCACAGGCTTCTCATTGCGGTGGCTTCTCTTGTTGTGGAGCATGGGCTCTGGGTGTGCGGGCTCAGTAGTTGTGGCTCGCAGGCTCTAGAGCTCAGGCTCAGTAGTTGTGGTGCACAGGCTTAGTTGCTCCGCAGCATGTAGGATCTTCACGGACCGGGGCTCGAACCCATGTCCCCTGCATTGGCAGGCGGATTCTTAACCACTGTGCCACCAGGGAGGTCCATTCCCCCCCCTCCTTTTATGGTATTTAATTTTCTGTCCTTTGTCTAAATGGATGCTTAGCTTTTATTTTCAGCTTTCCTTCTTTTCAAATATTAATTATGCATCTAGAGATGTAAATTTCCCTTTTAGTTCAGCTCTATTTGTACTCTACAAGTTTTGATATGGAGTACTCTTAATGTTCAAAAAATAATTATATGATAAATGCTTTCTGATTTTCATAGGGTTTTTTAAGCCTTGGGTTATTCAAGAATATAAATTCCTAACATGGAGATTTTTAAGTTATCTCTTTGTTACTGATTTCTAGCTTATGTGCAAAAGAAAAGAGTACTTCAGGTGATTTCAGTTCTTTGAAACTTGTGGCTTGCTTTAATAGTCCAACATGTGGTTAGTTTTCATAAACATTCCATGTGTATTTGAAAAGAATATATATTCCATAATTGTTGGGTATGGGGATATTAAATTAAACTAAGCTTGCTAATCATTTAGGTCTTCTGCATACATAGTGATTTATTTGGTTTGGATATTTCAGTTACTTTATTTCCTTAACCTCCAAATCACAAAAACGTATATAAACACATCTTCAGTTTTCCTAAATTTATCTATTTTAATATTTAACAGCTTTTACAAATGTGTGCATGAATGACTTGTGTTTTTTTTACTTACTAATTTTTATTGTGGTAAAATATACATGAAAATGGTAAAAATGGTAAAATTTATGTTACGTACAATTACAATTCAGTGGTGTTAAGTATATTTACAATATTGTGTAACTATCACCACCAGTATCTCCAGAACTTCATCATCCCAAACAGAAACTCTGTACCTGCCATGCGATAATTCCCTGTTTTCTTCTTCCCACAGAAGAAGAAACCTGTTAACCTCTTAACCTTTATATTACCTTCTGTCTGTAAGAATTTGCCTATTTTAGATACCTAATATACAGAGAATCATACAGAATTTATTCTTTCTTTCATGTCTGGATTATTTTACTTGGCATAATGTTTTATTTTATTTGTTTAAATTTTATTGGAGTATAGTTGCTTTACAATGTTGTGTAGTTTCTGCTGTACAGCAAAATGAATCAGCCATACATATACACATATCCCCTCCCTTTTGGACTTCCTTCCCATTCATGTCAGCACAGTGCATTAAGTAGAGTTCCCTGTGCTATACAGTATGTTCTCATTAGTTGGCATAATGTTTTAGAGGTTCATTAAGTTGTAGCATGTATCAGAACTTCATTTCTTTTTTTTTTTTTTTTGGCGGTACGTGGGCCTCTCACTGTTGTGGCCTCTCCCATTGTAGAGCACAGGCTCCGGACACGCAGGCTCAGCGGCCATGGCTCACGGGCCCAGCCGCTCCGCGGCATGTGGAATCTTCCCAGACTGGGGCATGAACCCGTGTCCCCTGCATCGGCAGGCGGACTCTCAACCACTGCGCCACCAGGGAAGCCCAGAACTTCATTTCTTTTTAAGGCTGAATAATATTCCACTGTATGGTTAACCCACATTTTGTTTATCCATTCCGTCTATTGATGGACTTTTGGGTTGTTTCCACCTTTCAGCTGTGTGAATACTGCTGCTATAAATGTTGGTGTACAAGTATCAGAGTCCCAGTTTCAATTCCTTTGAGTATATATCCAGGACTTGAATGGTTTGGTCATACATTGATTCTATACTTAACCTTTTAAAGAACTGCCAAACTGTTCGGGCTACCTGAAAAACAATTCAGAGTAATGATAGTAAAGATGATCCAAAACCTTGGAAATAGAATGGAGAAAATACAAGAAACGTTTAACAAGGACCTAGATGACCTGAAGAGCAAACAAACAATGATGAACAACACAATAAAAGAAATTAAAAATTCTCTAGAAGGAATCAATAGCAGAATAAATGAGGCAGAAGAACGGATAAATGACCTGGAAGATAAAAGTAGTGGAAATAACTACCTCAGAGCAAAATAAAGAAAAACAAATGAGAAGAATTGAGGACAGTCTCAGAGACCTCCGGGACAACATTAAACACACCAACGTTCAAATTATAGGGGTCCCAGAAGAGGAAGAGAAAAAGAAAGGGACTGAGAAAATATTTGAAGAGATTATATTTGAAAACTTCCCTAATATGGGAAAGGAAATAGTTAATCAAGTCCAGGAAGCACAGAGTCCCATACAGGATAAATCCAAGGAGAAAGACGCCAAGACACATACTCATCAAACTATCAAAAATTAAATACAAAGAAAACATACTAAAAGCAGCAAGGGAAAAACAACAAATAACATATAAGGGAATCCCCGTCAGGTTAACATAGTAATCAAATTGGCAAAAATTAAAGACAAAGAAAACTTATTGAAAGCAGCAAGGGAAAAACGACAAATAACATACAAGGGAACTCCCATAAGGTTAACAGCTGATTTGTCAGCAGAAACTCTACAAGCCAGAAGGGAGTGGCATGATATACTTAAAGTGATGAAAGGGAAAAACCTACAACCAAGAATACCCAGCAAGGATCTCATTCAGACTTGACGGAGAAATTAAAACCTTTACAGACAAGCAAAAGCTAAGAGAATTCAGCACCACCAAATCAACTTTACAGCAAATGCTAAAGGAACTTCTCTAGGCAGGAAACAGAAGAGAAGGAAAAGACCTACAATAACAAACCCAAAACAATTAAGAAAATGGTAATAGGAACATACATGTCGATAACTACCTTAAATGTAAATAGATTAAATACTCCAACCAAAAGGCATAGATTGGCTGAATGGATACAAAGACAAGCCGTGTATATATGCTGTCTACAAGAGACCCACTTCATACCTAGGGATACATACAGACTGAAAGTGAGGGGATGGAAAAAGATATTCCATACAAATGGAAATCAAAAGAAAGCTGGAGTAGCAATTCTCATGTCAGACAACATAGTCTTTAAAATAAACACTATTACAAGAGACAAAGAAGGACACTACATAATGATCAAGGGATCGATCCAAGAAGAAGATATAACATTTGTAAATATTTATGCACCCAACATAGAAGCACCTCAATACATAAGGCAAATGCTTACAGCCATAAAAGGGGAAATCAACGGTAACACAATCATAGTAGGGGACTTTAACACCCCACTTTCACCAATGGACAGATCATACAAAATGAAAATAAATAAGGAAGCACAAGCTTTAAATGATACATTAAACAAGATGGACTTAATTGATATAGGACATTCCATCCAAAAATAACAGAATATACTTTCTTCTCAAGTGCTCATGGAACATTCTCCAGGATAGATCATATCTTGGGTCACAAATCAAGCCTTGGTAAATTTAAGAAAATTGAAATTGTATCAAGTATCTTTTCCAATCACAACACTATGAGACTACGTATCAATTACAGAAAAAAATCTGTAAAAAGAAATACAAACACATGGAGGCTAAACAGTACACTACTAAATAACCAAGAGATCACTGAAGAAATCAAAGAGGAAATCAAAAAATACCTAGAAACAAATGACAATGAAGAAAACACAACGACCCAAAACCTATGGGATGCAGCAAAAGCAGTTCTTAAGACGGAAGTTTATAGCAATACATTCCTGCCTCAAGAAACAAGAAACATCTCAAATAAACAATCCTGCCTCAAGAAACATCTCAAATAAACAACAGAACGTTATACCTAAAGCAATTAGAGAAAGAAGGACAAAAAAACCCCCAAAGTTAGCTGAAGGAAAGAAATCATAAATATCAGATCAGAAATAAATGAAAAAGAAATGAAGGAAATGATAGCAAAGATTAGTAAAACTAAAAGCTGGTTCTTTGAGAAGATAAACAAAATTGATAAACCATTAGCCAGACTCATCAAGAAAAAAAGAGAGAAGACTCAAATCAGTAGAATTAGAAATGAAAAAGGAGAAATAACAACTAACTGCAGAAATACAAAGGATCATGAGAGATTACTACAAGCAATTATATGCCAATAAAATGGACAACCTGGAAGAAATGGACAAATTCTTAGAAAAGCACAACCTTCCGAGCCTGAACCAGGAAGAGAGAGAAAATTTAAACAGACCAATGACAAGCACTGAAATTGAGACTGTGATTAAAAATCTTCCAACAAACAAAAGCCCAGGACCAGATGGCTTCACAGACGAATTCCAGCAAACATTTAGAGAAGAGCTAACACCTGTCCTTCTCAAACTCTTCAGATGGTGAAAGATGATGTAAAATCTGAAAGAGAAATTAAGGAAACATTCCCATTTACCACTGCCACAAAAAGAATAAAATACCTAGGAATAAACCTACCTAAGGAGACAAAAGACTTGTATGTATGCAGAAAACTAGAAGACACTGATGAAAGAAATTAAAGATGTTACAAACATGTGGAGAGATATACCATGTTCTTGGATTGGAAGAATCAACATTGTGAAAATGACTATGCTACCCAAAGCATCTACAGATTCAATGCAATCCCTATCAAACTACCAATGGCATTTTTCACAGAACTAGAACAAAAAATTTCACAATTTGTATGGAAACACAAAAGACCCCGAAGAGCCAAAGCAGTCTTGAGAAAGAAAAATGGAGCTGGAGGAATCAGGCTCCTGGACTTCAGACTATACTACAAAGCTACAGTCATCAAGACAGTATGATACTGGCACAAAAACAGACATATAGATCAATGGAACAGGATAGAAAGCCCAGAGATAAACCCACCCACATATAGTCACCTTGTTTTTGATAAAGGAGGCACGAATATACAGTGGAGAAGAGACAGCCTCTTCAATAAGTGGTGCTGGGAAAACTGGACAGCTACATGTAAAAGAATGAAATTAGAACACTCCCTAACACCATACACAAAAATAAACTCAAAATGGATTAAAGACATAAATGTAAGGCCAGGCACTATAAAACTCTTAGAGGAAAACATAGGAAGAACACTCTTTGACATAAATCACAGCAAGATCCTTTTTGGCCCACCTTCTAGAGAAATGGAAATAAAAACAAAAACAGATGGGATCTAATGAAACTTAAAAGCTCTTGCACAGCAAAGGAAGCCATAAACAAGACGAAAAGACAACCCTCAGAATGGGAGAAAATATTTGCAAACAAAGCAACTGACAAAGGATTAATGTCTAAAATTTACAAGCAGCTCATGCAGCTCAATATCCAGAAAACAAACAACCCAATCCAGAAATAGGCAGAAGACCTAAATAGACATTTTTCCAAAGAAGATATACAGATTGGCAACAAACACATGAAAGGATGGTCAGCATCACGAATCATTAGAGAAATGCAAATCAAAACTACAATGAGGTATCACCTCACACCAGTCAGAATGGCCATCATCAAAAAAATCTACAAAAAACACTGGAGAGGGTGTGGAGAAAAGGGAACCTTCTTACACTGTTGGTAGGAATGTAAATTGATACAGCCACTATGGAGAACAGTATGGAGGTTCCTTAAAAAACTAAAAATAGAACTACCATATGACCCGGCAATCCTACTACTGGGCATATACCCTGAGAAAACCATAATTCAAAAAGAGTCATGTACCACAGTGTTCATTGCAGCTCTGTTTGCAATAGCCAGGACATGGAAGCAACCTAAGTGTCCATTGACAGATGAATGGATAAAGAAGATGTGTCACATATATACAATGGACTATTACTCAGCCATAAAAAGAAACGAAATTGAGTTATTTGTAGTGAGGTGGATGCACCTAGAGTCTGTCATACAGAGTGAAGTAAGTCAGAAAGAGAAAAATACCGTATACTAACACATAAATATGGAATCTAAAAAAAAGAAAAAATTGCTTCTGAAGAACCTAGGGGCAGGACAGGAATAAAGACGCAGACATAGAGAATGGACTTGAGGACACGGGGAGGGGGAAGGGTAAGCTGGGATGAAGTGAGAGAGTGGCATGGACATATATACACTACCATATGTAATATCGGTAGCTAGTGGGAAACAGCTGCATAGCACAGGGAGATCAGCTCCATGCTTTGTGACCACCTAGAGTGGTGGGATAGGGAGGGTGGGAGGGAGTCGCAAGAGGGAGGAGGTGTGGGGATATATGTATATGTATGGCTGATTCACTTTGTTATAAAGCAGAAACTAACACCATTGTAGAGCAATTTTACTCCACTAAAGATGTTAAAAAATAAAGGAAAAAAGAAAGAAAGAACTGCCAAACTGTTTTCCATAGCCGCTGCACCATTTTACATTCCCACCAGCAGTGCACAATGTTTTAATTTTCTCCATATCCTTGTCAGCTCTTGTTATTTTCTGGTATGTCTGTCTGTTTATAACAGCCATTGTAGTGGGGGTGAAGTGGTACCTCATGCTTGTAATTTGCATTCCCTTTATGATGTTGTGTGTCTTATGTGCTTATTAGCCATTTATCTTCTTTGAAGAAAACTGGCAGTAACTGGAATTCAAGGATGATGAGATTGACCTTCAGAGTTTTTTTTTTCTTTTTTTATGACAGTGCTTATGAGATGAGTCATAGCTGAACTTAGGACCATGTGCTTTTTACTTTTAGTTCTTTCTTAACTCCAGGGGTAGAGACTTTTCAGGTCCCAATACAAAACAAGTGGCATTTACTAGTGACCCACCCCCTTGGTGGCTCTAGACTCATCTCTGCCTCCCTGGTCCCACAAGACTTGTCAAGTTCACCATCAGCCTCTCAGCCTTCCCTTTGGATCCAAAAAGTCTCCAGGAGAAAAGCAACCCAAAATATCGGACAGCTCCCCGTACCACTGTCCCCCCAGGTTGCTGGTACAGTCATTTTTTACTATCTTGTTGGCTCTTAATGCCTAGAAAGAGCTCTGAGTTTTCTGGTAATCCTTCCTAGGAGAATTAGTCTGCATGACCTAGTCTACCATTAATAGGAGAGCAACTTTTATTTTTCATGGAAATAATTTTTTATTGTCAAGTGCCTATTTCATTGGCTTACTTAATACTTACTTAATAACATCATGACTATAGGGAGTATAAATAGCATACATAGGTAAGGAACAAACACTAGATGTTTGTTACTATATAACCCAGTTGTTGAGACTAGAATAAATTAGAGAGTGGCCTAACTACTTAATGGTTGGTTTTGGGCGGCGGTCGGGGCGGGGGGTGGGGAGGCGGGTTGGTTGGTGGGGTTTTTTTTGTTTTGCTTTGTTTTTGTTTTTTTGGCTGTACCGCACACCATATAGGATCTTAGTTCCCCAACCAGGGATCAAACCACGCAGTGGAAACGTGCAGTCCTAACCACTGGATCTCCAGGGAATTCCCAGTGGTTGGTTTTTCTAAAAGAGGGAATGGAGTGCATTAGGTAATCCAGTGACTTTTTAAGTGGAGGTTGATTAAGATCTCTTGTATTGTTTTTCTACTTAAAGCTGGTATGCTGCAGAGGTTGTTGCCTTAAATAAACCTATTGTACACAAACGAACTTTTTAGGTATTCATGGTCATTTCCATCATTGGATATCAGGGGATTTTACTCCTCTTTCTTGTCTTTTTTTTTAAAGAAACCTTTCTCATTTAATCAACAAACATCTATCCTATTTTCCTTCAAGGCAGCGTGCCAGGTTCTATGCAGGAGCAGTCATAAATCCTGACTGCCAAAAAAGAAAAAGTATTTAACGAGAGAAAAGACATGTCTAGAAGTAATTGAAATATATGACAGTGTGATGAGTAAACTAGTGTCTGAACAAAATGCTCAGGGAGTTCAGAAAGGGAAGAGTATTTTCTGGGGGATTTCCTACTTGATTTTGATGTGCTTATTAGCTTATTCTTCGAAACACCAGAGTGTAATATATTTGAGACCTTTTGTTCTGGTTATGTATTTATGGGATAAGTTGGTGAATTGAACTTGTTAGGTCAATTTTAGATATATATGAATTGAATAAGAGTGTCCCTTTCCACTTAAGGTTTTAAGATGGTCTTTGATGTAATTATGTGTGCCTGAGTTCTTTCTTTTTTTTCTTTTGGTCTCTTTATAGGAAGAGCATTAAGAAGTTGGTTTTGAAAAACCTTAACAATAGCAATCTCTTCTCTCCTGTTAATCGTGATTCAGAAGATCTAGCTTCACCATCTGATTATCCAGAAAATGGAGAGAGGTAAACTGAATTCTCATTTGGGTTACTTCTGGTAGAGGGCCTTGTGCTCATTTAGAAAAGATTCTGAGCTTAGAATTTATTCATTCTATGAAATTGTATGAAGTTAGAAGTATTGGGTTGGCCAAAAAGTTCGTTCGGATTTTTCCATAACATCTTACGGAAAAGTCCAAACGAACTTTTTGGCCAACCCAATATTACAGCATATCAGCATCTAGAAGTTATGTTGTGTTGTTGCTTCTTGAGTACTTTAGACCATAAAATTATTTTTCTGATTCATTTCTGCAAAACTATTTTGGTATCCATGTATGTCATTTTGGATGGGGTTGTTAAAGTGATACACAGTCACTGTAACCAAACCAAAAAAATAAAAAAGTATAGAAATATATAAAGGAGGAAGTACAAGTATATACACTAATTCTTAAGAGTTCAGTATATATTCTTACAGTTTAAAAATTTATTTATAAATATATTCTTATATATTGTAGAGTTTATGCATGAAATAATATTCTGTAACCTGCTTATTTCCATTTACTGTAAACACCTTTCCGTATCAATATGAATAACCTGCTTCCTCTTTTTAAATAAGTCTGTAACCATTATTGTAAATGTAAGGTAATTCAATCAGTTCTCTATAAGACGACATTTAGATTATTTTGGTATTCCTATATTCAAAATAATGCTTCAGTGAAAAATCCTTGTATATATGTCTTTGCACTTCTGTTTTTTTTCTCTTTGGATAAAATTTGAGTTTTCATAAATGAATCACTAATACCTTATTGATTATAATATTAAAAATTTTAAATTTTCAGTTTTTTATATTGAAATTCACCACTGATTATTTGACCCCACATAGTAGACACCCCCTTCCCCCTTTAAACTAAATGTTGTGATGCTCAGGTTCATTCATTCATGAAAATAGGTCAGTTAAAGCTGTGGAATCTACAGCCAGATTTCCTGGGTTACAATCCCAACTCTAGCACTTAACAGCTTTGTGACCTTGGCAAGTTATTTTTCTGTGTCCGAGTTTTCTGTAAAATACAGAGAATGATAGCCTATTTTACAGGTTTACCGTAAGTATTAAGTGAATTTTTAATACATGGAATTACCTAGAACGGTGCCAGAAGCTAGTAAAAGCCTAGTAATGTTTGATTGTTACCATTTTACTACTGTTCCTACTCAAGGGACTAAGATAGTATTTATTTTCTCCCTTTTCAGATTCAGTTTTCTGAGCAAACCAGTCGATGAAAACCATCAGCAGGATGGAGATGATGATTCTCTTGTGTCACGTTTTTATACTAACCCTATTGCCAAACCCATTCCTCAAACCCCAGAGAGTGCTGGAAATAAACATAACAGCAGCAACAGTGTGGATGATACCATTGTTGCGTTAAACATGCATGCTGCCTTGCGAAATGGGCTGGAAGGAAGCAGTGAAGAGACCTCTTTTCATGAGGAGTCACTTCAGGATGACCGAGAAGAAATAGAAAATAATACTTACCATATGCATCCAGCAGGTCAGATTCAGATTGGCACTTAAGTAATCTCCTACCAGTCATATGAGACCTCCTGTTTGTCACTGATTTTCAACATAATAGAAGTCAGCTATCTGAACTTCTAAATGTTTTTTATTGCATTTTATGGAAGTTAACACTTAAACACTTCTCACTGATGCTTTGGTTGATTTGGAATTCACTTTTTTTTTTGTACCTTTGGAGTAGTTAAAATTCATTTTATTAATTATCCTGGTATAGTTTAAATATCCCAAATTTTGTAGCCAGAGAGACTATCCTCATAATTTTTCCTAGCTTTATAAACTCACATATTGTTTATTTGTTTTTTAATTAAAATTATAGCAGTATTATCATATGAGATTTTTGAGATTTGAGTAGACCATAATGCCTGACTAGAATAGGCATTCAAATGTTAGTGGTTGCTATGGTTATTATCACCTCAGTTCTGTGCTTTTCTTTTTTGTCCCCAACAATGAACTGATTAGTTTTTCCACACTAATCCATGAAACAGTATAAACTACAAGATTGAAGTGTCTTGATGGGATGCTTAAAGTTTGCTTTTTCTCTCTGTTGACTTAACATCTCATTTGGGTTTTGACAAATGTCATTACATTCCCCCTTCCCCCCTTTTAATTGAGGTACAATTTACATATAGTGAAGTACACAGATCTTAAGTGTTCATTTCAATGAATTTTGACATATATATACTCAAACAAGAGATAGAACATTTCTTTCACTCTGGAAAGTTCTTTTCTGTCCCCATCTCAAGAAGTCAACCACAGTCTCGTTTCTGTCACATAGATTAGTTTTGCCTAGTCTTTTTTTTTTTTTAATTTATTTTACAGTTTGTCTTGATGTGTCTGTAAACTTGTTCTATATCTAATTATCTTATTGCCTTCATATATATCTTTGGCCACTTGGCGCCCTAAGGAAACAACTTTATACTTCCACATTAAGAATCCTATGTTATCTACATTTGTGTTTAGACATCTACATGAGTTCATTATAATACTACATCTTAAATATCCAGTCTAGATTTTTTTTTTATTGTTTCGAGTTTTCTCACTGACATTTTTTGCCGCCTCCCAATTTAAAATTCCATTCTCAAGGACACTTTAACAACCCTCTAAAACTCGCCCATAGAGAAGCAAGTTAAACATGTGAGTGGGCATTGCTGGAGGCTGGAATTTGATCTTATATTGGCCTTAAACTCTTTCCTCTCAGAGAGCAAGTTAGCCTGATCTCTTCCTGTAAATGGAATAAGGAGTGACTAGAACAAGCATACCCATGCTATATTTTCTTTGATTTCTTCAGAAATCTGCCTAGTTAGCACTTTTTAAAATAACATCAGTGTAGTCCTTTAAGTTTCCATTTGTCTATGGGACTTTCTCATGTAGAATTTTTCATCTTGATTTTAGCTCTCAATTTGAGGATGTAAATTTGAAAGATACAAGAGGTTTATAGAAGGCAATAACATGTAAAACTAAAAGCATTGGTTTTGGAGTTTTAGCTCCACCTCTAATCCACTGAATTACCACATAAGCCAAAAACCTGGGTTTGGGCGTCTTCCATGTGTAAAATAAAAGAAAACAATAAGTCTTTCCCAGAATGTATTCTGTGGAATGCCTTTCATAGTGCACGTATGTTAATAGGTGTCATATGAAAAGGAAGGTCTGTGGTTAAATAAGTCTTGGAAACACTGGACTAAGTAAATAAATTTCATTGTTTTGTGAGTTTTCAGAACCTGTAATATACTATCTTGTGCATGTTCTCCAGACTTACTTAACCGTGAGGTTTTTTTAAAAAAACACTTGGTTTCTCTTAGGAATAGTGTCTCTTAGAAAAGCAGATTGAAAAAAAAAAGAAAACTAGCTTGGAAAAATGCTTCATTCCTATATATTTTCTCTTTTTATAATAATTTACTGATCAGGTAATTTTTTAAATTATCCATTCTGTAGAAAATTTTTAAAAAGGAAAAAGTGAAATAAATACTACCGAAAATTCCTCTACCTGAGGTCAGTCACAACTAGTATTTTCTGTTTCTTTTGTCATAGGCATCGTTCTCACTAAGGTTGGCTACTATACTATTCCATCCATGGATGACCTAGCTAAAATTACCAATGAAAAAGGAGAGTGCATTGTCTCTGACTTCACTATTGGTCGTAAAGGTGAGTGTGAATTTAAGAGTTAGTAGTGTATAAGCCAGAGATCTTCACTTTATTTTTATAATTAAGTAAAGGAAGCTCTTGATAGCTAAATTTGTTTTTTACCTACATTTGGACCCACCTTGGCCTGAATAGACACTTTGATTGACAAGTAACAAAAAAAGACTAGAACTTTGTAATAGTCTTCACAAAGACTGTTTGTAAGTATTTGGCTCATTGCAATTTTCTACAATTAAAATACTGTAAACAGCAAGAAATAGTGAGAAAATTAATAGTTGACAAGAGATGGGTAATACTGAGGTTCAACTTCATATTATTAAGTTATTACAGATAAATTTTCTTGGGGAAAAATCTCATCTTGCTGTATTATATTAAAAGAAGGGCTCAAGTATTTTAATTCATACTGCAGGCTAGGTGTTAAGGGTTGTTTATGTAGCAGCCGGAGAGATTTAAATTTGGGGAGAGATTTAAAAAGGCTATTTTGAGGATAACGTTAAGTGCTGTAAAAACACACATGTTAAATCAGATAAATGTATTTGATGTCACCTTCTAATACATATTATAGATGAAATAACCCATTCAAGGAATTGCTGGGTGATTTAGAATATTGATTAATGTTTAAAGCTGCTTGCTCCTTCTCATTATATAATCACTAGAAGTATGAAATGGGTATTTGCCCTCTATACAGGATGAGTTTTTAACTGTTTGTTCTGATTTATAGGTTATGGTTCAATCTATTTTGAAGGAGATGTGAATTTGACAAATCTAAATTTAGATGACATTGTGCATATCCGAAGGAAAGAAGTGATTGTTTACTTAGATGATAACCAAAAACCACCTGTGGGTGAAGGGCTAAATAGGTATGAATTTATTTACATATTTAAAAAATAATCAGTTAAATCACAGTTTTTTTCTGTTAACACAAATGTATTCATATTATATACATTTTTTTGCAACTTGTTCCTTTGACTTACTATAGTGTATGATTATTGTTTCTCTACTTTCATTTAAAAGTGTAAGTGATAAAGAAATGATATAGTATGACTTCTTTGGCTTCTTTTCCCTAATATCATCAGGTCCAATTGGTTAGTTTCCAAAAACTTTTGGGAAACGCCTTTTTTTTTTCTTTTGGGCACACTGCGTACCATCTTAGTTCCCCAACCAGGGCATCTTAGTTCCCCAACCAGGGGTTGAACCCTTGCCCTCTGCAGTGGAAGCACAGATTCTTAACCACTGGACTGCCAGGGAAGTCCCGGAAAATGCTTTTTAATAGTATTTTTTTCTTGTTTCTGCTGTGACTGTGCTTAACTCTTTCTCTATATGTTAGTGTGAGATACTAGCTTCTAATAGGGTCCAGGTGAAAGGGCCATAATTAAAGTCATTTATGTTCACAACCCACTGAGATTGAATCATGAAGAAATAGAAGCTCTAGGGCTTCCCTGGTGGCGCAGTGGTTAAGAATCTGCCTGCCAGTGCAGGGGACACGGGTTCGAGCCCTGGTCTGGGAAGATCCCACGTGCTAAGCAACTAAGCCTGTGCACCCCAACTACTGAACCTGCGCTCTAGAGCCCATGAGCCACAACTACCGAGCCTGAGTGCCACAACTACCAAAGCCCACATGCCTGGAGCGCGTGCTCCACAACAGGAGAAGCCACCTTAATGAGAGGCCCACGCACCACAACGAGGAGTGGCCCCCGCTCGCCACAACTAGAGAAAGCCTGCACGCAGCAACGAAGACCCAACACAGCCAAAAAAATAAATAAATAAATAAATTTATAAATGATAATAAAAACAAAGAAATAGAAGCTCTGAACAGCCCTGTAACTAATAAGGAAATTGAATTAGTAATCAATACCCCCTTCCCTGGTGCCCGCTTCACCCAAGTGCTGGACCAGATGGCTTCACTGGTGAATTATACTAAACATTTAAAGAAGAATTTACACCATTCTCCTCAAACTCTTCCCCAAAATTGAGGAGGGAACACTTTTCTAATTCTTTGAGGCAAGCGTTACCCTGATTCCAAAGCTAAACAAAGATGCTACAAGAAAAGACTACAGACCAGTATCTTTAATAAATATTGATGTAAATATCCTCAACAAAATACTAGCAGACAGAATTCAGTACTGCATCGATTGGATTACACACCATGACCAAATGGGATTTATTTCTGGAATGCACAGATGGCTTAACATACAAAAATTGATGAATGTAATGCATCACATTTACGAAGGAAGAAAACCACATGATCATCTTGGTGCAGAAAAAGCAGTAGACTGAATTCAGTACCTTTTCATTTTAAAGACACTCAGCAAAATAAAGATAGAAGGAAACTACCTCAGCATAAAAAGGCCATATTTGAAAAACCCACAGGGAACATCATACTCAGTAGTGAAAGACTGAGAGCTTTTCTTCTAAGATCAAGAACAAGACAAGGATGCTTGCTTTTGCCACTGCTGGAAGTCCGAGCCAAACCAATTAAACAAGATAAAGAAATAAAAGACATTCAAATTGAAAAGAAAGAAGTAACTTTATCTCTGTTCACAGATGATGTGATCTTTTTCTTTTTTAATTTTTACGTATTTATTTTTTTGGCCATGCCGTGTGGCACGTGGGATCTTAGTTTCTTAACCAGGGATCAAACCCATGCCCCCTCCAGTGGAAGTGCAGAGTCTTAACCTCTGGGATGCCAGGGAAGTCCCAGATGATGTGATCTTATATGTAGAAAGCCTAAAGATTCCACAAAAAACTTTACAGCTAATAAACACATTTAGCAAGGTACAAAATCAACACGCAAAAAACAGTTGAGTTTCTGTACACTAACAATAATTTGAAAAGGAAGTTAAGACAGTTTCATTTACAGTAGCATCAAGAAGAATAAAATACTTCGGAATAAACTTAACCAAGGAGGCAAAAGACTTATATGCTGAAAACTACAAAACACTGCTGAGAGAAATTAAAGAAGACATATAAATGAATAGATATCCCATGTTCATGGATAGGAAGACTTAAAATTGTTAAGATGTCCATACTACCCAAAGCAGTCAACTGAGTTAATGCAGTCCCTATCAAAATCCCAACTGCATCTTTTGCAGAAATAGAAAAAATGATCCTAAAACATACGGAATTTCAAGGGTACCATGAATAGCCAGACTAATCTTGAAAAATAACAGAGCTGGAGGACTCACACTTCCTGACTTGAAAAACAAAGCTACAGTAACCGAAACAGTGTGTTACTGGCATAAAGACAGACATATAGAGTAATGGAACAGAATAGAGAGCCCACACATACAGGGTTCAATGTTGACAGGGTTGCCAAGACCATGCAATGGAGAAAGAAATCTCTTCAGCAAATGGTTTTGAGAACACTGGATATCCACAACAGAAGAATGAAGTTGTATCCTTACCTTATGCCATAAATAAAAATCTATTCAAAATTGATCAAAGACCTAAAACATAAGACTTAAAACTATAAAACTCTTAGAATATGTTTCACAACATATATGGCAAAGACTTCCTGGGTACGACACTGAATGCATAGGCAACAAATAGTAAAAATAAACAAACTGGGGCTTCCCTGGTGGCGCAGTGGTTGAGAGTCCACCTGCCAGTGCGGGGGACACGGGTTCGAGCCCTGGTCCAGGAGGATCCCACATGCCGCAGAGCAGCTGAGCCTGTGCGCCACGGCTGCTGAGCCTGGGCTCTAGAGCCCGCGAGCCACAACTACTGAGCCCACATGCCACAACTACTGAAGCCCGTGTGCCTAGAGCCCACCACAGGGAGGGAGGAAGTCCACCGCAATGAGAAGCCCGCACACCGCAATGAGAAGCCCGCACACCGCAACAAGGGGTGGCCCCTGCTTGCCACAATTGGGGAAAGCCTGCGCGCAGCAACGAAAACCCAACACAGCCAAAAATAAATAAATAAAATAAATAAATTTATAAATAAAATAGACAAAGTGGACTACATCAAAATTTAAAACTTCTGTACATCAAAGGGCATAATCAACAGAATGAAAAGCCAGCAAATCATGTATCTAATAAGGGGTTAATACCCAGAATATGAAGAACTTCTATAGCTCAACCATTTAAAAAAAAATAATTAAAAATGGGCAAAGGACTTGAATACATGAGTCTCCAAATATGATAAAAAAGTGGCCAACAAGCATATGAAAAGATGCTCAACATTGATAATAATTAGGGAAATGCAAATCAAAACCACAGTGAGTTATCACACCCCTTAGGAGGTTACTTTAAAAGAAAAATAACGTTTTTGCAAGAGTGTGGAGAAATGAGAACCTTTGTGTATTGTTGGTGGGAATGTAAAATGTGGTGCAGCTGCTATGGGAAAGAGTATGTATGGTGGTTCCTCAAAAACTTAAAAATGAACCAGCAATTCTAATTCTGAGTATATATCCAAAAGAATTGAAAAATAGAGTCTTGGAAAGATATGTGCACACCCATATTCATAGCAGCACTGTTCATAATAGCCAAGAGGTAGAAGAAACCCAAGTGTCCGTGAATAAACAAAATGTATGTACACACAGTGGAATATTATTTAGCCTTAAAAAGGAAGGAAACTTTGACACATGCTACGGAACGGATGAACCTTCAGGACATTATACTAAGTGAAATAAGCCAGTTGCTTGCAGAAAGACAAATAATGTATGAGTCAACTTATTTGAGGCACGTAGAGAGTCAGATTCATAGAAACAAGACAGTAGAATGGTGGTGATAACTTTTGTTATACCTTTTTAACCACAATAAAAATTAATGTTAAAGTCATCAAAAAAAAAGTAATCTATTATTATGTGGTAATCACTGTACTAAATGCAAGGCATACTGGATGAATAGGACACAGTCCTTGATCTCAGATATTGCTATTAGAAGGATTACATTACCATTATTATCATCAATTCACACTCATTTAATGGTTAATACTGTGATGTTCCTGATACCTCATTCTGCAGGCATTTGTTGTTAATGGTAGTTGCTGCTATTATTACTGTTGTTGTTATGTACAATAACACTTTAAGACCTTCACTAACACTTAGGTCTTTGCACTGAACTATTAACACTGGACTTGGTCAAGGATGCATAGCTTAAGTGTTACTAAAATCAGATTGGGGACCCTGGTGGCGCAGTGGTTAAGAATCTGCCTGCCGCAGTGGTTAAGAATCCACCTGCCAATGTAGGGGACATGGGTTCGAGCCCTGGCCCAGGAAGATCCCACATGCTGTGGAGCAACTAAGCCCATGTGCCACAACTACTGATCCTGCGCTCTAGAGCCCGTGTGCCACAACTGCTGAAGCCCGTGCTCCGCAACAAGAGAAGTCACCGCAACAAAAAGCCTGCGCACCACAACGAGAAGCCCGCGCACCACAGCAAAGAGTAGCCCCCACTCACCGCAACTAGAGAAAGCCCACACACAGCAACGAAGACCCAACACAGACAATAAATAAATAAATAAATAAATAAATAAAATTAAAAGAGAATCCGCCTGCCAATGCGGGTGACACGGGTTCAATCCCTGGTCCAGGAACATCCCACACGCCACGGAGCAACTAAGCCCGTGCGCAACAACTACTGAGCCCACGTGCTGCAACTACTGAAGCCCGCATGCCCAGAGCCCGTGCTCCGCAGCAAGAGAAGCCACCTCAGCGAAGAGTAGCCCCCTGCAACTAGAGAAAACCCCAGCACAGCAATGAAGACCCAATGCAGGCTCCCCCCGCACCCCCGTCCCCGTCCATTAAAAAAAAAAAATCGGATTGGAGGGGCTTCCCTGGTGGCGCAATGGTTGAGAATCCGCCTGCCAGTGCAGGGGACACAGGTTTGAGCTCTGGTCCAGGAAGATCTCACATGCTGTGGAGCAGCTAAGCCCATGCACTGCAACTACTGAGCCTGCACTCCAGAGCCTGTGAGCCACAACTACTGAAGCCCACGTGTCTAGAGCCCATGCTCCGCAACAAGAGAAGCCACCACAATGAGAAGCCCGCGCACCGCAACGAAGAGTAGCCCCCGCTCGCCACAACTAGAGAAAAGCCCGCACGCAGCAATGAAGACCCAACGCAGCCCAAGATAAATAAATAAATAAATAAATTTACTAAAAAAAAAATCGGATTGGAGATAATTGATGTACCATGGTAGTTTGAAGTAAGTGGGGTTTGACACTCTTGAACCAGATATTTAGCTAGTTGATGTGGGGGTAATTCCTTACTCTTAAGCCCATCTACCTTAGGAGCCAAGACTCAAGTTTATGAAACACCTGCAGAATAATTCCACAGTAACACAGGTACCTTTATTTGCTGGGTATATATGTGTTACTTGGCTTTCTGGTCATAGATATGAAACATTTACACTTTACTTGATTGTACATTACAGGAAGGCTGAAGTTACATTGGATGGAGTTTGGCCAACAGATAAAACATCTCGTTGTTTAATAAAGAGCCCAGATCGACTTGCTGATATCAACTATGAGGGAAGATTGGAAGCAGTTTCAAGGAAACAGGGAGCTCAGTTCAAAGAGTACCGTCCTGAAACTGGTTCTTGGGTATTTAAGGTATAGTCTTTTTTTTTTTTTTTTTTTTAAGGTATAGTCATTTAACCTAGTTCTTATAAACTGTAGTTATAAACTGTGTTAGAAGAGATCCTTTTTTAAATTCTGTTTCTACAAATTAGGAAATAGATATAGAGATACATCATAATTTGCTTCAAATTACACATCTCATTAAACCCCAGAGCAGTAAGGAGCTATTATAAACTTTTTGAGCACATGATTCAAGTTGTACGCCCCATCTTATGACCATTTAGATATACTTCTATGGTGTGTTTTTCTAATTTGTGACATCATTGGGGACATCTGGCAGAATTTTTGTCTCTTGATAGATCACCTCTTCATAAATAATTTTTATTCTTTTAAAGATTTCTGGGTATGTAGAGGTTGACTTCCTCCCTTCCTTAATAGTTTAGTCCAGTGGATTCTTTCTCTTCTAGACCAGTTGGATTATTTAGCTTGTCGAAGGCCCTTGTGTAGGTAGGGAACAACTAGGCAGTACATACACACACACGCACGCATGCGCGCGCACGCACATAATATATACCGAAAATAGTAATGACTCTTCTGGATTTGGTTTCCTGTATTAATAGTACACGCACCAAACATTATCTAAATCGTAGAAAAAAACAGTAAAGTATGATACGTGACATTTCATTTTGCTTTAAATATTTTGATCTCTTTTTTTTTTTTTTTGAAGCTAATTCTGTAAGATTGCAAGGGCAAGTATAATGGAAGCCCTTCTGAATATAACAGTGTTAAAAGTGATTTTGTTGGATTCTTCTCTTCCTTAGGTCTCTCATTTTTCTAAGTATGGCCTTCAGGATTCTGATGAAGAGGAGGAGGAACGGCCATCCAAAACTAGTACAAAGAAGTTGAAGACTGCCCCTTTACCTCCTGCAGGCCAGGCCACCCCATTCCAGATGGCTCTTAATGGCAAACCAGCACCTCCGCCCCAGGTAGAGACAGGACAATGAATTTGAATGGAGTCCATGATACAGACATTGAAAGCAAGTCATTCAGCTAGTACAAAGCTGTTTTATGACCCCGGAACTTTGAAGAGTACAAATGTATTGGCAATCATGTTAAGACAATTACAAGGGAGGGCATGAGGTGGTACTGGTATCTGTTGTTTACTTGAGAGATTCAAAGAGTTCTCTTGCTGTTTGGATCATTCCTTCTACAGATTGTCATTCTTAAACACCTCCCTCTCTCTTCATTTGGACTTGCTGAATTCTCTGCTCAGTGATCAACTTAAGATAGTATTTTGCTTGTGTGGGTTGATGCAGAGTAAACCCGACTTCTGTTGACTACCTAATGTGCAGTTTAATCTTATTCTTTACCTCCGTGGTTTTTTTAAAAGTTCAGGTTAGCTTTCTGCAAGGGTTTTTAACTCCCATTTTTCTCAAGTTGTTTGCTTATACTTCAGGTAATCTCTTGATATTTGTATTTTGACAATACATAATCTTCATGAAAATACATAAAGCTTTAGAATACAAATGAATTGTTGGCTTGGGGAGAGTAGGGGCTACATCATTTATTGCAATTACCTGTACCACACTCTTTTTCAGTATTGTTAAGCCAGTATAAACCTTTTGTCCTTGTAAGGAAAGGTTTGTAATTTAAATATCAGGTAGTTTCTTTGCCAAATCATAAGGGAGTTTTACTTTCATTTGGATGTTGTTTATATTCAATCAGGTTATAACCGTTTTTTTCTGTGCTGCCATACTCATCTCAAAGAAGAGAACTTGATATAAAATGTCTTTGTAAAGCATCCTCTACCTCTCAGCTGCTAAAAGCAGGACCTTTGGAATTTTCCATGCTACAATTCTTAATGCTGAAGGCTGCTGAAATGTGCGATTTTTATGATTGATTAAATAATTTCTTGGGAGGCACTTTGGAGACTTTTGTGTATATATGTTCACGTTTGCGCGTACAGGGGGAGGGGGAGGGTATGATACAAGTGGGAAATGGGAAATATGTTGACTTTTATGTTTATAATTTTAGCCTTTAGAATACCCCTCTATTTAGAATACATCTCTTCTGAACTAAAGAAATGCTGTAAATGGACTTGGTTTTCCAGTTACTCACATTCATTTTGTCTGAATCATATGCTTTGTATAATCTCTCTTTCCAATTTTGCAGTATACTGTATATGTATTTCTTTGGATAAGAGTCAGATAGCCTTCTTTTCTGCCAATAAAAGTAATATGTAGGCTCCTTAAAGATACAGCTGAAAAAGAAAAGCTTCATCTTTTGGACAGGTAGAGCAAATTTATGTAATGTTGACCATCAGTGATTTCTAGGCTCTTTAATTTCCAGAATACAAATAGTAAGAGATAACAATAAATTCCTGTGATGGTACTACAGTAGGTGAGAGAGTTCTTTTGAAAAACTGAGCACCAAAAAATTTCAGGAGAAGGTTCTAGGAAAAGGAGAGGTGGTAAGGATCAAGATGGGCAAAGAGAATATAGTGAATAGGTATCTTATCCAGATATCTCCTTTTATTGAGGAAGTGGGCCGTCTTTTGACCTTTTGGATGCAGAAGGGAGAAATGGGTAGACTTGTTTAGATATTTAGGCTAATGTGTTAGAACAATAACAGGGGACTTTGGAGAACTCTTTGTAATGCCCAGTGACCTAAGTGAGGTTAGGGGAAATGCCAGTGGTTGCACAGTTTTTTGAGTTATTAGCAGCAGGACCTACATTTTACTTGGCATGAGGAAAATACTTGAGCCATCTGAATAAACTGGAAACAGCACAGTCTTCTCATCCCAGTGTCAAGATGACTGTCTTCACATTGTCACCTGGCTCCCTGGAGGGGTTGATTTCCGTGATATGGTGTTCCTTCCGTCTGCTGTAGCTTTCTTTCCCCCACTGTACACAATCTCAGGTTCTCTGACTTTAGCGGGGGGTGGGGGGAGGTGGTGTCCTTAAGGCATTAGGAAGATATATAGTTTTGTTTAATGGTTACATTTATTCAACTATCTTTTGTATAATATCCTCAGTCCTGTCTTTGCAGTTCGTTCTTAAACCTTGCTTTGCTCCTTAAACAGCAAGTGAATCTAAGCAATCAGAAAACAGAAAGGTAACTATATTTTTATGTAATCTTCTCCTCTGTGCCTTTTTTTTGGCTGCGCTGAATGGCTTGTGGGATCACAGTTCCCCAACCAGGGATTGAACCCCGGCCACAGCAGTGCAAGCACCAAATCCTAACCACTAGGCCACCAGGGAACTCCCTCTCTATGCCTTTTAAGTTAGAGAAAATGTTGGCAGAAAACCCTTCATCACAGGTGAATTAGGGCAGTTACAGAAACATTTGTTTGGTAGTTAGAACATTTATTCTAAAATGCTGATCTAAGACCCAATTTTCAGCCAACTGCATCAATATCTTGGAGAGCCCATGTATCTGGCATTGAGGCTCAGGCATATTTATATTTTAAATGCTTTCCCCCAAGTGATTGAGATATGTAGCCTCGTTTCGAAACTGTCAAAAGGCTTCAGATCTTTAGCAGTGACGTAGAGAGACGTGTAGCTTTTTCCTAAGCCTTATACTGAAATGTAACTTGTGTTCAGTACCATCAAGACACACTAGTTGACTTGCTCAGAAACTTAGCATTGTTTACTCGGTGAGTACATTCAAATAACTTTAAAAGTTTTTTAAAGGAAAAAGTGATTAGAATTTAGAAGAAAGTTCCATTTTATCTTGTGTTTACTTGTTTGAAAAAGTGGCAGGTATCTAAATTTAGCCAGTGAATCAATATATATTTTAATTTATATTTTATGTAATTTATACATGTTATATATAAAATAATTCTATAGTCACAAGCCTTTTTCAGATATTCATGTTATTGAATCCTATGCCTCCTGCAGTAATATCCGTGAATGTATGTGTAGAAACATGCACACTTTCATGGGCCCTTGTAACCCTGACATGGGATTGCTCTTGAACACAGTATTGTTGACAGGGCTGATTTTCCAGCAAAATGAATATGAAACATTCTTTGCTGTTAGAAAACGAGTTGGAGGCAGGCAATAGTAGTACTTATATACTGGATTAGGCTATTTGGCTGGGAGAACAATATGAATTACTTAAACATGGATTTGACCTTGGATTGGATATTTACCCTTTGTTGAATAAGGGTATCTTGATTTAACTTCATTGCATTACTTTATCTGTTGGATTAAGAGATGCTGTATCTTTAGGGTATTGTTTACATGAGGAAGATTCTTTTGAGCTGGAGAGTGGAGGTTTCTAAAAACATTAAAGGTTTCAGTTGTGAAACATCACCCTCCATATATCTAAAGAGAGTCATTTTGTAGATCTTGTCTGTTTACTTAGTATTTGATGGGCTTCTTTTTTTTTAACCCCCTTCTTTCCTTACTCAGGTCCTTCTGTGTCACCAATTTTTTTTATTGTCTACTTTTCTTTCTAGTACTGGCTTTGAGGAAGCACCTGATCTCCCAAGATTTCTCTGAAAATAACATCTGTTGGGGTAGTTTGTTGAAATTACTTAGATATACTTAAATGAAATCCACACATGGGGTTTCTAGGAGTTTACCAGGTCCTCATAGTTTCAAATTCACTTCGCCCTGTCCACTTACTAGATGACAGTAGCTTTGAAGTCTATGCATGAGGATGAAACAAATAAAACCTTGATCCTTAGCTTTCTTAAAGATAGGCTGAGTCCCTTAGGTCTCTAATCTAGTTACTTGATGAAATCCTGCCACTGCCTAAAAGTGTTCTAAGTGAGCATCTGTTGCTGTTAGTGTTATTCCTTTGTTGAATAGTATAGTAAATTGAAACCCTCTTCCTCCTTCCTTTCCTCGCACCTATACTCGCTCCTTATCTTTCATAGGTATTAGCTTTTCCTACTGCGTGGCAGACACTGCATTAGCCAGTAGAAATAACAAAGTGTTTTGGTGAATTTAACAATGTGCTTGGTGTTAGATACAGAAAATAGTAGGCTATAATCTCTACTTTCAAGCCTTCACAATCTGGTGGGTCAAATATATATATATGTGCGTGTGTGTGTATGTGTGTATACACACACACACAAGGAATTATACCATGATATAGTGTATAAAATAGGTATAGACAAGGTGTTACGGGAGCCCAGCAGAAGAGGGTATCCTGACAGGTTGACAGAGGATGGGGAATTTCAGAACTATTCCTAAAGTGAATTGGTTAAAAGTTAACAGACCAGAGGGCATTGGAGTGTTCCCATGATTCTTGTAATTATAATGAGAGGATCACCACCAGGGCTGCTTTTCATTTTTTTTCCAGAATTTTAAAACGTAAAAGTAGTTAGACCTGCCTGTAGCCTCCCCAATAGGTAAAAAATAGTATCATTTTGTCTTTTAACCATTATTTAGCCTCCAGTTTGTTAGAGCAGTCCTTGGGGATTGTTCACAACTTAAGTGGCAATTCACCACGTTTCCAACACCTCAACTTTTCTACAGTTATAGATGGAAATAGTCATTCTTTTAGTAAGGATATTTGTTAAAGGAATTCAGGGGAGTAATAGATAATACACCATTGAAAAGTTTAAAGTTTAAAAAGTTATGCTAATGGTTGTTTCTTGGTTCAAAGAAATCATGAAACTTTTTTTTTAACCACCTATTGTACAATAGCATCCATTTGAAGTTTAGCATGAAATAGGCCACTCATGAAAGATAAGCCAAAAATTGTGGAAGGTTAGTAATCTACAGATGAGATTATGGAAGAAAACTAATTGGAAGAGCTTTTAGATTTGAGAATGTTTCGTAAATTGGCTTAGCCGCTTGTTAACATTTTAACCAGGTCATATGCAAGTTTAGGACATATTTAATGAATTTGCACTGAGCCAATTTTACAGTGTGTTTCCGCTTTATGAATGTTTACGTTTTCAAACCATAGACTTAATCATGGCTGTATCTTTAAAACTGCTTAATAAATGTAAATCTAACTCTTGACACATTTAAACATAAAGGAATTATTCCCAGATAAAAATTGTTCCTAATAGAACTTTGCTTTTTCTTTTGGGAAATTAGAGTACACGTTCGTCATCTGATATGATACTGCACGGGTAGAGCCCAGCTAACCTTAGGATTCAGTCTCCTGAAAGATAAATTCCAGGCCCAAAATTGTGTTTGTGATAACTAGAAATTTATGTCTAAATGTTTTCTTTAAGAAAATGCAGAGTTACTGGAGACTTTGATATTTGTATCTTTTATTCTCTTTTCCCAATGGCTTCTGACTGCAAGGAATGTGAGGGAAGGGTAACCCTGTATAAATCAGAAAATTATAGTTGCTAACTAAATCAAGTAAGGCATAATCTTTGTCTCAAGAAGACCATATGTTCAGTATGGGTGCTGGCTTAGGTTCCAGGCTCCAGACCATAATATTACAAAAGGGTGATTCCATGAATCCTCATTTGGATCCCAAGTACTAATAGAGGAATTTGGGGGTAATTTTTAAATCCTCTTTAGCAAATATGCTACCTCACATTATGATGGAATGGGCAGAATCTAATATTGTTGTATCGTATTTTGAATAAAGTAAATATGGTCTAGAAGCTTTGTGTCTATTTGGTGTCGTTTAATGCTGCTTCCCTGATCTTTCTGCTGTCTACAGAGCCAGAGCCCAGAGGTGGAGCAGTTAGGGAGGGTTGTGGAACTGGACAGTGACATGATAGATATCACCCAGGAGCCAGTTTTGGATTCCATGTTAGAAGAGAGCGTGCCTGAGGATCAGGAACCTGTGTCTGCCTCAACACACATTGCGTCTTCACTGGGAATTAATCCACATGTCTTACAGGTGAAGTCCTAACCCACCCTTACTACAACAGGAATCCAAACTAATATTTATCTTCCCTTCATAACATCAGGCTTTTCCTTTCATTAATCACTTAAGAGCGTTGAATGGTCACTGGAATGAGAAAAACCAGGAATATGGCCCATGTTTAGGCATCATTTTCCCATTCGTGGGAGGAAGGCTATAGTGAGATTCAGAAGACCTGGATTCTAACCCCAGTTTTGTAACTGTTACTCTGTGACTTTAGGCAAGTCATTTAATGTGAGCACTATAAAATATTAATTTCATTTACTTTACAGAGAGGTTTTGAAGCTCTGGAAAGTGCTCCACAGGAGTTTTGTTTGTTCATTTGTTTATTTTTTCTCTTTTTTAAATTGTAGTTACAAGTTTCTTTAAGCTCTGTCTCAACTTCTCCCTGCCTGTGCCTTTTGTCATATTATGAATTTAGCCTTTGACTTACATTTGACTTTGAAATTAATTCATTCAGCAGACATGTGAGCAACTGCTGTGTGCCAGCCTCTGGTGAGACTGTATATACAAAGTAGAGGAGTTTTATATAACTTCTGTCCTTCAGGCACATACAGTGGAACAGAGTCACACAAATATTATACTAGCTCTGGACACAGCCTGAGACAGAGCTTTTTAAAAAATTGGTCGTTGTAAACTGCATTTTTCTTTTATGGCCTTTGGATTTGGGGGAGCACATTCATTCTATAGATATTGCCTTTTTAGATCATGAAAGCATCATTGCTTGCTGATGAAGAAGATGTAGATATGGTCCTGGATCAACGCTTCAGTCGCCTTCCTTCTAAAGCAGATACGTCTCAAGAAATCTGTTCTCCCAGGCTCCCCATTTCAGCAACTCACTCATCAAAATCCCGTTCATTAGGTACTGTAAAAGATGCTCTTTTGGAAGAAAGCTGTAAAGTCTGGCTTTTCACATATCTTCTTCTAAGCTGAGTTGACTTCTCTAGCAAACAACTCCCTAAAGGTGTATGGCATAATGATGCCAAGCAGAAATGTACTCTTATAAATGCACCTGTTAGGTGGGGCCAGTTTTTAAAAAACATGGTCACTGGTGCAGATGCAGAAGTTGTATGGAGAAAAAAAGCATTTGTTTTGTTGGGGGGCATGTTTTTATTTGCTTATGAGTGTGGGTTAGATAGTAAGCTCAGATTTCCTAATTTTTATCATACCTTAGAGGAATCAGCAAGTTGTCTTGCTCTGTACTCTTTTTGTGCAGTTCTAACACTATCATTATTGCTTTCTAGGGGCAAATGTTGCTTCTTATAATGTGCAAAACTTTTCAGATTTCTACCTTTCCCTAAACCTTCCCAAATTCCCAGGACAGCAGTTGCCTGTACATTTTAAAGCTTTTCTTATCTCTTCTAGTGGGCTTGTAACTATGTGGGATTGGAGGTAGAGTATTGATATCAACAGAGGAGTTCAGCAGGTGTAATTTCAAAACGGTTTGAAAGCCAGAGGAACTACCAGGAAGATATTTGTTATATTGCCTTAAAAACTAAATGTTTGGGCTTCCCTGGTGGCACAGTGGTTGAGAGTCTGCCTGCCGATGCAGGGGACACGGGTTCGTGCCCCAGTCCGTGAAGATCCCACATGCCGCGGAGCAGCTGGACCCGTGAGCCGTGGCCGCTGAGCCTGCGCGTCCGGAGCCTGTGCTCCGCAACGGGAGAGGCCCGCGTACCAAAACAAAAACAAAAACAAAAACTAAATGTTTATTTTTCAGTTCTTTTGAGTACCCTAGTTAACTTTCCTTTTTAAAAATACTTTAATAAAGCATCAGTTAAACATTTATAGCAAGCTTTTCCGTAATGAGCACTACATGAAAATCTCATACTTCAGTAACTAAGTCCTTGCTTTAGACAGGAAATACATAAAATTGGAAAACAGGCAAAAATAACAAGAACTATCCTTCTGAAGGGCATATATGCAATCACAGATAGGTTTCTGTTTTCTTAAGTCTGACATTGAGCACTGGAGTGGTATGAATTTGACTTTTGATCTTACCAACTTTTTATATTGACTAAGAAAGGTTACATTTGGCATTCTGATAAGGGCATGAGTATTGGTGTCAGACTTAGCTGGGTTTATCTCTTAGTTCTGCCACTTAGTAGCTTTGTGGATTTGGACAAGTCACTTAACTGAGCCCAGTTTTCCCATCTATAAAGTGAGGACTGTAATGTTCTTCATTTAAAGTTATTGAAGGATGAAATGAAACAGTGTATATAAATGGCTTATATAGAGTCTGCTGCAGATAACTGCTAGATAGTTTTTTTAAATAGTAGTAGTAGTAGTAGTAGTAGTAGTAGTAGTAGTAGTAGTAGTAGTAGTTGTGTTATTAATGTTGTTATTGTTGGTGACATCATCATCATTAGAATTCCTGCCTTGATTTCCTGTGTAAAAGAGGAATTTCTGTAGAGTCTGATATATGCTACTCCTGGTCATCTGTATGTGATTTAAGTAGCTTAATAAAACTATAATTTCAGCCTTGATGGTTGTTGTTCAAGAATCAATAGACTGTATTTTCTAATAGTCTTTTTTTTTCCCTTATTTTAGTAGGTGGGTTACTACAATCAAAATTTGCAAGTGGAACTTTTCTTTCACCAAGTGCCTCTTTACAAGAGTGTCGCACTCCCAGAACATCGTCATTGATGAATATTCCATCCACATCCCCTTGGTCTGTCCCTCCACCCCTGACCTCTGTGTTTACGGTGCCCAGCCCAGCACCTGAGGTTCAGTTGAAAACAGTGGGTACACGCAGACAACCAGGCCTAGTCCCTCTTGAAAAGTCTGTCACCTATGGAAAGGGGAAACTCCTGATGGACCTGGCCCTGTTTATGGGACGCTCATTTCGGGTTGGTTGGGGCCCTAACTGGACTCTTGCTAATAGTGGAGAACAGCTGAGTGGCCCTCAGGAACTGGAAAATCATCAGATTGCTGATTCTATGGAATATGGATTCCTGCCTAATCCAGTAGCTGTTAAATCGTGAGTCACGTATTCTTATGCTTTTTGAGAAGGGCAACGTGGTAGGTGAGAAAAAGCTTTTCATCACCAGGAGACCCATGTTCAGGGCCCTGCTTTGTGATCTTTCTAGATATATTCTTAGCACAATTTTATTTGTATAATCAAAAGCTAAAATGATTAATAGCTCCATTTGTACCATCAAGGTATGAAGAGTATAGAATAGTTATCTAACAGTTAAACTTTAGGTGGAAAAGTAACAGACTCAAAGCTAATGCTGCAGCATTCCTTGAGTTTTCATCCTTTTTATTGCATTAGTCATTTTTCTATTTTCTCACTTAGATATTGGTAATATCTTCATAAGTAAGGTATATTCTCATTAAAGCACATTCCCTGTGTCTTAGACTTAATAAGGTAAATGTATGAACTGTGGATAATCCATACACAAGTATTTGGAAATAAGATGACATCTGATAATTATACATGTTATATATCTCTACACAGTTCCCACCATTAATATTTACATATGTATGATTATAGTTCTGTATATACTTTATATACTATATATTACCGTACTGATTTTATATATATATATAAAAATATATATAGTGTTCTGGTAGTCATTACGTAGTATGCATACAGTTTTTTGTAAAATTTGTAACATTTTTCTATTTACTTTTCATAATTGTAACAAACTGCTATCTTTACTACAGATTGTGACTATGATCACCTATTATTATTAGTTTTTAAAGTTGATTTTGAAGAAATAAAAAATCAACAGCATCTCTTATACCTCACAATTAGGAATATTGATCCTAAACCCAGGTTATCCATGATGTCATGATATTTTAGAGATTGTTAATGTCAGTCCTAAAAATTGGATCAAGGCTGCTCAACTGTATGCTCATCTTAATTGAGAGTCAGTTCTTTAGTATCTGTAAGCTTAGCCTCATGACTTTTGATACTGATAACTCATAACTTAATGAGTTAAGTGTGGTTTGAGAAACGGGTGTCCCACACTAGCTTTTGACCATTGGATTTCATAGTATCTATATACATGCAGAGCCATTTCCAGGTCTAATTGTACTCACTCCTATGCCTATTATAATCTGGCCTAAGAAGGCTTAGGATTCTTTTCTGAATGCATCGGTCAGGTAATTTGCTCAATATATATCAAATAAGTTCATTATAGTTTGATATTAAGAAACAAATTTTCTTTAAAATCAAAGTGGAATGTTTCGTGTCCTATTTTGTAATTATAAAAAGAAACAGGTTTCATTGTAGGAAAATTCTACCATCTGTCTTTTCTTATTTGTTATTTTCTCTTGTAGCCTAACTGAGTCTCCATTCAAAGTTCATTTGGAAAAACTCAGTTTGAGGCAAAAGAAGCTGGATGAAGACCTGCAATTATACCAGACATCTCTGGAGCTTAAATTAAAACATAGCACTGTCCATGTGGATGAGCTGTGTCCTCTCATTGTCCCCAATCCGGGAGTTGCTATCATTCATGACTATGCAGATTGGGTTAAGGAAGCATCAGGAGACTTACTGGAACCACAAAGTGAGTATGGACTATACTTCTAACCCTTGATGCCCCAGGAACAGGAGTAGGAGCATATGTTCATAGGAGGACACAGTTTCCTTGTGCCAATGTAGTGGTGGATGCCTGAGCTTACACTTTATCTGTAGTTGAGTTGGGATGAGCAAAATCTCAAGCAGGAAGAAATCACATCATTGTTTATCATTACTCTTAGGCCACTGTTCAAAGGAACTGTAGCCAGTCACATCCCGTGGGCTTATAAAATTAGATCCCTTACCCTACCCGGAGAACATAGCGGGAGAGAGATCCTACCTAAGTCCTACCCATTCTTCCATGTCCAACTCAAGTCCCACTTGTTCTTCCCAACAACTTTGGTGGTTATAACTTCCCTTCCTGACTTCTCTCACTATTACCTCTCTATAATGATTCTGATCATGTTTTTCTGAACCAGTACTTCCATAAAGGGCTTTTCTAATTTGGGCACTTACTATTTCAAGTAGAAAAATTACATGTTTCACACAACATTTCACGTCACTTTTACTGAAAAATGGGGACTATTAGAATGTTCCATACCACATGTTTTGGGAATTGTTTATGTTCATTTCTTTGTGTTTGCTGTAGTTGTCTTATCTCTTCAAATATGTGAGCCATCTTCCCAATGCATACTTGTAAGTAGCTTAAGGTGGTAAACAGTGCTTCCTTTTTGTTTTCCTTTGTGAGGGGCAATATAGCATTAGTGGTTAAGAGTATAGAGTTGGACTCTGAGTACTTGAGTTTGAATCCTGGCTCTGTTACATCTTGCCTGTAACCTTGAGCAAGTCACTTAATGATCTGTACCTCAGTTTCTTCATCTGTAAAATGAAGGTGGTAACTATTGTATAGTTACATTGTGTAGATGAGAGTTGGTTTACTCCTGAGTGCTTTGAACAGTATCATTTAGGCTCACTAAAATGTTAGGCTGTGCCTATAGCAGATAATAATCCCTCACAAGTTTTCAGAGCACTTTATATTTCTTAAAGCATTTTTTGAACAGAATTTGATCAAATTAGAGGATTTTTCTCTATCATTTGAGACTATATGTAGCCATAATTAGGCTAGAGGAACCTGTTTAAAGGAGCCTGGAGTTACATTTGTTATGTAAGTACCATGGATACGTGGAGTGAGCAGGCAATACCACACACCTCTGGAGCTTGTAAGACACAGGTGAGTGAGGTGGAGACAGATTCAGGGAAATCAACTTGAGTTGTTGTTTGGGGCATTTATTAATTTATGTATTTTTAATGCCACATTGAAGTGATCCCCTCTCTGTAGTTATTGTATGGCTTCATGTCATTGCATTATTTTCCTGTCCCTTCCTTAGTTGTGAAGCACTGGAGCCTAACGTGGACATTATGTGAAGCTCTATGGGGCCACCTGAAGGAGCTTGACAGCCAGCTGGATGAGTCCACTGAATACATTCAGATTCTGGAGCGAAGAAGAGCTTTCTCTCGCTGGCTGTCCCATACAGCTGCACCTCGAATTGAGGAGGAAGTCTCCCTAACCCGAAAAGACAACCCTGTGGAGGCTGTCTTCAGCTACCTCACGGGCAAGAGGATCAGTGAGGCCTGCTCCCTGGCCCAGCAGTCAGGTGGGGCATACCGTCCTTCTCTGCACCCCTGCCTACTTCCTACTCACTGTCCCTACCCCTTAATCGTGCGTTTGCCCTTGTCTTCTAACCCGAATGTTAAGTATAAACTTCCCAGGAAGATCGCCAGTTCCTCCAGAATAGGTAGGGACTCTGTCTTCCAGTTTTCCTTTTATAACCTTAGATAAATTTTATTTATCTATCTATCTATTTATTTATTTTTTGGCTGTGTTGGGTCTTCGTTGCTGCGCGTGGGCTTTCTCTAGTTGCTGTGAGCGGGGGCTACTCTTCGTTGTGGTGCACGGGCTTCTTATTACAGTGGCTTCTGGTCGTGGAGCATGGGCTCTAAGCACGCGCGCGGGCCTCAGTAGTTGAGGCTCGCGGGCTCTAGAGTGCAGGCTGAGTAGTTGAGGTGCGCAGGCTTAGTTGCTCCGCGGCATGTGGGATCTTCCCGGACCAGGGCTTGAACCCATGTCCCCTGAATTGACAGTCCAATTCTTAATCACTGCGCCACCAGGGAAGTCCCTAGAATTTTTTTATTGCCTCAAGCCTTTGTACTTAAAATTTTTTATTAAAAGAGATACTGGACTCTAGAGAGTGAAAGACTCAACCATTTTCTTTATATCATACATTTGTTTTTCCTCTAGGTTTGAGTTTGCCATTTCTCAGTGTCATTATATAGTACCTGCTAGTTGGGCATGTTTACAGTTATGTCATCTCAGTTTTCACTATAGACCTTTGAATCAAATGATACTTCCCTCCATTTTACAGATGAGGTACCTTGTGTAGGGTCACAGAAATAATAGTAGATCTGACACTGAACTCTGTGTACTATATAATCTATATGTAATTAGTTTAAGCTACGATACTTTGAAGGTTTTCTACCCAAGCCAAAAACGTTAAGTTCTTGATCAGTATTTTAGCACTACTGCAGAGAGCAGTCAGAGGTGTTTCTTGAGGGCCAGAAGAAATAAAATAATGCCCCCAAGTGTTTTCCCAAGTCTGTAAATTCTCAGTATCACCAGAGAACTGTTTCTCTTGTAGGTGATCATCGTCTTGCCCTTCTTTTATCCCAGTTGGTTGGCAGCCAGTCGGTCCGGGAGCTGCTTACTATGCAGCTGGTAGATTGGCATCAGCTCCAGGCTGACTGTTTCATCCAGGAGGAGAGACTGCGTATCTTTGCCCTCTTGGCTGGAAAACCGGTATTTTTCTCTTTTCTCATAAACTTACATAAATTTTCTCATAGGTTCAGGATTGCTTGAGGTTAAGGCAAAGAGCTATCTTTGTAAATTGTACACTATTACATATAACTAAGCAACTTGTATTTAACTTTCAGCAGAAATATTTTCAAATTTTAAATGTACAACATGTACATTGTGGGGAAGAAATACTGGTTATATAGAAATTAAAATGTTAAAATTCACCATATCCCATATCATAGTGATAAACAACATAATTCATTGTCTGTCTTTCTAGACACATTTTAAGTCTATTTTGACATATATGTGTGCATATTTACACTTGTTATATATTCAAATAAAATGAATTATATGTAGCAGTTCTGCAACCTTTTTTTTAACTTACTGAATATGATCATTTTTCATGTTGTGTGGCCTCTCTTCTTTCAATAGCCACTTCTCTTCCATTTTATGAATGATGTATCATAATTACTTTAAGCCAGTTTTCTTGCTGCCTACCCATTTTGCTTGCCATCTTAAAGTCAATTTCCAAAAATGAAATCACTAATCAGAATTTATTCACATCTTAAAGTTGGCAGCTGTGGTCAATGAGTGGTTCTCACCTCTTCTCAGCACTTACTGTCTAAGTCCACCCTATCACCTGCCACGAAGGGACTGTGTATTTTATATCCGGATCATTAACACTGCTATTTAAATCATTTAGAATCAACTTGAGTAAGTGAGCAACGTGCAGGCCTGGCCAATAACAAGGTAATGTATAATTTAGAGCTGTGATGGTGATTTTGTCTCCTGTAGGTATGGCAGCTCTCAGAGCAGAAGCAAATCAATGTGTGCTCACAGTTGGATTGGAAAAGGTCCCTGGCTATCCATCTTTGGTATTTGCTCCCACCAACAGCCTCCATTTCCAAGGCACTCAGCATGTATGAAGAAGCATTTCAGGTATATGTATCCAATATAGCCAAACAAAAGAGTCCTGGTAGGATTTCTGTTTTTGCCAGAAAAGTACTACAGAGAAAAAACCATCAAATCACATTTCATAATACTTTTTCCTAACTGCTTTTTGAAAAGTACCATAGAATTGAAATGGACACAGGAAATCTGATGGGAAACTTCTTCAAGTTTCTGCTTCTATTTTGTTTAATACGATGAGTTTCCACAATTTATTTTCTTACTGCTGTTTTCCTGCCTCAACATTGGAGGGTTTTTCTTCATTCCTAATGCTGTCTTATTCCTTCAGGAATTCCCTGAGATACAGCCTGACCTCGTGTTTATTATAGCCCCAAATTAGCAGGTCTGAAATTTGCCTCTAAATATCACTATATTTCATATTCCTTGTCCATTTGGAGGTTAAAGGATTATTAATGTTTTTAATGCCATTATTTGGTTCTTCTCTTACTGTTCATTTTTATTGTCTTTGATATCATTTGCCAGAATTATAAGTATTTGTCAGGAAAAAGAGAACACTAAAAAAAATTGAGTGTAATAAGAATTGTGGCAAGAAAGGTGGTGGGGTTAGAGCTGTCTGAGGTCTTTGCCAGTCCATTGAAGGCAGGTGGAATATGTCACTGATCAAAATAAGTTTAAAATCCTTGAAACACTCCTTTAGAGGATGTCGCACCATTCTTAATACACATCTGAGTAACTGAGACACAGTAGAATCTAGTGAAACATACTAGCAGCTGATGTATTGTTTTATCAAATTCTTCAGAATACCTCTGAGGGTGACAGATATGCCTGCTGCCCACTTCCCTCATACCTGGAGGACTCTGGCTTTGTGGTAGAGGAGGAGCAAGACTCACAGAGACCTCTTCAAGATGTCTGCTTTCACCTTCTAAAACTCTATAGTGACAGGTAAATCAGAGCCATATGTTATAGTCACTCGAGGGTTCCATGAACCCTAGGGAGTCCTTTCCCTTTTATATGTGGTCAAATTGCCCTAAGTCTATATAAATTACCAAAATATAACTTACAGTAATTGAGTGCAAAGAGCATGGGAACTGGAATTAGAAATCTAAAAATTCACATTTTAAATCAACTATACTTAAATGAAATTGTTTTTTAAAAATCTAAAAATTATTTTAATCAACTTTAATGAGATACAGTTTTACACATAATGAATTTGTGGTTTGATATGTTTTAATGTAATCTAACTACCATCACTATCAAGGTAACATGTACATTACCCTCAAAAAGTTACCTCATGTCCCTTTGCAATCAGTCTACACCACAGACAGCTACTGACTGACTTTTCATTACTGTAGATTAGTTTTGCTGTTATAGAATTTTATGTAATTGGGATCATTCTGTATGTTATCTTTTGTGCCTGGCTTCTTTTACCCAGCATAGTGATTCTGAGATTTATCCATGTTAATATGTGTATCAGAAATTTATTTATTCATTCATTTGTTAATGGACAGTTTTCTTGTTTTGGGCTGTTAAGAATAAAGCTGCTATGAACATTTGTATCTAAAAATGTTTGTATCATTTTGCATTCCCACCAAGATCTGTAATTGCTCCATATCCTCTTCAAAACTTGGTATTGTCAGCTTTTAAAATTTTACCATTTTAGTGGGCACATAGTGGTGTGTCATTTTTTGTGTGCTTAATAAGAAATTAATATAATAACATGCTATGATATCTAATCAGATAATCAAAACTATCTCAGAGCTGTCTTTTTACCTTATCAGAAACACTGAGTGGTTTTCTCCAGTCAAAAGTATTAGCTCACATCTCATTTCATTTCTTTATTTAAATACTTTTTTAAATTAACTATATAAATTATAGAATAATACAGCCTTTTATTGTGGTAAAATACACATAATTAAAGTTGTGTTTTAATTTGCATTTCCCTAATGCCTAATGGTGGCAGGCATTTTTTCATGTGCTTATTTACCATCTATCTCTATATCTTCCTTGTTGAAATCTATTAGAAACCTTTTGCCCCCCTTTTTTTAATAGGGTCGCCTAATAGTTATTGTGTTGTAATAGTTCTTTATATATTTAGGATGCAAGTCCTTTATTATAAATGTGTTTTTGCAATTATTTTCTCCCAATACACAGGCACAGAAGTTTTACATTTTTATAAAGTCCAATTTATTGAAGTTTTTAAACTATAAAATCAGTTTCTTTAATAGATACAGAGCTGTCGAGGTTTTCTATTTATTCTTGAGTCAGTTTTGCTCATTTGTTTTTCCTAAGGAATTTGTCTGTTTCACCAAAGTCACCAAATTTATTAGCATAAAGTTCTTTATAACATTTCTATATTCTTTTATTTATTTATTCATTCATTCACTCATTTTTGACCGCGTTGGGTCTTCGTTGCTGCATGCGGGCTTTCTCTAGTTGGTGGCGAGCAGGGGCTACTCTTCGTTGTGGTGCGCGGGCTTCTCATTTTGGTGGCTTCTCTTATTGCGGAGCCACGGGTTCTAGGCACACGGGCTTCAGTAGTTGTTGCACACGGACTTAGTTGCTTCGTGGCATGTGGGACCTTCCTGGACCAGGGGTCGAACCCGTGTCCGCTGCATTAGCAGGCAGATTCTAACCACTGAGCCACCAGGGAAGTCCCTCCTTATTCATTTTTTTAAATTATTTATTTATTCATTTTTGGCTGCATTGGGTCTTTGTTGCTGCATGCGGGCTTTCTCTAGTTGCAGCAAGCGGGGGCTACTCTTCATTGCGGTGCACGGGCTTCTCATTGCGGTGGCCTCTCTCGTTGCAGAGCACGGGCTCTAGGCGCACAGGCTTCAGTAGTTGCAGCACGTGGGCTCAGTAGTTGTGGCTCGCGGGCGCCAGAGCGCAGGCTCAGTAGTCGTGGCACACGGGCTTAGCTGCTCCGTGGCATGTGGGATCCTCCCGAACCAGGGCTCAAACCCATGTCCCCTGCATTAGCAGGCGAACTCTTAACCACTGCGCCACCAGGGAAGCCCCCTTATTCTTTTTTAATGTCTGTAGGATGTGTGGCTGTGTCTCTTTCTTCCATGATATTGGTATTTGTGTCTTCTCTCTTTTTCTCTTGATTAGTCTGTCTCCAGCTTTTGGTTTCATTGGTTATCTCAATTAGTCAACTAGCTCAAAATGAATCATAAACCTAAATGTCAAACTTAAAACAATAACCTCTTAGAAGAAAATCTTTGCAACTGTGGGTTAGGCAAAGATTTCTTAGATACCAAACACATCCATAAAAGAAAAAATTGATAAACTGGACTTTAACAAAATTAAAAACTACTACTCATTAGACAGACTGTTAAGAGAATGAAAAGATGAGCCACAAATTGGGAGAAGATACTTGCAATTCATATATCTGATAAAGGACTTTTATCCAGAGCATGTAAAGAACTCTCTGAACTCAATAATAAGAAAACAATCCAATTTAAAAATTGGGAAAAATATTTAAAGGGATGCTTCCCCAAAGAGGACGTACATATAAAGCCCATGAAAAGTTTTTATCAGTAGACATCAGGGACATGCAAATTAAAGCCGTCATGGGATGCCACTACCCATCTATTAGAATGGCTAAAAATTAAGACACCTGCACCAAATGTCATCATGGAAGCGGAACATTTGGAATTCTCAACCCTGCTGGGGGAAAATGTAAAATAATACTGGCACTTGGAAAAACAGTTTGGCGGCTTAAAAAGTTAAACATACGGCTACATACATATGATCCAGCCATTCCACTCGTAGGTATTTACCCAAGAGGAATGAAAACATATGTCTATTTATATGTTGATAGCAGCTTTATTTGTAAAGGTCCAAAACGGGAAACAACCCAAATTTCCATCAACAGGTGATTAGATAAGCAAATTGTGGTACATCTATACAATGGAATACTATCTCAGCAGTAAGAAAGAATGAACTGTTGATAAAATGCAACAGCATGGTGAATCACAAAATACTTTTACTTATTTTTGAAGCGGTGAGAAAAAAAAATACCCCCAAAAATGTACCTACTGCTTGATTCTAATTTATGTAAAACTCTGGAAAATGCAAACTAATCTATAATGATAGAAAGATCAGTGGTTGCCTGGGAAGGGTAGGTGTAGGGAGGGGCAGGAGAGAGGGATCACAGAGGGACTTAAGGAAACTTTTGGAGGTGATGGGTATGCTTGTTATCTTGACCTTGGTGGTAGTTTCACAGGTGTATATATATGTTTAAACTTATGAAAATTGTACATTCTAAATATGTACAGTTTATTGTATGTCAATTTTTCTTATTTATTTATTTATTTTTGCGGTACGCGGGCCTCTCACCGCCGCGGCCCCTCCCGTTGCGGAGCACAGGCCCCGAACGCACAGGCCCAGTGGCCATGGCTCATGGGCCCAGCCGCTCCGTGGCATGTGGGATCCTCCCGGACCGGGGCACGAACCCGTGTCCCCCGCATCGGCAGGCGGACACTGCGCCACCAGGGGAAGCCCTGTATGTCAATTTTTTTAATGTCAAAAAAAAAGAAAAAAGGAAGAGGAAGAAAAGTATATATCTCAAAGTGTCAGAAATAGAGAAACCAAAGCCTGAATGAGATAATAAAGTGTTCTTCTCATGTAAGGTAGAATTGCTATGACTAAAACCCTTACGTAAACTGTAAGGAACTGCACTGTATAATGGCCGCTATTCTCATAATACTACTTTAAATTAGTTTTTAAATATAATTACTTATTCACACTAGCCATATTTCAAGTGTTTAATGTGGCTAGTGGCTATCTTATTGGTCAAGGCAGATTATAGAACATTTCCATCATCACACAGAGTTCAGTTTGACAGCACCGGTCAAGAAAAACTACTCATTACTTGGGGAGGTGTTAGGAACTTGTAAAATGTCTGGGATCTTAGGTGAAAGGGAAAAGTTTTGGTTGGTAATCAAGGCCCAGATCTTTAAAACTTTTAGGTGTGGGATCTTAGTTCTTACTCTTCTTATGGTCTGGGACTTGGAAGCTAAGAACATAACACATAAACTGGTCCAGAGTCTTTGAAGTCCCTGGGCGCTCAGCAGAAAAAAAAGTGAAAGTCTGTAGGGAGACTTTCAAACCTGGATTTCTATATAAAGAATAATACATACTGTAGACAAAATCAAAAGTAAGATTTATAAGCCATAGAAGGAAATAACCATCAAGACTGGTTAGCTATTGGGACTTCCCTAATGGTACAGTGGTTAAGACTCCACACTCCCGACGCAGGGGGCCCAGGTTCAGTCCCTGGTCAGAGAACTAAGATCCCACCTGCCACTGGGCACCTAAGCCCGTGTGCCACAACTAGAGAAGCCCATGCATTGCAACGAAGATCCAGGGCAGCCAAAATAAATGAATAAATAAATCTGAATTTAAAAAAATAAAACAACAACAAAAAAGACTAGTTAGCTGGTCAAACAAACAGGTGAAGTAGCATTCCAGCAACTTCAGATAGTAAAACAACCTGAAAGATACTAAATAACTTATATATATATTTTTTGATAGATTTTTATTAGAGTCTAATGGCTTCACAATACTGTGTTAATTTCTGTTGTACAACAAAGTGAATCAGCCGTATGCATACATATGTCCCCATATCCCCTCCCTCTTGCGTCTCCCTCCCTCCCATCCTCCCTATCCCACACCTCTAGGTCATTGCAGGGCACCGAGCTGATCTCCCTGTGCTACGCGACTGCTTCCCACTAGCTAACTATTTTACATTCAGTAGTATATATATATCGATGCTACTCTCACTTTGCCCCAGCTTCCCCTTCCCACCCCATGTCCTCAAGTCCATTCTCTATGTCTGCATCTTTATTCTTGCCCTGCAACTAGGTTCATCAGTACCTTTTTTTTTTTTTTAGATTCTGTATATATGTGTTAGCATATGGTATTTGTTTTTCTCTTTCTGACTTACTTCACTCTGTATGACAGACTCTAGGTCCATCCACCTCACTACAAATAACTCAGTTTCATTTCTTTTTATGGCTGAGTAATATTCCATTGTATATATGTGCCACATCTTTATCCATTCATCTGTTGATGGACATTCCATGTCCTGGCAATTGTAAATAGTGCTGCAGTGAACATTGTGGTACATGTCTCTTTTTGAATTAACGTGTATTTTTTAAATCGTTAAGAAAAGTAATTGATACTACAGTGAAAGAATGGAAGGGAGAGAGTTGTGAAGACTCCCTGTACCAGGATGGTAAAAATAGACCAAACAACTACCAGCAAACCTGGTAGAAGAGCCACCGAAGATGAAGTGCCTTGGTTTTTGGTAGATCGGTAATGTGGCTGAACCTAGAGGAGGAAGACTATAAGGCTTATGATGCTTCTGCTCCTGGCTGCCTGCCTTTATTGTTTTGTAAGCTGTAGCTGAGAGAGTTGACTCGTCCAGTACAGGTGGTCTGCTAGCTGGGTTTGGTAACTCTCAGCACATTCTCCTTTGCAGACATTATGATCTCAACCAGCTGCTGGAGCCTCGAAGCATAACAGCAGATCCTTTGGACTACCGTCTAAGCTGGCACTTGTGGGAGGTGCTACGGGCTCTTAACTACACCCATCTCTCAGAGCAGTGTGAGGGTGTGCTGCAGGCCAGTTATGCTGGCCAGCTGGAAAGTGAGGGACTCTGGGAGTGGGCCATCTTTGTCCTCCTGCACATTGACAACTCAAGGTGAGTGAGAAGCCATCAAACACACTGGTTGCATCCAGCGCTACAGGGCAATGCCAAAGGAATCAGTCTCTTAGGGTTCAGTTCAGCAAGTAAGTGTTTAGAATGTATTTTTGGGTCCAGCCTTGTGATAAACCTTAAGACAGTTCAACCTGCAGCCCAGACTGTCTCTGTATTCATGTGAACACGTTAGAAAGATTGCCTTTGATTAAGTGCCAAATCGTGCTATTTATCATAAGGCCTCCCAATAGTCCGAGAAGGGAGAAGAGATCTCTGTGAACTGCAGAATCTCTGAGTCTCTCTAGAGATAAGATTCAAAGTACGTGTAAAATTGGTATAGGAAATAATTAAGTGGGAAGGAAAGATATGCCCGGGTGGAGAAACCCCATTAACTAGGCACAGATTCCTTGAATGTGGCATGTTTAGAATTATGCAGAAATAGTGCTGTCCGAGTTGGATCTGTGGAGTAATGGTTGGCAGGGAGGGCCCCTGCTTTTTCTTTACTGGCCCTTCCCTTTCCATCCACCCACCCCTATCCCTCAAGTTTGATAGTGTTGTATTTACCTATTTACCAATACAATCTTGCTTAGATGTGTAATGTTTTGGTTCTTTGTGCTGAACAAAAACCAGAGAAACATCTCTGTTCCATGCTTTGAATGAGATGAAGTTGGAGGTTTTTTGTTAATGGTAGCAGCATGGCATAACACTAAGAACAAAAACATTTATATAATACTTTGTTATATAATGCTTTTATATATCTTTATACACTGTTGCAAGTACTTTAAATATATTAACTCATTGAATGCTCATAATGAACCTATGAGACACTCTTACTATCTATTTTATAGATGAGCAACCCAAGGGATAGAGAGATTAGGTAACTTTTGTTCAAGGTCACATAGGTACTAAATGGCAGAGTGAGCCTTTCAACTCAAGACACCCAGAGTCTGTGCTCTTGATCATTGTACTGTACTATCTGTCATGTCTTAGGGTGTGGAAAGAAGTTGTTTTGTAGTCAGAGCTTTCTAAATTCTGGCTCCACCATGTACTCACTTTGACCTAAGGTAGAGCTTACTTCACTTTTGACTTTGAGTAAAGACACTCTCTAGACCTCAGTTTTTTTAAATATTAATCTCTATTCAAAGGTGACTGTGGAATTAAAAGTGTAAAGCATCCAGCACAACCTTACTTTTAAGGAATTTCTCTTTCCTCTTGCTCCTTACCAGGAAACAAAATGATCCCAGAATTTTCCTCTGAGTTTATTTAAACACACTCATGGAGAATTTCACGTGGTAAAAGGCTGGCTGATGGGATGATTGATGATTGGCTGTGGGAAAGCAGATCCTATTTCCTAAAGGGGAGGAAAAAAGGAGGCAGTTGTCATGAGATTGGGAGTCCTTTGAAAAAGCTAGGAGTTGAGAAAAGAATCTAAGATGAGGAGAATAGCTTTGATCTGAAATTAAAATGACTGATCCTTTGGCCCAGACATAGAAGGACTCTATTTAAGTGGCCTTGAGAGCAGAAAGATTGAGTTTAGCCTAAGTCTAGCAGTAAAGAGAAAATGAATTAGGAAGGCCGATGACTTTTAAGGGAAAAAACGACCTGGAAGAGACCTTATGTTTAAAAACTACTTTGTTTTCTTGCATTGACCACGTGAGACAGAGGGCAGGGAGGAGGTTAGAAATAAACTGCAGAGTGCTCGGTGGATCTAGAATTCCCCTATCCCAGTCCTTCATCTCCTGTTAGAGAAAGGAAACAAAGAAATGAGCCTACTGGGATGAACACACACACACTACTATATATAAGATCGATAAACAACAAGGACCTACTGTAGAGCACAGGGAACTCTACTCAATATTCTGTGATAACCTGTATGAGAAAAAAATCTAAAAAAGAATGAATATATGTACATGTATAACTGAATCACTTTGCTGTACACCTGAAACTAACACAACATTGTAAATCAGCTGTACTCCAATAAAATTTTTAAAAAGGAAAGAAATGAGCCGAGTCAGGAGAAAACCTTTTCAGGGTAGTGGGCAACCTTCCCAAGAGTATTCGTTTTCAGACTTTTTTGACCATGAAAATATAATGTTTTTACAGAATGCTTCTATTCTGTTTCATTTTAAAAATTAATGCTGGTGTGATAGCTTTTTAAGTGAAGTTTGAGGTGATCCGCTAAGGGTCAGGACCTGCAGTTTAAGAGACTGCCTCATGGGCCACTGTGAGCTGTCTGAGGCAGCCTTCTCCATCAGTGAGAATGAGATTTATCCCAGCTGACCTTTCCTCCTATAGCATGCGTGAGAAGGCTGTTCGAGAGCTGCTTACGCGGCACTGCCAACTGTTGGAGACCCCTGAATCGTGGGCTAAGGAGATTTTCCTGACGGAGAAGCTCTGTGTGCCTGCTGAGTGGATTCATGAGGCCAAAGCAGTGCGAGCACACATGGAATCCGACAGGCACTTGGAGGCCCTCTATTTATTTAAAGCGGGGCACTGGAACCGCTGCCACAAACTCGTCATCCAGCACTTAGCTTCTGGTGAGTGCTTCAGACTAGGGCCTGTGTCTCCTGGAATTACCCCCAATTCTTCCAGTCTCTGAGCCCATGATGAGTCAGGCCAGAAATGATGATCAGAACAGGGTATGGCAGACTTGAATCAGATCACACTTTGTAAAAGCTCTCTGTGCAGAAGATGCTTGGTAAGGGTGAGGGGCGGGGTCAACAGCAATATTGTTACATTCCCATTTGCCAGGAATATTCTTGATATTCACTAATTATGCTAAACTCTTTGTTTATTTAGGGAGTTTTATTCAGCAACACCAGAAATATCTGTTTGGGAAACTGAAGCCAGAAATTCTTCACAGTTTTCTTAAGAGAATTTCAAAATATTCTACTGTAATTCTCAAGTCTGACCCAACATAATTTTCCCTTTCTTCCTGTCTTAGATCTTTCTGCCATGTCCTTCCTTTGTGCACTTTTGGTCAATATTTTGTTTCTTCAGATGCCATTATTAACGAGAACTATGACTACCTGAAGGGGTTCTTGGAAGACCTGGCACCCCCGGAGCGCAGCAGCCTAATCCAGGACTGGGAGACATCTGGGCTTGTTTACCTGGACTACATTCGGGTCATCGAAATGCTCCATCATATACAGCAGGTGCCTGAGTTCCTTAAACCACGGCCTAGTTTCCCCTTTCCCTGGCCCACAGAGCCATAGCGACCTCCAAAGGCTTGAGCAACGACTTGAAAAACTCATTGGCAGAGATAGCACTGTCAGTGTAGGAGGGATTTTTTTTTTTTTTTTTTTTGCGGTACGTGGGCCTCTCGCTGTTGTGGCCGCTCCCGTTGCGGAGCACAGGCTCCGGACGTGCAGGCTCAGCGGCCATGGCTCACGGGCCCAGCCGCTCCGCGGCACGTGGGATGTTCCCGGACCGGGGCACGAACCTGTGTCCCCTGCATCGGCAGGCGGACTCTCAACCCCTGCGCCACCAGGGAAGCCCAGGAGGGATATTTTGATGAAGCTAATTTGATGTAGTTACTATGACAGCTCTATCAAAACTTTAAAACGTTTTTTGGTGCTTATTGCCAAGTAGTGTGTACAACGGACATTCCTAAGCCTTGTCCATAGTCAGTCTCCTCCCCTTGTTCTCATCTTTTCCCCTAGTTTTAAATGAGAAGCTTAGGGTTGAGAGATAAAGTAAGGTCAGAGATTTGGTGAGGATGTTTCACATAACATTTGGCATGAAAGTAATTGATTTCTGTTGTTAACAAAGCCACAATTCCTGTTAATATCTGCATAATTAAATGCTGATTCTTAGTTGGAGTCAGGAGACTTAAATTAAGTGCTGGCTTGGGCTCCACCTCTCACTGTGTGCTCTTAAGAAATCAATACCATGTTTGTGAACCCAGATTTATGTAGATTTTTGGTGCAGTGTTAAAGCCTGATAGTTACATGGTTCACGAATGGTGATTTCAAGACTTGCCCAGTCCTAGGCCCTGTACACTATATTGTTTTCCTGTTGTGTATAATTGCTAAGGTCTCGTCTTATCCTCAGCGACTAGGCTGGATGGTGGTGACATGGCACTGCCGGCCAGCTTCTTGGGTTTTCCCCTCCCTCACCTCACTCTTGTTTCAGAGTGTTGCATAGTCAGTCTGTGGGTAGGATTGGAGTGATGGGAGCTCCTCTTGGCCTAATTGGTTCCTCTGCTTCTTTGTAGGTGGATTGCTCAGGTTATGAGCTAGAGCAGTTACATACCAAAGTGACCTCACTGTGCAACCGGATAGAGCAGATCCAGTGTTACAATGCCAAGGATCGCCTGGCTCAGTCAGGTCAGCCTCTCGCCTCCTCCCCCTTCCTGCCTGCTCATTGCCTGTCTTTATGATTATTATAACCACACCTCACCCCCAGTCCTTTGGTGCTTACTCTGCTCTCTTTCTCCAGACATGGCCAAACGTGTAGCCAACCTGCTGCGGGTGGTACTGAGCCTTCAGCATGCCCCTGATGCAACCTCCGACTCAACGCCAGACCCTCAGCGAGTCCCTTTGCGCCTGTTGGCTCCCCACATTGGCCGGCTCCCCATGCCCGAGGACTATGCCTTGGAGGAACTGCGCAGTCTCACACAGTCCTACCTGCGGGAACTGACTGTGGGGAGCCAGTGAGCCCCAGGCTCCGCGCACCACACTCACATGCCGATTCACACTCACTACGCAGAGGTCCCCTACGTTGAGTTGATTGGCACCATTTGCCATTCTCTGGGTTGGCCATGGAATCCACCCTCCCTTCCTGCTGCCCAAGCAGCAACCTCCAGTTGTTCACGGCTTTCTTAATACTAAACACAGCATAAGGGCTTTTGGAACCCCCAAAAAAGGATCCAAGTCTCTTTTTTACCATCCTGAAGACTATTCTTTTTTTTTTTTCCCCTTTCTTTTTGTAAATGGTCAGTAAAGCGTCGGTAAAGCACCTTTGGCAGAATTCCCGCACCCCCTAAGAACCAGGGAATGCTTTTCCTCTGTCAGCCATTCTGGATCTTGTGACTCGATGCCAAACTGCTACCCTACTCCTACTCCTACTCCTGCCCTTTTATACTAGGACTCTTTAGAAGGAGTGGGACAGGTGATGGGACAAATGTGTTGACCTAGGACTGTCCTCTCTTAACAAGTAAACTATCCACAGAAGGAAGGAGAATCTGTCTCTGAAGTAGGTTGTTGATTAACACTGACTTTTGGCGTCAGAAGAGAGTTGGACTGAATTAGGAGGCAGAACAGGGTCTTTCTGACCCATTTAGGGTAGAAGTGAGTGCCTGCCATCGAGGGGTGGGGCTTCAAGGCTTGATTGTTCTTCCTGCCTTGAATGTTCTGTGAACACCAAACCTTCCCCGTGCAGGAGCTCTTGGTACCAGATCACACATCTCTGGGAAACTCCCAGAATTCAGTTTGGTGCCTGGTTTTCAGTCATCTTGCTAGGCCTCCTGTCTGGATTTGCCTGAAGAGTTTGGATGAAACATGGCAGGTTGGGTAGCCCTCCCTGTCCCTCCCACTCTAGCCCAGAGCATTTCCCACCCTCCATTTACAGTCCCAGATGGTGAAACCATCACTGAGGCAGGCAAGGATCTGGGCTTCAGGGGGAGGCAGGGGGCTTTTGCTACACTGCTGCCCACAGCTGTGGGGAGCCCCAGGTAATGGTCTGAGACTGCGGTGTGAGGGCTGTCACAGACAACATGGCATGCCTCCCTGGGTCTTCATGCATGAAGATTACAGAAAGGATTTTATTAAAAAGTATATATATATATATATATATATATATATATATATATATATATATGACCTAGATTATTTTCCTCTTTTTCTGAAGCTACTTTCTTAAAAAAAATAAATAAAATGAAATGTTTATAGCATTCCTGGTATTGGCTTTCCTTTTGTGGTTTTGAGCCTTGTCCCAAGGAGCTTTATGGTGGCCTTGTTTGATTTGCACTCTAAAGAGAGACTGGCCGTGGGTTAATGAGAGAATAGTTGCAGACTAGATCAAGGCTAGGTTTATAAGGGTCAATTTTGGGGTGAGGGGGTTGAGATTATTGATGGATCCTGACTGCTATACATTTATTTTTATGCGCTTGGATTCCTAGTGGGGAATGGGGCAGGGTTTCAAATTGCCCAGTGGTATATACTTAGTATTCAAAGCCTCTCTGCTCTGGGGTTTTTGTTTTTAAACCTTGGCACTTCATCTTTCAGCTTCCATTGTGTAAAAGAGAGAATGATCCCTGATGTTGCTGCTTCACAGAGCTGTGCTTGAGAGGGATCAAATGAGGCTGATGAGTAGGTTGGTTGGTTGGTTGTGTTAAATTGAAGATATGAGCAATTTCCAATGAGGATTAGGCCAAAGATTTCTGGGACATCGATGAGATGAGCAAGCAGTGGCTGGGGCTTCCCTTTAATTTGGGCCCCTGAGGATAAGGGTTACTCAGCTGGGAATCTCCCACCATTACTGACTGACTGTGAACCTGAGCGAGTCACGGAGCATTTGCTGGACTTAGAGCAAAGAATTTGTTCTGCGTTCCTCACCAGAGGTGTTTTGTGAAAAGTGAGTGCTTTAGAAGTGGTTTACCTTTAGAAATGTTAAGCACTGTGAATATGGGCAGTATTTCCTCTTAGGTATTTCCTTTAAAAAAAAAAAAAAAAACCTGTAAGTCAAATATTTATCACAGCAGCTATTTGCGTCACAGAGAATAGACTTACAGTTAAAGTGAACAATAAAGATGATAAGCGGTCTCTTCTATATTTCAAAATCCCATTGAAACATATTTTTAAAAATTTAAGTTTCTCAAAAATATAAAAATAAGAACCAGTTGTCTCAAAACTCAACAGATCTGTGGAATCCACAACCTCATACAATGTTGAAAGTATTTCCTCAGCAGAATGCTGGAATAATGCCAAAATCAAAGTTAATAGAGGTCTGGAGATTAAATGTTGGATTAGCAGAGCCAAGACCTGCAGGCTAGCTGGTCTTTTTTAGCTGTTTGACTTGTTTTGTTACTTTGTATTCCCAGGGAATTATTTCAGATTTTTTAAATTTGTTGTCTTTCAGAGAACCAGCTCTCAGACGTAACAGTTTTATTGGAGTTCTGTATTGTAATATATTCATTTCTGCTTTAAACATTCATTTCTTATGCTTTCCTAAGGGTTTTTAAAAATCTTTTATTGTAGAAATTTTCACCCATGCAAAAATAAAATGATGTCTCGGTTTTTCAATCTTATTTAATATCTTTACCCCCATTCTTACTCCTACCCACGCACCCACCATGGTATTTCTTTCTTTTTTTTTTTTTTAATTTATTTTTGACTGCATTGGGTCTTCGTTGCTGTGCGTGGGCTTTCTCTAGTTGCAGCGAGCGGGGGCTACTCTTCATTGTGGTGTGTGGGCTTCTCATTGCGGTGGCTTTTCTTGCTGCAGAGCGCGGGCTCTAGGCACGTGGGCTTCAGTAGTTGTGGCTTGCGGGCTCTAGAGCGCAGGCTCAGTAGTTGTGGCACACGGGCTTAGTTGCTCTGCAGCATGTGGGATCTTCCCGGACCAGGGCTTAAACCCGTGTCCCCTGCATTGGCAGGCGGATTCTTAACCACTGTGCCACCAGGGAAGTCCCTCACCATGGTATTTCTAAGGGAGATCATCATTTCATCAATACCTAAGCATTTCTAAGATAAATTTTTATAAATATAATCACAATACCATTGTCGTACCTAACAAAATTAACAATAATTCCAAAATATTAACTAATACTCTCTGCATTTTCGAATTCCCCAGTTGTCTCAAAAGTAAAATCTTACTACAGTTGATTTGTTTAAATTAAATCAGGATCTAAACAGAGTCCACACTTGCATTTGGCTGATAAGTCTCTTAAGTCTCTTTTAATCTATTAACAGTTCTCCTCTCTCCTTTTTTAAATGCCCTTTATTTGATGAAGTACCTGGGACATTCATCCTTTAGCATAGAGGGCCAGGGGCTTCTAGATTTGGCTGATTGTGCCTCTACCTCCCTTACTTGCTGTATACCACTGGTTAGAGCTAGAGACTTGATTAGATTCAGGGTCCTTCTCATAGGTGGTGCTGTGTTTCATCACTACGGAAGACACTGTCTCGCTGTTCTACTTCTAGTGATGTTAAGATTGTTGATTCAGGTGTTGTCAGCCTGATTCACCCTTTCTAAAGCTTCCATCAACCTTCCACCTAATAATCATGACCAAGATTCACTGTTTCATCATCGCACATTCCTTATCTTTTTATATGTGATGATTCAGTATTTTCAAAATAGAGACTAAAATCAGTTGTTGTTCAGGTACTTTTTTTTTCCAAAATGGCTTTTTAAAAATAACCCACCAACTTTTTTTTTAAATAAATTTATTTATTTTTGGCTACTTTGCTTCTTTGTTGCTGTGCGCGGCTTTCTTTAGTTGCGGCGAGCGGGGGCCCCTCCTCGTTGCCATGCGCGGGCTTCTCACTGCAGTGGCCTCTCTCGTTGCGGAGCACGGGCTCTAGGCGTGTGGGCTCAGTAGTTGTGGCTCGCGGGCTCTAGAGCACAGGCTCAGTAGTTGTGGCGCACGGGCCTAGTTACCCTGCAGCATGTAGGATCTTCCCAGACCAGAGCTCAAACCTGTGTCCCCTGCATTGGCAGGCGGATTCTTAACCACTGCACCACCAGGGAAGCCCCCCACCAACTTTTAGAATTATTTTTTTCAAATTAACATTTTTACCCTAAAACACACTAAATATGTTATAAGAAATATTTCACCATTTTTTCAGGTAAACATACCAGTTTTTCTGTAACTCTCCAGTCTATTCTCTGTATGTGATATTTCCATGTTTTGAAGCACTCTTGAATTTAGCCTTTATTTTGGCCTAAAGGTATTCTGCAAAATGTTGCTTTTAAATGTAATTTGAGGGTAAGACAACCTTGTGCCCCCAAAAGATTGAATAACTGCTGAAGAAAATGGTACGGAAAGAAAAATGCATCTTTTACCCCGACACCCATCCCTACAACATCTGCCACTCTTTTTTTTTTTTTTTAATAAATTTATTTTATTTTTGGCTGTGTTGGGTCTTTGTTGCTGCGCGTGGGCTTTCTGTAGTTACGGTGGGGGGGGTACTCTTGGTTGCGGTGTGTGGGCTTCTTATTGCAGTGGCTTCTCTTGTGGAGCACGGGCTCTAGGCACGCGGGCTTCAGTAGTGGTGGCACACGGGCTTAGTTTCTCTGCGGCATGTGGGATCTTCCTGGACCAGGGCTCGAACCCGTGTCCCCTACATTGGCAGGTGAATTCCCAACCACGGCACCACCAGAGGAGCCCTGCCACTCACTCTTAAGTCTTGTCTTCCTCCTTTGTTTTTGTTTTGTTTTTTTGGTTTTGGTTTGGTTTTTTGGCCGCGCCGCATGGCATGCGGCTTCCCACATGGCGGGATCTTTAGTTGCGGCATGTGAAATCTTAGTTGCAGCACGTGGCATCTAGTTCACTGACCAGGGATCAAACCTGGGCCCCCTGCATTGGGAGCACAGAGACTTAGCCACTGGACCACCAGGGAAAAGTCCCTACCTACTCATTCTTGATAGTCCTCTTGTTTTCACTTTTCAGTCCTCATTTATTTCTTAAATCATATTACATACACTTATATGTTGTTTTTAAAAGAGGCAGTATAATTGTAGTATAGTGTAGTGTAGGGATGGACTGTTTACCCCAATTATGTTCAAATCCTGGGTCCACTGGAATATCCTATGGAATCTTGGCTAAGTTATTTCCTGTGCCTCAGTTACCTCATTTGTAAAATGGAATCAATAATAGTATTTACTTCATAGGGTGTTGTGAGAATTATGGATTAATATATGTTAAAGTGCTTAGAGCACTACCCAAAGTATATTAGCTACTCAAATTATCATTAATATGTCCAATATGTGATCTCTTGCTTGTTTCTATGAGTGTTTTTGTTTCAGCTAACTCATTCATGGTGGATTATGATTTTTTTAATATTTATTAATTTATTTGGCTGCGCAGGGTCTTAGCTGAGGCACGAGGGATCCTTAGTTGCAGCATGTGGGATCCAGTTCCCCGACCAGGGATCAAACCCGGGCCCCCCGCACTGGGATCTCAGAGTCCTAACCACTGGACCATCAGGGAAGTCCCAATATTTTTTTTTTTTTTTTTTTTGCGGTACACGGGCCTCTCACTGTTCTGGCCTCTCCCGTTGTGGAGCACAGGCTCCGGATGCTCAGGCTCAGCAGCCATGGCTCACGGGCCCAGCCGCTCTGCGGCATGTGGGATCTTCCCGGACCAGGGCACGAACCTGTTTTCCCTGCATCGGCAGGCGGACTCTCAACCACTGTGCCACCAGGGAAGCCCCCCCAATATTTTTGATAACAGCTTTACTGAAATAGAATTCACATACCATACAATTACCCATTTAATGCGTACAATTAGTTTAGCTATATTCACAGAGTTGTGCAGCCATCACCACACAATCAATTTTAGAACATTTTCATCCTCCTAAAAAGAAACGCCATAGCTTTCAGCCATCATTCCCCAACTTTCCCAGACGTACACAACCACTAATCTACCTCCTATCTCTATAGATTTGCCTGTCTTGGACATTTCATATAAATGGAATCACACAATATGTGACCTTTTGTAACTGGATTCTTTCCCTTAGCATAATACTTTCAAGGTTCATCCATGTTGTAGCATACATTGGTACTTCATGCCATCTTATGGCCATATGATACTTGATTGTATGGACATACCACCTTCTATTTATATATTTCATCAGAATCTAACACCACATAGAAAAACTAAGTCAAATTAGATCAAAGACTTAGATGTAAGACCTAAAATTATAAAACTCTTAGGGACTCCCCTGGTGGTCCAGTGGTTAAGACTCCACACTCCCAATGCAGGGAGCCTGGTTTCAATCCCTGGTCAGGGAACTAGATTCCACATGCTGCAACTACAGGAGGCCACAAATCGCAACTAAAAGATCCTGCATGCAGCAGCGAAGATCCCACATGCCACAACTAAGACCTGGCACAGCCAAATAAATAAGTAAACATTTAAATAAATAAAATTATAAAACTCTTAGAAGAAAATAGAGGGTAAAATCTTAACAACATTGGATTTGGTAATGATTTCTTGGATATGACACCAAAGGCACAAGCAACAAAAGAAAAAAATAGACAAAATGAACTACATGAAGAATTTTTAATTTTGTTCATTCTAAAGACACTGAGTAAAAAGGCAACCTACAGAATGGGAGAAACATTTGCAAATAATTTATCTGATAAGGGATTAATATCCAGAATATATAGAGGACTCCTAGAACTCAACAACATAAAGAGAAAAAAAAATCAATTTAAAAATGAACAAAGGACTTGAACGGACATTTCTCCAACGAGGATATACAAATGGCCAATAAGCACGTAAAAAGATGCTCAACATCGCTAATCATTAGGGAGATACAAATCAAAACTATGAACCAGATACCTCCTCGTATGCATTAGGATGGCCATTATCAAAGAAAACAAAGTAAAAGATGTTGGTGAGGATGTGGAGAGATTGGAAGCTTTGTGCATTGTTGGTGGGAATGTATTCAATAAAAAGGTATGTCCGCTGTGGAAAACAGTATGGCAATTCTTCAAAAAATTAAAAACAATTACCATATGATCCAGCAATTCCACTTCTGGGTATATATCCAAAAGAACTGAAAGCAGAATCTTGAAAGGATATTTGTACACCCATGTTCATAGCAGCATTATTCACAATAACTGAAATGTGAAAGCAACCCAAGTGCCCATCAAGAGATGAATGGATAAGCAAAATGTGGTATATACATACAATAGAATGTTATTCAGCCTTAAAAAGGAAGGAAATTCTGACATATACTACAACATGGATGAAACTTTAGGACATTATATGAAGTGAAATAAGCCAGGCACAAAAAGACAAATACTGGGATTTCCCTGGTGGTCCAGTGGTTAGGACTCTGTGCTTCCACTGCACTGGGCACAGGTTCGATCCCTGGTCAGGGAACTAAGATCCTGTGGGCTGCACAGCGCAGCCAAAAAAAAAGACAAATACTGACATGATTTCATAGAGACAGAAGGAAGAATGGTATTTGCCGGGGGCTGGGGCTTATGAATCTAAATGTGTGTTTCTGAAGATACCTTGACTAACTCACTAGGACCATGGTGCAAATACTGTTGATTGCTGTGCATTTGTCAATGTACTAGGCAGTTGCCTTGCATTATCAGGTACTTGCATTGTCTCATTTAATTCTTACGACAACTATTTAGGTGAGGACTGTTAATCCCACTAACCTGTTTGATAAAACTGAAACACAGAGAGTTTCAGTATCTTACCCAGGTCAGACAGCTCATAGGACAGAGCTGAAAGTAACTCTAAAGCCTTTGTCTTCAGGGAGATCAGCTTGTGCTTTGTGACCACCTAGAGGGGTGGGATAGGGAGGGTGGGAGGGAGATGCAAGAGGGAGGAGATATGGGGATATATGTATATGTATGGCTGATTCACTTTGTTTTACAGCAGAAACTAACACACCATTGTAAAGCAATTATACTCCAATAAAGATGTTAAAAAAAAAAAGGCTGTTTTCCCAGAAATATAGATCAATGGAACAGGATAGAAAGCCCAGAGAAAAGCCCATGCATATATGGTCACCTTATTTTTGATAAAGAAGGCAAGAATATACAATGGAGAAAAGACAGCCTCTTCAATAAGTGGCGCTGGAAAAACTGGACAGCTACATGTAAAAGAATGAAATCAGAACACTCCCTAACACCATACACAAAAATAAACTTAAAATGGATTAAAGACCTAAATGTAAGGCCAGACACTATAAAACTCTTAGAGGAAAACATAGAACACTCTACGACATAAACCACAGCAAGATCCTTTTTGACCCACCTCTTAGAGAAATGGAAATAAAAACAAAAATAAACAAATGGGACCTAATGAAACTTAAAAGCTTTTGAACAGCAAAGGAAACCATAAATAAGACAAAAAAACAACCCTCAGAATGGGAGAAATATTTGCAAATGAAGCAACTGACAAAGGATTAATCTCCAAAATTTACAAGCAGCTCATGTAGCTCAATATCAAAAAAACAACCCAATCCAAAAATGGGCAGAAGACCTAAATAGACATTTCTCCAAAGAAGAAATACAGATTGCCAACAAACACATGAAAGAATGCTCAACATCACTAATCATTAGAGAAATGCAAATCAAAACTACAATGAGGGGCTTCCCTGGTGGCGCAGTGGTTGAGAGTCCGCCTGCCGATGCAGGGGACACGGGTTCGTACCCCGGTCCGGGAAGATCCCACATGCCCCGGAGCGGCTGGGCCCGTGAGCCATGGCCGCTGAGCCTGCGCGTCCGGAGCCTGTGCTCCGCAACGGGAGAGGCCACAACAGTGAGAGGCCCGCATACCACAAAAAAAAAACTACAATGAGGTATCCCCTCACACCAGTCAGAATGGCCATCATCAAAAAATCTAAAAACAATAAATGCTGGAGAGGGTGTGGAGAAAAGGGAACTCTCTTGCACTGTTGGTGGGAATGTAAATTGATACAGCCACTATGGAGAACAGTATGGAGGTTCCTTAAAAAACTAAAATAGAACTACCATACGACCCAGCAATCCCACTACTGGGCATATACCCTGAGAAAACCATAATTCAAGAATAGTCATGTACCACAATGTTCATTGCAGCTCTACTTACAATAGCCAGGTCATGGAAGCAACCTAAGTGTCCATCATCGGATGAATGGATAAAGAAGATGTAGCACATATATACAATGGACTATTACTTAGCCATGAAAAGAAACGAAATTGAGTTATTTGTAGTGAGGTGGATGGACCTAGAGTCTGTCATACAGAGTGAAGTAAGTCAGAAAGAGAAAAACAAATACCGTATGCTAACACATATATATGGAATCTAAAAAAAAAAAAAAAAAATGGTTCTGAAGAACCTAGGGGCAGGACAGGAATAAAGACACAGACGTGGAGAATGGACATGAGGACACGGGGAGGGGGAAGGGTAAGCTGGGATGAAGTGAGAGAGTAGCATGGACATATATACACTACCAAATGTAAAATAGATAGCTAGTGGGAAGCAGCTGCATAGCACAGGGAAATCAGCTCGGTGCTTTGTGACCACCTAGAGGGGTGGGATAGGGAGGGTGGGAGGGAGATGCAAGAGGGAGGAGATATGGGGATATATGTATATGTATAGCTGATTCACTTTGTTATACAGCAGAAAATAATACACCATTGTAAAGCAATTATACTCCAATAAAGATATTAAAAAATAAATAAATATAAATAAATAAAGGCTGTGTTTTCCCTGTGGCCCAGTACCGCCCGTGATGTTTAAGCATAGGGAGAATACTGAGGCTCAGACTGGGATGGCTGTGGGATGGCGAGGATGCAGGCTGCATCTCCTGCTTTGTGGGGCCACCTGGAGCAGCCTCAGTCTTGGCACCCCTCTCACCAGGAGGGGAGAGCTTGCTTGGCACAAAGCACCCGGCCTAGACAGATGTGTTCAGTCCCTAACTGAGGGCACAGCTGACAGATGAAAGGGAGCCTGAAGAATTCAGTAATGATGACAGAGCTGGGAGGACAGTTACCATCCACTGGCCCTGTCCCCTCACACCTTTAAGCCCCAGTCTCTTGCAGATCCTGACCTGGCATCTCTGTACCCTCCAATCCCCCAAGTTGGGCCTGAGCATGGGTGCTACCTTACAGAATTTGAATAATTCAGGTCCCAGTGACCTGAGGTGTCAGTTTCAGTTGCTCTGTTCCCATGGACACAGGTGTCCCAACTCTGTAATTAAGCTAATGAAAGGGAAAGGGGGCACAGCCTTCTGTCCTGTGCCTCAGAAGGCTCAGGGCTGATGGAGTCCCTGTCCCTGTCTTGCTGAGAATGCGCCAGGCTCCCCCAGAGTCAGGTGTGGGGAAGGGCTTGAGGAAGTCAAGGGGGCTGAAATAGAGGCAGGAGAAAGGAAGAGAGAGAGGAAGACCAGAGTCAGGGAGGCAGAGACCAAGAAAGAGTTACAGAGGGACGGCTAGAAGGAAATCGAGACAGAGAGGCTGAGTGAGAGGTAAAGGGGGTGGGGGGCGAAGAACAGGGCAGAGGCAGAGGCCAGAAGAGAAGGAGAAACAGTAGATGCCAAGGCCCAAGGACTAAAATCCCAGGGCAGGTACAAATAGCAGGGTCAAGGAACTGGAAGGGCTGCAGGACTCCCTGCAGGGTAGTTGGACTCAACAGAGATCCCAGTCTTCCTTCTGCCTTGCAGGGACTGTCTACACCATCCTTGCCAGCAGGGCCTGATGCTGCCGTAGGTCAGGCCAGGAGGCTCCTGTCCAGAGACCTGCCCTTCCTCTGGCTGCGGCAAGGCCATGGGGCCCGGCAGCCACCGCCTCAGCCTCAGCATCTCTGTCTCCAGTCTGGGCCTTCTGCTTCTGCTCCCACTCCTGCCAGGTATGCTCAGTAAACCAGCCCTGGCCTCTCTGGGCGTTGCTGCTGTTCCCATGCTCCCCAAACCTCTCTCCACGTGCTCTCTCTTCATTTCTGTGCTGGGAGCAAGCACTGTCTGGGGAGTGTGGAGGAGGGGGAGCTGAAGAGGGCAAGAGGGGGCTTGCCTGACTGGGGCGGGAGCAGTTGATGGGGCAGGTCCCAGGGATAGGGCTGGGAAAGCCAGGGGGACCAGAGCGCGAAGGGTGAGTTTGGGCTTTATCTAGCAGGCCTGGGGAGCCATTGAACAGGTTTAAGCAGCTACTGGTCTAGTCAGATTCATTTGTTTAAAAGCTTGATCTCTCAGAAGTGTGGCAGGTTGTTAGAGAGGTGAGCCCAAGGTGGGAGAGCAGGGAGAAGGCAGCTGCTGCCGTGGTCCATATGCAGGGAGGATGGGCCCGAGCTGGAGAGGTGATGAAGCATTCAAGAGCATTCAGCAGTATGACTGACAGGATGCGGGCACAGAGTGGTCTGCAGAGAGGAGGGGCAGAAGGGAGAGACAAATTACCAGATTTCCAGCTGAGGTCACCGGGGAGTGCTGTTTGCTGAGATGGGGAACACAGGACAAGGAACAGGTTTCAGAACATGGAGGGAGGAGAGTCTTCCCTGGTGGTCTAGCAGTTAAGACTCCGCGCTCCCAATGCAGGGGGCCCGGGTTCGATCCCTGATCAGGGAACTAGATCCCACAGGCCGCAACTAAGAGCCCACGTGCCGCAACTAAGAGCCTGCATGCCGCAACTAAAGAGTCCACACGCCACAAGTGAAATGATCCCGCACGCCACAACGAAGATCCCGTGTGCTGCAACTAAGACCCAGCACAGCCAAATAAATAATAAATTTTTAAAAAAAGAAAAAAAGAAAACAAGAACGTGGTGGGAGGAAAGAAGTTCATATTTTGGCCCTACACAGTTTAAAGTGCCTACAGGACATTTAGGACATTCAGGTCGGAGCTCAGGAGAAAAATCTGGGCTGAAGAAAAAAGGAGACAAGGGCAAAGGACAAGATTCTGGGGAACAATACTTAAATCAAGGACTGAGAAAAAAAAAAAAAGGACTGAGGACAATGGGATGTGTCACAAAACCCGGGGAAGAGTGTGTTTTCAGGAAGGAGAGGCCCATAGTGTCAGAAGCTTTGAAGACATCAACTGAAGTGCAGCTAGAGAAGCAGAGACAGGCTGGAGGGACTGGAAGAGGCAGGGCAACAGGGTTCTGGATGCCTGGTTGAGAACTGGGACTCTTGCCATCTGTTTGGGCCCCTCCAGCATTTGTTCTTTTGTTTGTTTTGTTTTGGCCACATCACACGCCATGCAGGATCTTAGTTCTCCAACCAGGAATCGAACCCGTGCCCGCTGCAGTGGAAGCGTGGAATCTTAACCACTGGACTGTCAGGGAATTCCCAGCCCCTCCAGCATTTGTGGTGGGGCAAGCAGAATCCAGGTCCTTGGGAAGGGAATGGTGGGGAAGAAACCCATCAGCCTTGCTTCAGAAGATAGTACCTACTCACACTATGGCCTTCACCTCATCTATCCTTGGAGGCAGGCCAGGGAGGAACTAGAGCCACAGGTAGAGAGACAGAGAACAGGGACAGTTAGACAGCTGTGAGACAGTGGAGCAGCTGACAGGGCGTCAGTCTTGTGGAGGGTACAGGTTGTGAGCAGAGGCCCCTGGACTAGGGTCTCGGATGGACACCCTTTCTTACTGGTCCCCCAGAGTGCTTCGGAGCTGAGGGCAGGCTGGCACACAAGCTGTTCCGAGACCTCTTTGCCAACTACACAAGTGCCCTGAGACCTGTGGCAGACACAGACCAGGCTCTGAACGTGACCCTGGAAGTGACGTTGTCCCAGATCATCGACATGGTGCGTTGGTTGTTGTACAGTCGTGGAGTGTGCTGGTGACAGTGTCAAGGAATGGGGGAATGGGAGACTGGGATTAATCTCCAATCAATTCTTTCCTGTAAACATTAAGATTAGCAACAATAACAGCTACCAACTGTTGGAGCCTAACTGTTGGGCGCCCACAGTGTGCCCAATACTTTGCACACTTGAATCCATGCCTAGCAGAGATTACCACCCATGTAACTTCTGAGGAAACTCAGGCCCAGAGAAGAGAAGGACCTGCCAAGGTCACCTAGCAAGGCTGGCTGGGAACTGAACTGTATGGGCAAGTCAGGTTTGCGGGTGCTGACCAGAGCTCTATAGGTGAGTGTGCACACACAGGGCAGGCTATGTGCAGACGTCTGTCCACATCTATGCCCACTCTCTGCCCCCAACTAGGATGAGCGGAACCAGGTGCTGACCCTGTACCTGTGGATCCGACAGGAGTGGACAGATGCCTACCTACGATGGGACCCTGACGCCTATGGTGGCCTGGATGCCATCCGCATCCCCAGCAGTCTCGTGTGGCGACCGGACATCATACTCTATAACAAGTACTTCCTACCTGGGCCCCTTCCCTCTCCTACCCCTCCCTAGAGTTGCCCTTGGCTCTGGTGATGCACTTGTCCCCCATCCTCCACATCGAACCCGGCTCCTATGGTGCCCTAGACGCTTTCCCCTAGGACCCTTCTATGCTGCCAGGAAGGTGTTGGCAATTGTGGCTGCATGGTGCAGTAGGGCTTCCTGACCACACACACACACACACACACACACACACACACACACACACACTCATGGCAAGGGCCTGCAGGAGGGACCTCACAGCCCCTTGACGGCACCTCCACTTTAGGCTGTCTCAAGCCAACCCAGGCTGAGTGTCTCCTAGGAATCCTCCGTGTGGTCCAGGGCCAATTCTGTATCTCTCGCACAAGGGGTTCTGGGACACAAGTGCCTCTTTATGGCACTCTCCACCCTTTTCTCAGGGCACCCCAGGGCCTGCCTAGGGATTTCCTTCAGGGCTTAGCCCTCTGTAGTCCCTTATGCCGCCTAAGCCAGTTCTGTGCTTCCCAGACAACACATAGCTCCGCATATTTTCCTCAGGGCCCCTCTAGGAGCTTTGCAGATGACACTCAAGGAAAGCCACCGTGCGCCCCGCGCCAACTTTTGAGCTAGGTCTGTGTCTCGTTCTGGGCCTTACAGGCGCCGGCCCCGCTAGGCCTCCAAAGGCACAGAGGGCCCTCTCTACCGCTCCCTTTGCCCTCTGTGCCGCCCCCAGCGGGCCGGAAGCGCACCCCTTTCAAGGGGCAGCCCTTACCTCCCAGGCCACGGCGCCTCAGGCAGCCCCACCCCCTGCCCGCAGGGCGGATGCGCAGGCGCCAGCCTCAGCCAGCACCAACGTGGTCCTGCGGCACGACGGCGCCGTGCGCTGGGACGCGCCGGCCATCACGCGCAGCTCGTGCCGCGTGGACGTGTCGGCCTTCCCATTCGACGCGCAGCGCTGCGGCCTGACGTTCGGCTCGTGGACGCACGGCGGGCACCAGCTGGACGTACAGACGCGCGGCGCCGCCGCCAGCCTGGCCGACTTCGTGGAGAACGTGGAGTGGCGTGTGCTGGGCATGCCGGCCCGGCGGCGCGTGCTCACCTACGGCTGCTGCTCCGAGCCCTACCCGGACGTGACCTTCACGCTGCTGCTGCGCCGCCGCGCCGCCGCCTACGTGTGCAACCTGCTGCTGCCCTGCGTGCTCATCTCGCTGCTGGCGCCTCTCGCCTTCCACCTGCCCGCCGACTCGGGCGAGAAGGTGTCGCTCGGCGTCACCGTGCTGCTGGCGCTCACGGTCTTCCAGCTGCTCCTGGCCGAGAGCATGCCGCCGGCCGAGAGCGTGCCGCTCATCGGTGAGCTCTGAGGGCCCCGGGTGGCGGGGGAGGGGGCCAGAAGAGGACGCCCTCAACCCGGGTTTGAAGTGCGCGGGTGTCCGCAGGTGCAGGAGTGGGAGCCGGACCGGCCTGGGTCAGCGGAGGGGCCCCGCCGACCGTCTTGGGGTCCGGCCTCGTTCTGAGATTGAGGGGGAAGAGGTCGGCCCCTTCCAGGGAGAAGGGGCAGAGGAAAGAGTTGCTCTTTCCTCAAGGACTTGATGGAGGAAGGTCGACATCCCCAGTGTTATAATCACAGGCAAACCATACTAAGTACTCACTGCGTGTCAGGCGGTCTCCTAAACACTTGACGTTTATTAACTCAAGGAAGCAGCACCACACACCTGTGAGGAAGGTTCTGTTATAACTTGCTTCAGATCATGCTGGTTCTATTTAAGAGCGTGACTTTCACGGGACTGTGGGTGAGTCCAGCCTCCAGCAGTCGGGGGGAACAATTAGGGAGCAGGTCGCTTCTGAGAACCTGACGGGGGAATGCGGGAGAGGGAGCCCTTGGCCCTTACCTCCTTCCCGCTTCCATCCATTGGGCTTGGAGGGTCCTGCGAGCCTTACGGGGGAATGAGCTCATTCCTCCTTGTGCTCAGGCAGTTGGGGAGCTCAGGCCCCCTGAGTTCTTGTTTGGGGCCTCAGTTCCCTTTCCCTCTCTTGCAGGAAAGTACTACATGGCCACCATGACCATGGTTACCTTCTCCACAGCGCTCACCATCCTTATCATGAACTTGCATTACTGTGGTCCCAGTGCCCGCCCAGTGCCAGCCTGGGCTCGGACCCTCCTGCTGGGACGCCTGGCGCGGGGCCTGTGTGTGCGGGAACGAGGGGAGCCCTGTGGGCAGTCTAGACCTCCTGAGTCATCCCCCAGCCCCCAGCCTCCTGACAGAGAAGCTGGCCCACCAGCAGGCCCTTGCCATGAGCCTCGGTGTCTGTGCCATCAGGAAGCCCTGCTGCGCCATGTAGCCACCATCACCAACACCTTCCACAGACACAGGGCTGCCCAGCGCTGCCATGAGGAGTGGAAGCGCCTGGCCCGTGTCATGGACCGTTTCTTCCTGGGCATCTTCTTCTCCATGGCTCTGGTGATGAGCCTTCTCGTGCTGGTGCAGGCCCTGTGAGTCCCAGGGGTCTGCTGCAGCCACAGCACCTCCAGACGGGGATGGAATGGCCAGGCCAGGTGGTGGTTGGCCCTCAGGCCACTCAGTCTCTCTCCACTGGCCCTCAGAGCCTGGAACATCCTCTCTTCAGCGCTACTTACTTCACACACCAGAGGGAGTACTCATTGTCTCTGTACCCTAACCTCCAAGGGAAAGCCAGAGCTTTCCGCTCCCCTGATTCCTGCAGAGGAGGGACTCTAAGAAGGGTCAAGATCAAAGGGCAGTCCTGGAGGGACAGAACTGAACTCCGATGCTGAGTGTTAGTGCTTTCAGTGAGGAGAGTGCAGGTAGTACAAACAGAACTGCCACACTTCCTGTCTTCTCTTCCTTCCTCTGTGGCTGCTGTTACAGGGACTTGGTCTTGCCTGTCCCTACCTGGGGGCTCAGGGATGGCAACTGGGAATTCAGGATTCCTGGTCCAGTTTCCAGAGCAGGAGGCCACACAAGGATCTGGCCCCAAAGCCCCGACTGATAATAAAGTGTGTGCCTATCACTTCCTCCGTGTCCTCTCTTATCCTTAGGGCCCATGGTGGTGGAACTTGGGGACCAGCCTCTTAGGGACCTTAGGACTCATGCATCAGAGCAGAAATTACATCTTTGCTGACAAGAAAATGAGATCCAGTCTACCCTGTTCCCACACAGTGACATCCGGAGAGCTTGAAGGTGCCCAAGGTAGGGGCAGTACAGGAACCAGCATTCACAAGGTATTTATTTGTTCCTTTCTGACTTCCACACATCTTCTGGCACCACCTCTGTGCCTTGGACGCCGTCCCTGCCCTCATAAGCTCACAGTTGGACTTGGGAGACCATGGCCCTTTGGGAGCACAGAGGCAGGGCCCCTAACCCAGCAGGGTGGAGAGGCCAGAGAAGGCTTCCTGGAGGAGCGAATAGGAGCAGTCCAGGTGTACATGGGAAGCATTTGAGTAGTATCAGCAAATACCATGGCCAAGTACTGTTTTCCCCAATCGTCCCACCTCCAAACGACTTTAATCTTCTATCTCCAAGTGAGTGGTTACCTGTCCTGCAGTCCCCCCACCTCTATTCACCGTCTTACTCCTAGACCCCTGGATGAGGCCCAGTCCCTACATTTTCCTCTTCCCGCTAGCAAGCCTGGCAGCTGCCAGAGAAAATCCCAGAGTTCCCTCCAGATGGAATTACCGCAGATCTTGGCCACGCCTAAAGCATACATGTGGCTGACAGCCTCATGTTGGGCAGAGGTGACGGCAGAGCTGTTCAGTGGCTGATGGATTAGAGGAGTCCTGGACTCTCTGGAAAGGCTTCTCCAACAAGGAACCAGAGCAGCAGTAGAAGGGACCAGACTGCAGACAGGGGGCCCTGACCCATGGCTGCAGGGAAAACAGAGGCACAGAGATGTAGGGGCAACGTGAGATACACAAAGAAACAAGATGAAAAGAGCAGAGTGAGCTGACTGATACACAAAATTAGGGAGGAAGGTGGAGATGAGACCAAGGAGAGCCCCAGTTCCCCTTCCAGAGGTCCTTAGGTCTGTCCCCCAGTCTCCTACTGACACAGCTGAGGCACTGCAGGGTGGGATGAAAAGGGTTAGAGATCTGAGTGGGATCTGGTGATGCAGGTCTTTGCTCCTCTGCTCAAACTCTGGTGGGAGAGTTGCTGGTGCACTGGGATGGGGGATGGGGAGGGGGGGCGGGAATCCTAAACTCTCGCAGTGCTTGAAATTACGTTATCACACCTCAAAGAGGCTGAGTTGGCGTCTGGAGACCTGGCTGGTCTTGACTCTGCCACTAACTCACTCTCACCTGGAGCAAGTCACTTCTGTCTCCGAGTCTCACTTTACTATATAATGAGGATGATACTCCCTGTCCCACCTCCTTCCAGTCGATAGTTGTCCAGTAAGGATAAAATGAGATGATATCTGAGGAGGTGGGGGCCAGCCTGGTACGGTGGTTCCAGGTTCAGCTCCAGGACCAGGCTGTTTGGACTGAACACTTTTCTAGTTCTGTGTGTGGGGCTGGTTGCATCATCTCTTTGTGCCTGCCTTCTCTCATCTGTGGAACAGGGGTGATGACATTACCTGCATCATTGGATCATGGTGAGGATTCACGGAACCCTGAGTGGTACTGTGTCATGGAGAAGGGTGACTGGGGCTCCTTCCTATCCGCTGTTCTCAGAGCCCTGAGGGAGGAGGCGGGACCCGAGGGGGAGGGGCGGCTGTGATTTCTTCCCTGAGAATGGCCTGTTCCCGCCTAGAGAAGTGGTGGCTGAGGCAGGACCTGGCACAGCAGGTGTTCAAGCCAAAGGGAACCTGGGGACCGTCTAGTCCGATATGCCTACTATGCAGATAGGGAAACTGAGGCCCAGAGAGAGATGTTTGGTCACAGAGAGAGTTAGGGCAGAGCCTGGGCTAGAGCCCAGGTCTCCAGAAGCCAAGACCTGACCTTGATCTTGGGAGGTGGTCTGAGAGAGCTCTGAAGGCAGTAACAGACCGAGGGCTCTGTGGCAGGAGGAGGAGAAGGCCCAGGAGGACTTTGTGGAGTGGCCCTTCCCTCCGTCGCCTCAGTGCAGCCTGGAGCTCTCTGGGCTCTGGTCAGTGGACTCCTGGGAAGGCGGAGACGGCCCCAGGCTGGGTGGCCATCTCCCACATACACATTCAGTGGGGAGGGTTAGCAACCTCCCACAGGTGTCTGCTTAAGGGAGTCTACTTTTTTTGATTGAAAGGGCGTTGTTTTTATTTTATGGGGGATGTCCATCCAGGAGAGGGGCCCAGACCCAGGATAGCCAGCTCAGCCCCGAGCAGAGCCCCACAGATGCCCACAGCCCTCACCTGAGTTATCCAGACGGCAGGGCCCTGACTTGCACTGCTTGTCTGTAGGGAAGAAACAGCAAAGAATCAAAGGCTCAGCAGCTCTCGGGATGGTAAGGGACTCCAGAGCCCCGTGGTCCATCCCTGACTTGCTCTAGGAGAAGCTGGTGTGTTTTCTCCTGATTCTGCTTCCTTACAGTGGGACCTCCCTTGCCTGGGTTTGACTTGACCCATGAATAGCAGGGCCAGAAAGGCACCAGCCCTTGAAGCCAGGGTCATCTGGGCACTCCTCCTGCCCCCCCGGCCTGTAACTTTGCCTTCATGCCACACCCGCCTCTCCCTCTCCCATGTCTTGTCCCAGCCAAGGAGGGGCTAGTTTGTGTGTCTCCTTCACCTTCCATCAACTCGTGCACGCTCGTGATGCTGTCCAAGGTGGTAACTGAAGCCGCGCTGGACCTTATCCCTTGAGATGTGGTCCATGGGTCCAGCCAACAGCCTGCCTCTAACTATTGATATGAAAAGTGGGCCTCACAGGCCCCTGGGCATCCCTCAACGAGGACCAGCAGCCCACAGCCCCTTCAGAGGTTAAGGACCTGGGCCCATCTTCATGATTACTCCTCTGGATGGTCCAGGGAGGATGGACAGGAAAGCATCCGAGACCTGCCAGAGCCCAAGCTGGAATTTAGAGGTAATGCACCTGACTGCTGGCTCACCACCCCACCCCACCCCCGCCAGCACACATGACGGCACAGGGGTTCTGTTCAGTCAAATAAACACACTCCTCTCAGAAAACTGGGGTGGGCCGCTTACTCATTTCTGGCAGCAGCTTCCAGCTGGGAGGAAAGCCTGACACCAAGTCTCTTTGGCCCTCAGATGGCCAAAGACATCTGCGTTGGTCAGGAAACCCTCTTCAGTCTCCCCGCAGGCAAGTGGCCAGCTCTGGCTTAGACACCTCCAGGGTCGAGAAGCAAGCGTGCTACTTAAGAAGGTTATGTCTCTCCTTGGATGGAAGGGGTGGAGGGGCTGGGGGACAGGACTCGGTCCTTCTCACTGTTTCTAATATCTCTGTATGTATCTTCTGAAAACGGGACGGGCAAGGCCACCTTCCGCCCAGCTGCTGGCTGGCACGTGCCCTGCTCACCTTTGATGTACTCACAGTTGTACATGCTGCGCTGGCCCAGGGCCCGGAGGTAGATGCGGGTGGGGCCCTGGGCCGGTCTGCTGGCATTGATCACCTGGAAGGTCTCGAAGGGAGGGATCAGCACCTCCTCCTCCCCAGGGAAAAAGGAGTAGCCCTTGATAGGGGCCCCGAGGCAGGTCCAGATGCCGAAGAAGGTGTCTTCCCCAAACTGCTGGGCTGCAACATTCTGCAAGGATGCAGAGGCAAAGCCCCCCAGCCTGACGGTGGCCCCGGGCCCTGCTGGCCGGAAGCGTAGGCCCTGCACCCCTCGGAACACCTGGCGGCACTGGGGTGGACGCTGGCCCCTGCCCAGCAGCTGCAGGGCCTCAGTCAGCAGGAAGTGGAGTGTCTTGAAGGAGAAGTGGTGGAGGTAGTGGAGCCGGGAGCGGCCAGCCTCGCGCACGGCCGCGTTGAATTCTTTGTGCAGGGGGCTGTTAGCTGTGTAGGCCAGGAGGGCCACCCCGTGCTCTTCTCGGAAGCCTGCGGGCGGGGACAGACGGGTAGGGCTGAGGCCCCACTTGGACCCCCAGGCCTGGCGCTCCTGCCACTGGCTGCTTGCCTGAGCCCAGACATCGGCGTACACTTTGTTGGCCTGGAACTCCGTGCGGTTGAGATCCGGGAGAGCCGCCGCCATGGCTGCGGCACAGCCAGCATACTGGTCGTCAAAGGAGGCCAGGGCCATGTCCAGGGGCATTTCTCGAGAGAAGAGGTCTCGTCGTGTGATGGGGTGGCTCTGGGCCTGAGGCAGGGGGAGCAGCAAGGACTGAGAGATTAGGCCCTGGGAGAACGGGAGCCCTGTTATCCAGCTTCCCCCTCCACTGAGCTGAGAAAGAGTAAGGGCCCCAGACACACCTGGAGGGGAAGGGGCTTGGGAACTACTAGCTACAGATCCCCGAGACCAGGCTCTGGGGCTGTCCGATCTCCAAGCTCTGAGCGATCTCCAAGCGAAGCATCCGGCAGACTTCAGAAGCCAGCAGCTAGGGGATGGGGTCAGCGGAGGATGACTGTACCTGAAGTGCTTCCATGAGGCCCATGGACACGAGCAGCAGAGACATCATGGCAGGGGTCTGCATGTTGGAGGTGACCTTGGGCAAGTTACTCTCTGGGTCTCAGTTTCCTCGTCTGGAAAATGGGAATCTGCACAGTTTAATAAATTGTGATGAATTGACACCTAGCCTGGGCCCCTTTGGGTGCTTGACACAGAGTCACAACGTAGAAACGGAGGCTCAGAAGCGAGAGGGGACCCTTCTTGCCGGAAGGAACATGGGAGACTTCCTGGAGGAGGTGACATGTGAACAGGGTCTTGTGGGACAAATAGGAGAATAAGGCTTCAGTCAGGGAAGGTAGGAGAGAAAAGATTGGAGTTGAGGGTGGGAAAGGAGTTTGGGACAGCAGGAATGGGAAGAGCAATGGTATTAGAGGTAGGGACTCGGAATGTAAAGAGTGAAAGACGTTCTGGCTAGTGTGGCAGTTGCAGTGTTGGAAAGCCTGGGGCCAGTCCTGAAGGAGCTTGACTGCCACAGTGAGAGGTTCAGGCTTCCCCTCAGGGGGACATGAGGCTGGAACAGGGCAGATCCAGGAGTGGTCAGCTGGTGGGGCCACAGCAGGACTCCAGGGTCAGGCTTAGAGCAGGGCTTGGGGATCCAGAGGGTCCTCCTCTGTCCCTGCAATCCTGCTGCCAACTGAACCCTCACCCTAAGCCCTCAGCTGATGCCAGGCAGGGACCCCCAGGTGGTGCGGGAAGAGGGCCTGGGTGGGGGAGAGTACAGAGGGTACTGCTTCCCCCAGGGAAGCCTCCTGCATCCTCTGGGTGGGCACGCTGAGGGCCCAAAGTGGCTCCAAGAAGGTGTCCCAGCTTTGGGTCAAGATTGGAACAGACAGTTTCTAAGTTGGTGCTGCTTCTTTTTTTATTTTTTTACCGAGTAATGCATGCTTATTGTGTATGAATGAATCACAAAGCCCAAGTCCCCCTTTTCTTGCTTTCCCTCCATGTCCCCCTTCTCACTGTTACCCATGCCTGCTGTTTCCGTGGTAATGTACCTTCAAGACCTTTTCTGATGCACACACAAGTAATATATTTAAATATACATACACACATAGTTTTCTGTATACAGCCTGTTTTGGGTTTTTTTATTGTCACTATTTTCAAAAAGAAAAAGGAAGTGTGCTTATGCATACATGTTCTACAACCTTTTCCCAGGTAACAATGTACCATGGACTTCCTTCCATGTCACACATGCATATCTACCTTGTTCATTATGATGGCAGCATGGAATTTCATATATAGTTAATCCATAATTTATTTAACCATTTCCTTATTGAGGGACACTTAGGGTTTTTTTCCTAATTTTTTGTTATTACACATGATATTGCAGTGAACATCCATGTATATAAATCTTTGTCCTCTTGTCTGCGTATTTTTATAGGAAAGATATCAGGAAGATGATATTTAAAGGATCTGAATAGTATTCATTTAGATAGCCACTGCGCCACTGCCAGGTTGCCATCCAAAAGGTCCCACTTCACCCTCCCACCAACAATGGACAAAAGTGCCCTTTTCTCCATGTCTTTGCCAACACTGGGCATTATTAATCTCTCTTAATTTTCATTTAACTGGTGGTACAAATGGTATCTAGTTTTTAATTTACGTCTCTGGTCACTTAACAGGATCAATCATAACTGTAATTTTTTTTTTTTTTTTTTTTTTTTGGCTGCGATGCGTGGCAGGTGGCATCTCAGTGCCCCAGCCTGGGATCGAACCTGGGCCCTCGGCAGTGAAAGCTGGAGTCCTAACCACTGGATTGCCAGGAAATCCCCATAATTTTAATTTTTTAAAGTTTTAACTTAATAAAAGGTAGTACATTTTCATTATTCAAAATTTATAGTCCACGAAGCATGCAGTGAAACGTCTTTCTCTCACTGATCCCCCAGCCCCAACCTGCTCTCCCCAGAGCTAACCAATGTTCCCATTTCCTGTATATCCTTCCAGAGATACTCTAGACGCATACCAGCAACTTCTCGGGTATTTCTCTTTTCCTTCTTTTATACAGACTGTAATACAGTTAGTGGTTTTTTATCTTTAGAAGTCTGATGAAACCTGAAACTGCTCCTCAGAAAATGGATATATGCACCTTCACACAGACGTTACACAAATTTCAGGGTGGTTATGCATCTGCCCCAGTCTCACTCAGGTTAAGCATCCTTGCTCCCGAATCTACTCTGGCTTCTGGTGGGGCCTAAGTTTTGATAGTTCAGTGACCCTAAGATGCTGGGATGTTATGTGGCTATGATTTTGTGAGTCTCCAAATCTAAGATCCTCTAATTGCCAGTATACAGTTTAAATTGAGGTGTGAGTTTCTCTGGGCAATGGAGTTAGCATCCAGCAGAGTTTATCAAATTCGTCATGTCCCAAACTGAACTTATCTTCCCTCCCTCAAAACCTGCTTACTCATTTATTCAGAAAATTCTTGAGCATCTGTAATGTGTCAGGCACTGAGGATAAAATTATGAACAGAAACAACAAAACCCACATCCCCGCTTCTTTAAGCTCTTTTAAGGTGGAGATGGAGTTGGAGTGAGGAATTTCAAGTAGCATGTTACAAGAACCCAAAGAGCCTGATGGAAACACATTTGTACAAGGAGTGGGTTTAAGTGAGGGGCTGACCAGAGGAGATTCGGAGCAGGTAGAATTAAAAATGGCATCACAGGGCTTCCCTGGTGGTGTAGTGGTTGAGAGTCAGCCTGCCAATGCAGGGGACACGGGTTTGTGCCCCGGTCCGGGTAGATCCCACATGCCGCGGAGTGGCTGGGCCTGTGAGCCATGGCCGCTGAGCCTGCGCACCCGGAGCCTGTGCTCCACAACGGGAGAGGCCACAACAGTGAGAGGCCCGCGTACTGCAAAAAAAAAAAAAAAAAAGGCATCACAGTGGGGTGTAAACCTGAGATACCGCTCCCTAATTCCAGGATAGAATGCTAATGGGCAGAGAATTCAGCAGCAAAAAACTACTTGAACTCTTGTGGTCTCTTGGAATCCACCAGAAAAGCCTGAGCTTCTATAATCTTCTCTTTGTGGAGAAATTAGTCCATGGGTTCAAGTGGGGCTTTCCTCACTCTGTACCCCCATGAGGGGAATACATGACCCCAAACTGGTGCTCTAATGCCCTGGCCATTGTGATTGGCTCACGGATGGACACATAACCCAAGCAAGACTACACAGAGTCTTTCCTGAGATTTGATAGATGGGTGTTGTGTAAAAGAGAGTGTGCCAGACACTGTTGATTCCCCAGCCCGTATCCCCTCAGCTCATCTTGAAGTTCAACACAGGTGCAATGGATAGTCCTCAAGCATCTGACAGCTTCCCACCCTTAGTGTTCTGTATGTTTCTGTGTCCAAGGCTTTCTCCATCACCCTGGGAGCTTGCTCAGGGCAACCCCAAAGTGCAGGAGATTTAATGTTCCCAAGGACAGCTGTCACCCAGTGAGGGTAGTCAGATTCTCTATTCCACAGAGGGTCCCCGATGGGACATAGTTGACCACAGTGGTCGCACAATTTTTGCGGGGGAGCTTTTCTCTCTTCTTCAACTCACTTTGCCACTGCTTCACTGGTACTCCCTGGGATCACCTTTCAGATAAGCTGACTACACCCAATCCTTGTCTCGGGGTCGGCTTTTGGGGGAACCCAAACCAAGAGAGAAGGTCTTCTCTTTGGGTCAGAAACCATCAGAACATGGCCCAGAACTGTTCCTTCAGCCTGGACCCAGTGGAGCAGACCTGGGCCCAGCCCACAACAGGGAGGTGCCCAGCTGAGGCAGACTGGCAGCCTGAAGCAGAGCTGCCCATCCAAGCTCACTTTAGCCAACCTACAGTCAACGTGAAGACCCAGGAGTATGAGAATAAATGTTTGCATGCCACTGAGATTTTGTGGCACACAGCAAAATGGTCATGCAGTGAAAACATGAGGCAAACTATGTCTGTCACTGCCTCTCCACTATCCTGTTTCTGTTCCCGTCTCTGCCCTGCAGAAACACAGCAATAAAAGGTACCAGAGGCTTGTGATAGGGCAGGAGAACTGTGAAGTCAGACATTGAATCATGTGGCCAGACTAAGGTATTGGCAGTGAAGGTGGACACAGCATTACTAGGTAGAATTTACTAGACTTGGTGTCTGATGGGATTTAGGGGATGAGACGGGAAATCAAGGCTCACAACTCTGGTTCCCATGCTCGGGGTTGGAAATACAGAGGAGAAGCAGAGGAAACTTTAAAAGCTCATCCCAGCACATAGTAGGTGCTCAGTTAAAAAAATGTATTGAATAAATGATCAGGTTAGGAGGGGAACTGGTGAGTTCAGTTTGGCACATGTGGACACTCTAGGGGCAGACATCCAAGATGGAGCAGAATGGACAATAAAAGACATTTGAGAGTCATAGGTGTATTGAGGTCAGGGAAGAGATAAGGTCCCCAGGGAAAGAGGCAGGGAGGGTTGAGGAAAAAAGAGAGCAGCTTGAAGCCAAGGCACAGGCAGAGCAAGACACTTCCTTGGGTTTCTAGAGACTCTTCACTTCTGGCCTTTGGGTCCCGTTAGATACCCTGGGATCCTTGTGATTAATTCCTCTTTGGGCTTCATCCAGCTCAGGGTGGTTCCCGTGAACTTGCCAACAGAAGAGTCTCGCGTAATCTACCATCCTTATTATTCATCCAGTCACCCAAGATGGTTACTTGGGTTTCCATTCATTCAGCCATTCATCAAACACTAGATTAGTTGTCAACTAGTGCTGGGCACAGTATGGGTCCAACCTCGATGCTCCTTCCCTTTCCCCATCCCCACGTGCCCTGCCATGGCTCAGGTCAGCCCCTGCCTTCTCCCTGATCTCCCTACCTCCGCTGTCACCCCTGCTAATCCACACTGCTGCTGCTCCGCGGAGTAGGGAGAACAATGTTTCTAAAGCACAGTTGGTCATGTTCCTTACCTGCTTGAAAACCCTCTGTGGCAAACCTGACTGGAAGAAATATCTCAAAATGCAGAGATGACAATTATGAGGCAAGGGATGAGAAGGCATCCAGAAAGAAAAAAAAAAAAAAAAAAAAGCAAGAGATCAAAACAAAACTTACCTCCTTACCCTCAGGACAGAATCCAACCTCCAGGCACTGGCATTTGAAGTGCTCTGTGACCTTGCCTGCCATAACCTCTTCAGCCTCGTGCCCCACCACCCCTGCTTGACTTCTACAGTACAGAGCAAAGTTCCAGGTGAGGCGCTGCTGCTTCCCTCCATGTGCTGGGGATGCCCTTTTCCAACCCACTCTTCACGGCGTCACTCAGGAGCCACCTCCTCCAGGAAGCCCTCTGGCTTCCTAAATCACCCTGTGCTTTCCCCTGTCACTGTCCTAATCGTACTGTGCTGCCCTTCAATGTCTGCCTCCCCGCTGGCCTGTGAATTCCCTAAGGGCAGGGACCAGGTATGACCCATTCTGTGTCCCCAGAGCTCAGCCCAAGGCCAGGCACAAGTGAGCCCTCCTGGAATGTTTGCTGCAAGTCTGAGAGGCTTTCTGGGTGCAGCCAACCATGTAGAGCACTGCAGAACAGGTGCATTGGTGACTTAGTGACCAGTTTTGCAGGGAATGGTGTGGAGGCCAAAGTGGTGGGGAGGGCCTGGGAGGCCAGGAAGTGGAGGCACTGGGCAACTCCTTTTCCTATCCCAGCTGCCCTTCTGTCCTTCCTCTCATCCTGCTCAGGGCACTTCTTGTCAGTTTCCCCTCATCCAGACCCTTGATGAACATTCCCTACTGGGGATGTGACTCCAAATCCCTCCCTAGAAATCCCCAAATTTCCCAATGGCCTCAAACCTCCCTAGGTATCCCAAACCTCTCCATCAGAGGTGCAATGGTCTGAATATTTGTGTCTCCCCAAAATTCATATGTTGAAACCCTAATGCCTGATGTGATGGTATTAGAAGGGGGGGGGGCTTTGGGAGATAATTAGTTCATTAGTTCATGAACCCTCATGACTGGGATTGCTGTTCTTATAAAAGACACCCCACGGACTTCCCTAGCACCTTCTACCATGTGAGAACACAGTGGGAAGGTACTGGCTATGAATCAGGAAAAGGGCCCTCATCTGACCAGGCTGGCATGCTGATCTCAGACTTTCAGCCTCCAGAACTATGAGAAATGTTTGTTTGTTGTTGATAAGTTACCCAGTCTGTGGTATTTTGTTATAGCGGTCTAAACAGACTAAGATATAAAGTTCCCAGAAACTCTTCCAATGATTCCTGCGACTCTCCCATTAATACCTCAAATTTCCCCTTTAAAAAAACCGCTTTTCATGCCCAGTGCCCAGGAACAAGTGGTGTGCCCCTTACCTAGACTTTCTCCGGGATGGGGAAGCTGGTACTGGTCTCCAGCGATGGCCACCAGGGGAGGGGAAGGGCAGATTTCTCTTTTATACCGTCAGTCCCCCACCCCTTGTACCTCTCCCACACAGCTGCTCAGAAATGTGACACTCCCCCATCTATTTCTGGACTAGCCTCTGCCCAGTCTGCTCTGGGCCAGAGCACGTCCCATGAAAAGGGAACCCCTGAAGCCAGAGGGAAATCAAGGATCCAGGCTAGAACAGCTGCCTCCCCACTGGGTTTGGTCCAGCATTCAGCGCCCCTGGCCTCAGGGAGTATCTCCTTATTTTTCCTTTCATGTGAGCATGGAGACTCACCTAAGGTGCAAGGCGAGATTCCCAAAAAGCCTGGGTCCCAACTCTAGCACTCCTTGGCCATGTGATCTTGGAGGACTTTCTGCTTCACTCAAGACCCCTGTTCAGTGACTAGGTTTGACTCCATCTCTTGGGGTCTTTCTTGGGGTTCCAGGTCTCGGGATGGGAGAAGCAATTCCCCAAAGCCAGAGGGTAGAGAGAAGACAAAGCCATGATACCAGAGGTTCAGGCTGCCAGAAAGTTCTTCCCAGAGCTGCTGATTCCTCAGCTGGCCCCTTCTCCCATTACCTCCCAGTGGGCATCTAAGACTCAGAGCCAGGTTATTTATAGGCAAGCCCAGGGAGGTGAGGGGGAAAGGCTAGTGTTGATAAACATGGGGTCACCTGAGTCTGCGAGGTCAAGGGAGAGAGGGTCTAGGGAGGGGCGGGGCTGGACCCTGAGGTTGTGAGAGAGAGAGCTCTGCATCTGGGCCACGCTTGCTGAAGGGAAGGGGCATAAAGAGAAGGGAGTGGGGTGGGGGCCGCTAAGATGCTGGACCACACGTGACCCACGTGTTCGCCATATGCAAATTGTATGCAAATGAACGAGCGCGCAAGTGGTGACCTCTCGGCTGGCTGGACCCTCTTGGTCTCTTCGGCCTAGTTGTCTGGAGCCCGGGCCGTGGCGGTCAGGGGCCGCCCGAGGGAGAGGCCACGTCTCGTAATTCTCCTCTAGCACTGGTTTTGCTCGGAGAAAAGGGTCCTGGAGAAAGACCTCGCAGTCCTTGGGAAGGAGAGTTAAGTACGACCCTCAGCCCCGCCCCCCAAGCCCCAGTGTTTGTCGTTGGGGAAGAGAGGTGTCAGGTTACCGCCAGTGGCGCTATAATTAGCCGCGGGACTTCGTTGATCCGCGGGTCTCCGGGGACAGGTGGCAGCGCGGCGCCTCCGCAGACTTCAGTCCCCGCCGCCAGGAACCTTCAGTGCCCCTTCCCGCTCTCCGCCTCCGCCACCTCCAGGTGAGTCCCCGGCTCCCCGTCCCCTCCCTTCTCCAAGCGGAGCCAAATTACCGCTCTCCCTTTAGCATTCCCGAGCAGAGGGCGCTGAGCACCCGGGCAGCTGGGAGATGGAGGAGCTGAGACTGGGGTTGTGCTGGGGTGGAGGCGGGGGGTGGGGGGGTGGGGGGGGTGGGGGGGTGGGGGGGGTGGGGGGGGTGGGTGGAGGATAAAATCCAAGACCCGCCCACACACTTACGGCTGCTCTGGGCACCGCCCGCGCCCCGCCGGGCCAAGTCCTAGACCAGGGACCCCTCACACTGTAGAAGAAACTCTCCCAACTTTCTGTCCCCCAGCCCATCGAAGCCAAGACTCCACCGTCGCTGGTCCCACCCTCAGCGGGATCTCACTCTCCAAGTCTCCCAGAGGAATGATGTTGGTGGCTCTGTTGATCGCCCTTAGCTGCCTTGGCATCCACACCCTCAGCGGCATCCGCATTTACGCCCCCTGGCAGGTAACTGGGGGGAACCATTTGCTGCCACAAAGGGAACAGTTGGGGTGGACCCGGGGCCTGACTCCTCAAAGAGCCTTCCCAGGGACGCTTCTCTATGATGCCATTCCTCTTAATCCTCTTCCTCTCAGGAACTTCCATCCCTATAGGGAGCCCCAACTTCCCATTACATCTCCCAGAACCCAACCTCCACCCATTGGTCCTGCTGTGATCCTCCTTCCTTCTATGGTCCTCCCTTGGGATTGCCTGCATCTTTCTCCTGTCACTTCCCATCTCCCACCACAGGCACAGCCTAACAAACTCCTTTGGGCTACCTGTGTACTGCCCTCCCGCAGCCCCTCCCACACCAGGGCTTGACCTCCTCCCAGTCCCCACCCCCAGGTTTGAGGATGAGGGCTTCTCGAGCAGGAGAGGACTCAGAGCCTCAGAGCTGCCAGTGACTTGCTGTGGTGTCTAGCACCTGTGTGAGGGGGAAAGAGCCTGAGGATGGGGATGGGGTCAGGTAATTGGAGACTGGCCATACGTTTGTATGTCACCTGCATACTGAGCCTTAGAGCCAGAACGGTGCTTGGAAGTCTTCCAGCCCCACGTCCCACTGAGTGCAGGAACCTCTCTAATGATAAATGACCCCTCTTAGTTAGTACACAAGTGAGGATCTATATGCTATCCTTACAATAACCCTGTGGGGTTGGAAGTATCCTCAATTTATAGGTGGAGAACCTGAGGTCCAGAAAAGTTAAGAGACTCGCCCAAGATCTCACAGCCCATAGGTGGTGAAGCCAGGATTTGAACCCATGTCTGTCTGGCTCCAGTGCCTGTTATTTAAGCCCTTGAGCTCTTGCCAAATTTCACACCCCAGATATTTGGGCATAGAAATGAGATTCTGTGTTTCTGAACTGATCTGCCGCCAGAACCTCTGCCCAGGACCCTGAACTTACACCCTTTCCTGTGTGGCCCCTCTCTTCCTTACCTCTATAGGCCCAGAATGTTTCCATCCAGAACCTGAGCCTGGCTCCAAACACCTTCGATGATGCCTATGTGGGCTGCTCGGAGGAGATGGAGGAGAAGGCAGTCCATCTGCTAGCGGAGGAGATGGCTAACCATACCAGGCTGCGGGAGTCCTGGGAGACAGCCCAGAAGGCCTGGGAGCAAAGGTGTCCAGGGCTCAGCCTGCCTCCTGGCTTCAAAACCCAGCACGGAATCGCCATCATGGTCTACACCAACTCATCTAACCCTTTATACCGGGAGCTGAACCAGGCTGTGCGGACAGGCGGTGACTCCAGGGAGTTCTACATGCAGCACTTCCCCTTCAAGGCCCTGCACTTCTACCTGACCCAGGCCCTGCAGCTGCTGCGGGGCAGTAGGGACTGCAGCAGGGAACCTGGGCAGGTGGTGTTCCGAGGCGTGGGCGCCATTCGATTTGAACCCAAGGAGGTGGGGGTCTCTGTCCGCTTAGGCCAGTTTACCTCCAGCTCCCTGGATGAGGCAGTGGCCCGCAGATTTGGTAATGCCACCTTCTTCTCTCTAAGGACTTGCTTTGGGGCCCCGATCCAGGCCCTGTCTGTCTTTCCCAAGGAGCGTGAGGTGCTGATCCCCCCGCATGAAGTCTTCTTGGTCACCAGTTTCTCCCAGGATGGAGCCCGGAACCTGGTGACTCTCTCCAGCAATAATCAGATGTGCAGCCACTTTAACTGCGCCTATCTGGGTGGTGAGCCATGCATGAGGGAAGCAGGACTGGCAGGATGTCCCTGATTTATTTCAGTCCCCAGGGCCTTCAGGAGACCCACGTGATTAATGGGGAAGTTGAGGGCTGGAAGTTAGCTGGAGTTATTTTTCTCTGTGACTCAGGTTTTGCCAGCTCAGAGAAGGCCCTATAAGTGTTTTCTGCATCTGTGAATATTCTCAGGTGATTCTATAAAGGTCCTTGAAAGTTTCCTTCTGCTATACAGTCTAAAAGACCAAAAGAACCTGGTTAAGGGGGGCAATAAGCAGAGGAAAGTGACAGGAGTGCTGCTTCAGATCTCAGGAGGCCCTGGGCGTAATAGCGTAACCCATGCGCTATTCCCAAGTGCTGAGGCAGGGACAGAATGGGGCCAGGATGGTAGCAGGGATGGAAAGGCAATCTGGGAAGATTTCCTGGAAGAAGAAGGAGGAAGGGAAGTCAGAAGTTTGTATTTAGGACAAGGGAAAGCTAGATTGAGATTGGGAATGGCCGTGCCAGGGCCTGGTGAGAAGGGAAGTTTGGGGTGTGAGGGTCTGTCTGCATGGAGGCCTCACTGTGCTGTCTGTTGCAGCGAAGAAGAGGCCGAGATGTGAGTCTGTGCCAAGTGAGTCACCCTCCTGCCCCTCCCTCAGCTGCTTTGACTCCCCCTGGCCCTGCTGACCCTTCACCACCTTTTCCTCTCTCTCCAGCAGGAGGACAGGCCGACTCACTCTCCAAGGGGGCCTTCTCTCTGCTCTCCTGGAAGGCCCTGCCCTTGGCCTCTTAGGAGTTCCAGCTCTCAGGAGCTGGGCTCTGAAAGTTCAGTGCCTGCCACGTAGGAGTCCTGGGAAATGATGACATCCATATGAAGATGGGAGGCTTTGAAGAGCCTGGAGAAGCCAGAACATGGTTTCGGACCCAGACCTAGCAGCCATCTCCCCGGCCAGGATGTTGGCGGATCTGAGGCCATGGTAGGGTGGAGGGATCCCCGCTACATGGTAGGGACTCCAGGGGACAAGCAAGGGTAGTACTGTGATAGCCACTGGATTAAACAGTGTTGCAGTGTGGTGACCTCAAATTTCATGATTGGTTTGTTCCATGAGACTAGACCATCTGCCCTGCTCTGGCCATATGGGACTCAGGGACTGAGGGACTAAAAAGAATGACTTTTTGATCACTTTTAGACATGGTCTCAGTGCAGACCCTTGTCACACACTGTAACCTGCAAACCCAGACGCTTTAATAGACAGAGGTTCCTCACAACAGCCCTGAAGGCAGGAAGGGGGACAGATGGCTTCCTAGGCCACTTGTCAGATGAGGAATGCAGAGCCAAGGAAGGAAGCAACTTGCTGAAGGTCAGAGATGTAGTGCTGAAACCAGGACCCTTACCTCCTAGTCCAGAACCCTTTCCACCAAACATCTGAAGGAACTCAAAGTAGGATCCTAAGCCCCAGATATCTGGGACCCCAGAGCAAGCCATTTCTCTCTGCCCTGCTCCCACAGGGTTCATTTTGGGCTTGGGGATCTCAAAACATCAAGAGACAGAGATTCTCACACACGCTAGAGGCATCTGACATCCAGAACAGAGGCTTTATTGAGGCAAGGAAAGCAGCACGGGCTCCTACTGAGCCCCACCCTCACCCATCTGGGGTGTTCTACTCAGCACCAGAAGGCAGGACCCTCCCACTGCATCAGGACCCCTCCTTGGTTCCCAGGTCTTATTCCTGGGGCACGTCCCCAGCCCCCTCTGATTCTTGCTCCCTGTGCCCTAGCACGTGAGCTGGGGAGGAGGGGCCAGACTCTCCAGATGCTGGAGTCCTGGCCCTGCCTGCGTCCTGAAGCCCAGTTTCTGAAGACACCTGGGTCCCCACAATCCCTGGCACTGTCAGCTCTGGGTTCTCAGGGATGGGAGGGCCCAGGTTCTGGAAGCTGTTGCACACTCGGCTGATGGAGCGACAGAGGATGCTGGCACCGTCTGGTGGCCGGCGCAGCCTTCCCTCCACCAGAGTCCGCTGCACACCGGCTACCTCGCTTTGCAGTCGAGATACTGTCTTGGTCAGCTCTGTCAGTCTGTTGCCCAGGTCTTGGGGAGGGGTGGGGCGTGGCAGTAGTGACGGGGAGGTCATTCAGAAGATGAGCCTGCCCTGGACCACTTCTACCCTCAGCACAACCCCAGGGGACATTTATGCCGGGGGTCCTAGGCAGGAGAACTGGAGGAAGTGAGGGACTGGCTTATGGCATGTGGGTCAGGTGGGCAGGCCGAGTCAGGCGCAGATGAATCAGCAGGGCTGGGGTGGTGGTGAGTCTAGAAGATACCAAGAAGGAAAGTCTTATGGACCAGAGAAGGGGTCAGGAGTCATAGGATGGGAAATTTTCTAATGGGTAGAGATTTGTACATCCGCCCCCTCTGCCTTCTTCCCCATCTACACCTGTCCAGCTCATACCCACCCTCAGAGCCCAGTTCTGATTCCACCTCCTCTTTCTCCAGCTTCTGGTACTCTATCCTTCTACCTTCCCATGAGCCTCTCAAAATGATAGACTCTTTCTTTTCTTTGGGCTCCCACTGCAATTTGTGTCTCTTTTTCTAAGCACTTTCTGCCTAGCGAGATGGTTTCTCTTCCTCAGCAGACTGAAAGCTTCCTGTGTGTCCCTGCTGGGAACAAAGGGGACCTAGCAATGAACCCTGGTTGAATGAGTGAATGAATGAATGATGAATAAGGTGAATGAGTGAATGGGAAAGGGAGTGAATGAGAGAATAAATGAACACAAGAATGAAGGTGGGAATGAAGGATTAAATCAAGTGAGTGTAATAAATGTCTAAACAGGTACGAGGGTAATTGAGTGCAAGGGCCCACACGATCTGGGCAGGTTTTGGCTTCCAAGGGTGGGTCGGAGGGGGGCCACATAGAGAACTGCAGGCTGGTTGAAGGGGTGTGAGGCTGGGTGTTCCAGCTGAGCAAGGGACAGGAATGGGGAAGGCCTGGAGGGGAGCAACTAACTTTTCCGACGGGTCTCCTCAAACTCCCGCCACGCAGTCTCTATGTAGCGCTGTACCAGAGCCTTGATGACATGAAGCCAGTAGGATCCACGCTCTTCCTCCCCAGGCCCTGCCCCTGCCCCAGGATTGTCCTGGGATGGGAAGACAGGAGGGCGAGAGAGAGTCTTCACCCCCAGCTTTTCTCTAGTCACTGCATCCTCCCCCAGGCAATAAAGATGGAGGCAAAGTCTGTGCAAACTTTTCTATCCCTGAAGGCCACACATCTAGACCCTCATGCAGACCTGGAAGGTAGTCTGGGTGGAGGCCAGAAGGGGTGGAATGGCTGAGTGCAAGAGAACCAGGGTGGGAGGTGGGTGAGGGTTAGGAGGAGAAGCAGAGTGTGGGTAGAGAGAAATGCTGAGCAAGGCAGAGTTGAGCTCTCTCCTGCCACCAACTCAACCTTGGTTTTCTTGAGTTGAGTTAGTGCAGGTTAACCCTGTCCTTCAAATTCCGCAGAGGGGGGACTAGGGAATGTGGGGAGGCATCTCCTTGGACCAGCTCATGCATGTGAGATGGAAATCATCATGCAAATTAGAATGATTAGTTCTGGGTCCAGTTTTAGGCCTCAGGACAGTACCAGGAGGGCAAGTCGGGCATCTGGGGCAGATAAAGGAGAGAGAGAGCAGAGGTGAAGTAGGCAAAGTGCTGGACTCAGAAGACAGGCTCAAATCCCAGCTCGGTCACTTCGCCGCTGTGTGCCTCGAGCAAGCTGCTCAACTTCTTCAGGCTGAAGGTCTCCAGATTTAAAGTGGAGATGGTGATAAGGCCTACTTCCCAGGCTGGTACTTCCCTGGCATGGAGTAGAGGATCTCTAAATGCTTAGGAAATAATTATTTTTATTTATCTGTATTTATTTAGCTCTCTAAATATTTTATGGTTAGCCTATTTACTTTTTTTTTTTCTATTTTTTGGCCTCACCGTGTGGCCTGTGGGATCTTACTTCCCTGGCCAGGGATCAAACCCATGTCCTCTGCAGTGGAAGTGCAGAGTCTTAACCACTGGACCACCAGGGAAGTCCCTAGCCTATTTACTTTTATAATGTAAAAAAGCAAAGCCTTTTCTTAAATATTTTAAAAGGAGAGACAGGATTGACAGAGATGGTACAGCAGAAGCATGAGAGAGAACGATGGGTCTTTTCAGCTGCAGAGTATATAAAGCATATTTCTTGTATAAAATAAGGACTAAGAGCTTTGGAAAAGCCATTTCCTAAGGTGCAGGGTAGGTGGGAGGAGACACCTGATGGGGTCACCAAAGAGCAGGCTAGTGAGGTGGGGGGCAGCTGGAGGAGGGGTGGAACCTCACTGGGGGTTCAGTGGAGGATGGGGGAGACCCCCAGCTGGCTGGTATAGTGGGATCCATCAGGACTCAGTGACTCCCAGCACAGGCCCAGAGAACTGAATACAATTTCAGGTGAAGATGCTGAGTTGCACCCTAGAGGGGAAGCAGCCCTGACATGGGGTCTGCAAATATGCATCACCTGGCAACCTGGACAGGGCCAGGAAGTGGTCAGGGTGAAAGGGTGATAGTTCCAGAATGTGGAGTTTGAGATCCATTAGGGTGTAAGAGGTACCATGCAGGATAGCCTGCAGCCAGGATGGTGGGAACTGTGAACCCCTGGCATTTAGTTTCTTGTAAATGTCATGTTTTCTCCATGCTTTTGCACATGCTGTTTCCTGTGCCTAGAACTCCCTTCTCCACCGTACCTGTCCATCAACCTCTTGTTCATCCTTCAGGATTCTACTCTGCCCTCAAGATCTCCGGGAAGTTCCCTGACCCCTGAGGCTGGGTCTGGGGCCTCTTGTCCCTGCTCCAATAGCCCCCTGTGCTTCTTTCTATCATAGGTTTGTCATCATGCACAATTATAGTCCATTTCCTTCTGATGCTCTAGACTGTCAGCACCTCAAAGGACCACCATCCTGCATATCTTTATTTCCAGAATTGGTGTGCTTTGATAAGTGTCTGTTAAACTGTTGACCAATCAGATAAGGGAAGGCCTTCCTCACCTGGGGATCCAGGGGCCTCAGAGCTTCAGAGTTGGCCTGTGGCCTCGCAGAGCTGACCTGGAGACCCTGTCTTAGAGAGACCCTCAGGTAACATGTTTTAAGGGGAACAGATAGGACCCCCTACAGACCTGGCAGTAATGCTATCTGAATTAGCAAGGGGTCCCATGCCAAGCCAGACTGAGTTAGGGAGCAGATAATGAGAGGTAAGTTAGTGCCTTGGAGGCCTGCCCTCCTCTCTCAGGCCTCAGCCACCTTCTAATTTCCAGTTTGTGGGGCATTCTCCCCTTGGCTTCTTAACACGTTACTTTGAAAAACGTTCAACGATACCTTGACCCAGTTTAGGGCAAAAAGTTTTGCCTAAAGCTTATGGGGTATTGGCAGCTTGGGAGGAGGGTGGCATGAACTTCTGTTCGAGCTGGGTGACACAGGATTGGAAATTTAGGAAATGGCCAAAGCCAGGAGGAGGTAAAGGCAAGCCATAGGAGAGAGCAGGAATTGGGAGCAGGCTTTCTGGGAAACATACAAGGAAAGACAGACAAGCCAGGGGTGTTCAGACAAATGGACGGTATAGGCAATACAGCTGAAGACCCGGTGTGAGGAAGACCCACAGCAGGCAGAGGAGGTGCTCACAAAGGTGGGGATTGGGGGAGAGGCTGGCTTCTTGGCTTTGCAGTAGGAGCCGCAACAGCAAATGAAGAGGAAAATTCTCCTGAGAAATTGAAGTGAAGGGAGGGGGTTAGTTAGAGGACAGGGTCTAGGCTAATGGGGCAGGAGCTGGGATAGGGGTGCTGAGTGCTGAGGGGTTGGGAGTGAGAGCTCTGAGGTCATCACCTGAGAAGGTAGAAGGTAGCCTTGGGGGAGGGCAGGATGCTGAAGGGCACGGGCAGCGTCAGGCCCTATCGGAAGTAGGACAGGTAGAGCTTGGAGCAAGCAAACTTCCACTCCACGTCAGCAGCATCCTGGGGGTTAGGAGGCAGGGGCTCTGCAAGGACCACTTTGGTGCCTAGCCCTCCTGCCCACTCAGTCTGCCCCATTTCCCCCCAGCGCTCATGTCTCTTCTCCAACCTCTTTCTTCTCCCCATTCTTATCTGCACCTCCACCTATCACCCACATTTCCCCTGCCTGTACCCCCCTTCCCCTCTTCCTCCCCACCACCTTTCATGCTTCTGACATCCAGTTCCATCCGGACTATTCTCCAGTCACAAACCCTAACCCATCCATCTCCTTCCCTCTCCCTTCTCACGTTCCCACCTACTTTTCCACAACACAACCTTCCTCCCCATCATAAGGTGGAAAGAGCACTAGACTTGTATCTGGAGAAAATAATAACATCATTAAGACCCTCAATCTACAGATGAGGAAAGTGAGGCCTAGAGAGGAAAACTTGTCCCCAGTCACAAAACAAGGCAGTAGTGGAGGCAGAGCCGGAACCCAAATGTCTCCACTCCTTGCATGCTATTCCTCTCCATTCCTTTCTCTCTTCTTCCCTCTGGCCTGAGCCACCCTCAGTTCATACACCTCAGTCTCCTGGAAGGAGCTGGTGATCATGGCAATGAGCATGTTGAGCAGCGCAATGACCAGGACGATGGTAAAGATCCTGTAGAGGGCCTGGCCCACCAGTTCCGGCACCAGAAACTGGGGCATGTCAACCACACTGTGCTCCTCCATGCCGAACATCGTCCAGAACAGAAACTGGAAGGTCTCGTTGAAACTGGCATGGGGGGCTGAAGAGTAGGATGTGAGGGGTGGGAGATGAGCCAGAGCGCCACCCAGACCCGCTCCTCCTCGCCCTCAGGACCCAGGCAAAGGCGCTGTGCTTCCACGAAGCCCATTGGACCGCTTGTCATTTCTGATCTCCCGCCAGAATTTACTGAGCGTATAGCAGTGCCAGGAACAGGTGCTAAGGATACAGCCGTGAACAAGACAAGCACAGTCCGTGTCTTCAAGGACGTTATGTTCTGGGTGGGGAGCGGGGGTGAGATGGACACCAACTCTACAAACATCCCTAAATTGTGGCAAGTGCTATGAAGCAGCAGCACAGGATGTTATGGCCTAGTCTGGGAGCTGGGGAAAACTTCCTCAAAAAACATTCAAGCTGAGCTCTGAAGGCTGAGGGAATCAACCAGGGGGAAGGGAAGGAGATGTGAAGCGTGCCCAAGGTAGGGGAGTCTGGGGGGCATTTGAGGAACTGAGAGATGGCCAGCATAGCTCGTCTCAGAGGGCAAAGGAGAGAGAAGCTCGTGAGAGGGAAGCAGGGACCAACCAGGTCATGCAGGGCCCTATAGGATAAAAACAAAGATCCTCACTATGGCCTAGGAGCCTTAGGAAGCTATGAGGAATTCTAAGCAGAGGGGTGACCTCTGAATTACTTTTGATAAGATCACACTGGCTGCTGTGAGGAGAGTGGAAGAGAAGCAGATGAGAGGGTGGGGGCACGGAGACCAGTCAAGAAGCTGTTGCCATGGTCTGGATGAGAGAGGATGGTGACTGGACCACAGAAGCAGCCACCCATGCTGCTTCAGTTCAAGCCTAGATGACTGCAACAGTCTCCACAGCGGGTCTCTGGCCCCAGTCCCTCTCTCGTCCTTCCATCCTCCACACTGCACTGAAGGTGTTCTTTCTAAATGCTGATCTGATGTGCTGTACTTCTGCTTGTCAAACTTTAAATGCTCCTGACTACTCTCAGTCCAAATGCCCACCATACAACGTACCTGAGGTTTTTAGCAAAAATACTTTTGACTTAATTAGCTGTCTCCCATAAATGAGCAGGGGGCTCAGCCTGCCTGTGCTGCCGTGGAATGACACCAGGACCCATGAAGCAGGCTGGAAGGACTAGTTCCTGTCCCTGGCACTAAGATTCATGATTTCAACTGTGTCAGCAGACTTCCTCAACATCTTGAAGCCAGAATGGGAACAAGGATTCTTGGTAAGAGGATTGGTCTGAATAAAGCCTCCATTTACTTTGGAACCATGAGAAAGACTTGACCAACATCCACAGGCCCAACCATGGGTCCTTCAGGTTCAACAATAAAACCATCATGTAGTTGCACTCAGGAAGAATTCATGATTGAACGATTGCTTGGGAGGCCATCCGGAGCTCCCTGGTCTGCTGGGCAAGCCAGGCTTCTCAGCAGGACCTTCATGAGCTCCGTGACCTGGCCCCTCTACCCTCTCCAGCCTCCCCTCTCAAAATCCCCTCTATGGACCAACCATGGAGGAAGTCTTGCTATTCTCCAAACATACCTCCTTGCCTTAGTATGTGCCCCCTTCTGCCCAGAATGCTCTGTACCTTCTCTGAAGTTTACAACCTTTGTAGGTGGAGTCCAGAGTTCCCTTCTCTATGAAGTCTTCCCTGATCATCAAGACAGAGGAAGGGGCTTTCCCTTCTGGTTACCCTCAGCATAAGCCCTCCTTCCTCACATCACTCATCATCTCAAACTGAGCTTATTTGTGCATGTGGCTATCTTCTCCAGGAGACTGAGTCTGGTTCACTTCTGTCTGTGCTTCCAGTGCCAGGGACAGGACCTACTACAAAGAAGGTGTCATAAATGGGTGTGAACTCAAACAGCAATGAATGAATGACTAAGAAAGTGAATGAATTTAAAAAGTGAGTGAATGAATGAATGAATGAGTGAACAATGAATGAGTGAATGAACAAGGAATTAGTTATTGGCCATATTTAGGGAGAACTGAGTATCAAAAAGAATAATGGGGCTTCCCTGGCGGCACAGTGGTTAAGAATCCGCCTGCCAACGCAGGGGACACGGGTTCAAACCCTGGCCTGGGAAGATCCCACATGCCGCAGAGCAACTAAGCCCATGTGCCACAACTACTGAGCCTGAGCTCTAGAGCCTGCGAGCCACAACTACTGAGCCCGCGAGCCACAACTACTGAGCCCTCATGCCACAACTACTGAAGCCCGCACGCCTAGAGCCCGTGCTCTGCAACAAGAGAAGCCACGACAATGAAAGGTCTGCACACTGCAACGAAGAGTAGCCCCCAGTCACCGCAACTGGGGAAAGTCCGCGCACAGCAACGAAGACCCAACACAGCCAAATATAAAAACAAATTAATTAATTAATTAACAAAAAAAGAATAATGATTGTAATGGATTATTATATTTTTAAAAAATCTTTGAATCCATAGTGATATTCAAAAAGAGTGGAGAAGGAAGCATTTCTTTATGGCAGAATGCCAGCAAAGAAATGTACAGGGAATGACAGCAATAGAAAATCAGCATCTTGAAACCACTGTTATAATAACTGATGCAGGTAAAAATCATCTGTAAAGGGACTTCCCTGGTGGCGCAGTGGTTAAGAGTCTGTCTGCCAGTGCAGGGCACGTGGGTTCGATTCCTGGTCCAGGAAGATCCCACATGCCGCAGAGCAACTAAGCCTGTGCGCCACAACTACAGAGCCTGTGAGCCACAGCTACTGAAGCCCACGCACCTAGAGCCTGAGCCCTGCAACAAGAGAAGCCACTGCAATGAGAAGCCTGCGTGCCACAATGAACACCCAACGCAGGCAAAAATTAATTAATTAAACAAAAATCATTTCTGGATGATAAATCCACTCAGAGCAAAGTTGCAAGAAAGTGGTCTAGGCACACAGTCTCAGCATCTCTCTTCATTACCACAAGGGTATCTCCTTTTCAATGGAGAGGTTTGCTAGACCAATGGGCCTCACCAATGGGCTAAACTGACATTGTGAGCCTCCTGATGTGATATGATGGAAAGTACACATCATCAGTTAGGTTGCGTTCTTGCCAAAATTGCTTAAGTTGAATCTGATCATGAGGAAGAGGTGATTACTAAGCTCCAAGTTCACGGTCCCAGAATCCCACCTGCCCATCCTGCCTCTGCCGCTGAGTACTTGCCCAGCTGCTCTGTCTCCTGGTAAGGCACATAGATGTTGTTGAGGCCGCAGAGGAAGGTGGTCAGGATAATCGTGAGAATGAACATGAACCTGGCAGGGGGTGGGATGGGGGAGGGTCAGAGCAGGTCTCTTCCCTGGGAGAAGTCAGGCTCTGGGAAGAGAGATGGGGGTGATGGCTCCCAGTCTCAGCCTCTACTTGACAAGGATTCAGTGTGGTTATTATTAAGAAGAGAGAAATTAAGGGGTGGGAAATGAGAAGGGATTTAAAGGGTGCTGAAGCAGAAGCTCTCCCTCCAGAATAAAGGATTCTGGGTTGAAACAGTCAAAGCTGGGCATGGGTCAGGCTCCCAGGGAGGGACCGAGATGCTGAGATGTGGTACAAGGATGAGGGAGAGTCACAGAGTCCTACTGGACAGGATTTATCACCAGTGGAGTTAAAGCCACATGTGAGTTGAGTTGGCTGGCAACACGGAAGGCTAGGAGAGTCTCAGGGGTGGGATGGCAAGTTCTCCAAGCTGAGCTGAGCTGAAGATGTTCACAGATGTAACCAGGGCTTTTCCCATCAAGGGCACCCACGCCTGTCCCACCTCAGGCAGGGTTTTCCCAGGGAAGCAGACACGAAAAATGGGCTCTGATTAGGGTGAAAGGCCAGGTAGGCTGTAAATGATTAGATGATAATTACCAGGAAGACCAGATAATTCCATGAATTCCAAAAGCAGTTGTACAGTGGAAACCATCCAAAGGGACCCCTGAGTCCAGTGCCTCACCACAAAGATGGGAAAACTGAGCCCCAGAGAGGGCCATGGAGACAACAAAGGAACTGGGACTGGAATGCCAGCCAAGGGCTCTTACTGCTATTGGTGGTTCCTGATCTTTGGAGTCATGGGCCTTTTTGAGAATTAGATGAAAGTTATAGACCCTCTCTGCAGAGAAATGTACCTTTACATTTACATCCGAAAATTTGCCTTTAGTTTCAGGGTTTCCGAGGTCTCTGGAGCCTGTACAAGCAACCCAGGATAAGAATCCCTGTGCTAACTAGAGCTGGGAGCTTCAGAAGGAGATCAAGTGGGGTCCATCGGAGGGGAAGATGCTCTGAGCAGGGGCAGTACGCACCGGATCATGTCGTCGATCATCCTGCCAACGGAAATCTGCAGGGCGCCCAGCGACTCATGGGCCGGCAGGACGTAGGCCAGGCGGGTGAAGCAAAGAGCACCTCAGCCAGGAACTCATGGTCTTCCGTGAGCCACTCACTCCGCTCTGTGCAGGTGGAACGGGGTTGGGGGGTGGCCGAGAACCAAGGAAGGGAGGGGACTGGGGGACTCAGGGCTGAGCTGGGAGGCACTCACCAGCCGAGGTGAAGTAGTGGCAGGCAGCCCCGTCCGGGGCATCCCGGCAGCGACTGTAGGCCAGCCCGGCCAGGAGCACGAAGGCCGCCAGGTACAGGGACAAGACGACCGTGTCCAGGATGCTCCACCAGTCCAGGAGGTAACTGCACAGGCCCTCGATGCAGTTCCTTACACTTAAACCACAGGAAGCCTGAAGGAGGTGGTAGGGAGCCAGGGCAGGGTGAGGCGCCTCCTCCGTCCAGGTCAGAGCTGGGTTGCAGGTATGGTTGTAGGGGTAAACTATCCATGGGGTGGGAGAACTAAGATATGAAAGGCATGAAATGGATAAAATGTAGACGTTTAGTCTGCGTAAGTACAGAGATCTTACGTGAAAGCAAAAAGAACTTCTGGCTGATGCAGACTCAGCTGCCACGGAGCCTGTGCCACTGATCCCAGTTGGCTGATAAACTCAGAAGTGAGTAACACCTTGAGAAGCTGGTTATTGGGAGGGAATGATCGAAATCTGCTTCCCCCTTCCCTCCACCAAGTATATATTGGACAACTATTTCAAGAATATTGATTTGAAGGGGCTCCAAATTATCAACCTGCTCCTTATCAGCCCGGGGCCCAGGGCCTGACCTGGGGATGGAGGGTCTCGGGAGCTGGACCCCATTAGCCAGGTGACCCTGCCATGTCATACCCTTCTCCGTTCCCTGGATACAAGCATGCGCTTTTTTACTCATGGTTCTGTCCACCTAGAAAGCCCTTCCACACCCTTTTGAAGGCAGGCTCGCCTTTGTGGCCCAGGACAAATCTTACCTCCTCTGTGAAGCCTTCCCTAACCGGGGGAGTGAGTTCTCACAGCTCTCTTCAGACCTCTGTGATACCATCGCTGTGGGGCACTGCAGGATGTCTCTTCCTGGGTCCGCCCCCCGTCCCCTCCCCTGAACTTTGAACCCCTCAAGGGCAGGGACCATGGCCTATTCACCTCCTTGTCCCCGGTGCCCAGAACAAGGCCCAGTAATTACTATTGAATAAAAACTGATTAAGCTCCTACCATGTGCCAGTGGGATCCTGTGGTGAATAAGACAAATACAGTCCCTGGCCTCCCCGGGTTCATAATCTAGTGAGGGAGGCGGGCAAGTAGCCAAGTCGTTACAAGCCAGTGTGGTAACTGTTAAGGTGGAAAGGAGGGGAACAGAGGCTGTTGTGAGAATGTTTAGGAACAGATCCTCACCCTGATTTGGGGACCAGGGAAAGCTTCACTTCTCCCAGAAAGTGACGACTGAACTGAGACCTGATGGAGGAGTAGGAGCCGGCCAGGTGAAGGGGCAGCACGGGCAGGGAGAGGGCTGTGGGGAAAGAGAACGTGCGCGGGCCTGGAGACAAGCAGTGCAGGCGAGGTGAGAACTGCATCCATTCCCACGGCAGCAGGGGGTGGATGCTTATTTAAATACGTTGGATGTGTAGAAGGAACCCTATTTAGTTTATCTGTGTGTTCTCAGGGCTTCACTCACAGTAGGGCAGCAGCAAGTGTTTATTGCATGAAGAAACAAGGAGTGTTCTTTTATTTATTTATTATTTTATTTAGCTTTGGCTGTGTTGGGTCTTCACGGCTGTGCGTGGGCTTTCTCTAGTTGCGGCGAGCAGGGGCTACTCTTCATTGCGGTGCGCGGGCTTCTCATTGCAGTGGCTTCTCTTGTTGAGGAGCACGGGCTCTAGGCGTGCGGGCTTCAGTAGTTGTGGCTCGCGGGCTCTAGAGTGCAGGCTCAGTAGTTGTGGCGCACGGGCTTAGTTGCTCCGCAGCATGTGGGATCTTCCCAGACCAGGGGTTGAACCCGTGTCCCCTGCATTGGCAGGCAGATTCTTAACCACTGTGCCACCAGGGAAGCCCGGAGTGTTGTTTCTTAAGACTTCTTCTCCCGTGGGCAGGAACTGTATTGGTTTCATCTGCACCCAATACAGGTCAATAATGTTTAGTAAGTAAGTGCATGAGAAACTTTTCCTCTTGCATGGCTCTTGTTTTCTTCCCCAGGGTTTCTTGGCCAAATAGTCTTTCAGGCCTTACTGACTGGCTTGGTACAGGGTAGAGTAGCAGACTTAGTCTACTGGTGTCTTGGGAGTTTGCTAACTAAGCTAGAGACAAGTAAAGGGAAGACAGATGAGGAAGGGACCCCCAGTCCAGCTGCTGGGCTGACCAGCCAAATGCTCGGTAGAGCCCTGGAGGTTACTGTCAACTGCATTTGCTGAATTGTTTGAGAATACTCAATTCTGCTATAGAAGCAAAGAACACCAATGGAATGGCTGGAACTTATGCATTAAGCATATATAAGTTAGTTATCTGGGTGACATGTTGGACAAATAAAGCAAGTAGAGCATATGTGTGTGAACATATGTAGAATATTTAGGGTAGACACTAAATATTAATAATACGCTGAATATACACAAGGCAGATGAGGCCCTTAGGATTCATCAGATCTTAAATCAGCTCCCCACTGGTGATACCCATTCTGGCCTCACATGTCCTCTGCCCAAAAATTGCGAAGAAAAGTCACAGCTGTTCACCAGGATGATTAGTAAGCTACAGCTGTGGTCAGACATACTTGCCCCTGTGTTTCTCCTCCAATCAAGTGTTGGGGCCAGTCTGCTTCCAGCTGTTGTATCCTCTGCTCAAACCTCAACTCTGGTCCTCGAAACACCACCATCATAAGTACACCATTTATGGGTTTAATAAACTGTATGATTCAAGCAACTTAATTTGGTCTGTGAGCCTTTCTGTTCCATGACCTTCGTGATAGATTGCCTGGTGGTGTACTTGCTGGCTACCATTACACCAAGGTAATCTCCCACCGGACACAGTGGACCAGTGTCTTATTTGTGGGAGGATATGAACATCCAGAATGGGTAGCGACTGGTGCCAGGGTAGGGGAAGAATGGGGTCCTTGCTCAGGGGGTCTATCACAGGGCTAGGTCCCCTGATTAGAGGTGAAGAGGAAACCCTTGGTGGACCAGAGCCCGGAGGGGTCTGGTTATGTGTTCAGGGAGAATCTACAGGGGCAGCCCCCCTCCACGGGGGTGCTTACTGTGAAGAAAAGTGAGGGGGCCCCCAAGGGGGTCTGCCACAAATAAAAGGCCCCACACATGTACCTGCAACCCAAACCATGTGTAGTGAAGTCTCCCAGACACTGTGGCTGCGGCCTCGGAAGGTACTCAGCTGTGTTTCCATGACCCGGGACTCTCCCAGCAGGAAGATGCGGAACCACAGATAGGAGGCCGAGTGCAGCAGGAACTTCAGCACCGGGATCTTCATCAGGCAGCCCAGCTTGGGGGAAGGAAGGAGAGCAGGGCTCTCAGAGTCCTGTTCAAATCTCTCCCCACCCTGGATAACTTCCGGGATGCTCAGCCCCCACATGTCTCCTCCTCTCATTCACTCACTTATTCAGACATTTATGAAGAATGTACTGTATATTAGGCCTTCCCCTTTCGTATCTATTTTTTCCTTCACAACCGTATGAGGTGGGTATCGTTATTCCCATTTTTTAGCTAAGGAACTGAGGATCACAGAGATAAAGTAACTTTCCCTGGGGGGTCCCACAGGCTCTTCAATCACAACCATGTTAAAAAGAAATTCATCACTTTTGATCCCAAACTTGTTCCTTCTCCTCTTCCTCCTGTTTCCCTATCTTAGAAAACGTCCTGGCCACCCAGACCAGGAAGCTTAAAGGCATCTCTGCATCCTCTCTCTCATACACTCTGACAGTCTCCCTAACTCCCGCCCCTCCCCCAATCCATCCTTTACACCACTAGGAGAGAGAGCTTTCTAAAACACAAAACTAATAGGATCTCTCACCTCATTACAGCCTTCCAGTGGCTCCCATCATTGCATAAGGCTCTGTGGGACCCGGGCCCCTGCTTACTTCCTACCACTCGCCATTTGCACTTATGCTTTAGCTACACAGAGTTCCTCTCAGTCTCTAATAGTTTGCATTCTCCCTCCCTGGGCCGTTGATGGACATGCTGTTCTGCTTCCTGGAGCACTGCTCACCCTATTCCTCACTTGATTTACAGGTACCTGGCTTGCTCTTTATTATATCCCCAGCACCAGGCACGATGCCTGGTTCACAGTAGGGTCTCAAGGAAATATTTGTTGGGTGAAGGAATAGAAATATCTGGGTCCACAAGGGCTCCCAAAGAATCTGTAGGTTGGGGCAGAGTCTCTTTAGGAGATTGTAGGGCTGTATATACGACTCAGGCTTTGGAGGCAGAGAGACCTCAGTTTCAATCCTGACTCTGCTATTCACTGTGGACAAAAGAGCATTCTGTTCCTTGTGTCTCCACTGTAAAATCCAGGTGCAATGCCTACCTTCCAGGACCACCTCAAATTACCTGATGGGAACATTCCCAAAGTGCCTGGCCCAGGGCCTGGCATAAAGCAAGTGCTCAATAAATGACAGTTATCATTACTTCTATTCTTAGTACCCGGGACTTGGGCGCCAGCCAGTGGCCAAGGCAGAGGAAGGGCGTGGTGAGGACGATGAGGAAGGCGACCAAAGAGCTTCCAGATACTGGTGCTCCCACGCCAGCCAGCCAGGCTCCCATGCCAGATGGAGGACAGGACCTGCTGGCAGATGGGGGGTGCTACAAACTAAGCAGAGATGGGAGTGAGGAGAGGGGGTGGCCACCAGCCAGGGAGGAGGAAGGGGAGCTAGTTGGGTGCACTGACTTCCCTGCCATAGAGGTTGAACCATGTTTTTTTTTTTCCCAGGCCAGCCAGCTCAGAAGAGAGGCAACCCACTTGCCATGTGACCTTGGGCAGACCCCACCCCTCTTTGGGACTTGGTTTCCTAGTCTATGAAGAAGTTGAATTCAAAGATTTTCCTGGACTCTCCAGATCCTGCATTCCTGAATCTAAGTCAGGCAGTGGTGGGTGCAACTGGGTACCCAGTCCCAGAACCCGCAGGATTCCTTGTCTTCTTAGAGACGTGAGGCACCAGCCTTCATGGTCTTGAGGAGGGAGGAGCAGGGAAAGTGAGCTCTGGTGTCTTAGGGAGCCATTGTGAAGGAAGGTTTTTGGCTAAGCTCCTGGTGGGCTAGGATATCTAGGGTAGGTGAGAGGGAGCAGTAAGCGGGGGGGTAGGCTAGAAGGAGAGCACGTCTTAGGCTTAGGGGACAGGCGTCTAGTGCAATGGGGAACCATGGAATCACTTGACCCTTAAGCCCTGAGAGATGTAGTCTAATCTTGCTGAATAGAGTGAGATACTGAAGTCTAACAACAGAAAAAGACCACACCAAACCTACTCAGCAGGCCAGAGGCTGAGCTGAGGGTAAGACCCAGAAGTCTGTTCTGAAGGTGGGGTCTGGGTGGGTAATGGGACTTCCAAGGGCTGGGGAGAGGTTAGGGACTTAGACTGAAGGTAAGAAGGGCAGGTGGGAGACCCACAGAATCAAGGGTCTAGATACAAGGGTGCTCAGAATGAAGATCTAAGAGGGGTCCTGAGGGCAGTGAAAGGACTTGCTTAGGGTTGGAGCAGGGACTACGTAGAGGTGGCAGGGCAAGGGGTCAGGGCAGGGCGGGGGAGGAGGGGGTGGGTAGGGCCCAGCTGACCCACTTCTGGTTGTAGGTGATGGCCAGTCGCAGCATCGCCAGGTTGGGGATGCTTTCCTCAAAGGCCTGGTCCAGACCCTCGGCCTTGGGCTCAGTCTTGCTGTCCTCGCCCAAGTCATTGAGCACCGCAGTGACCTTGCTCTGGTTCTGGCACATGCCCAGCAGTTCAAAGCCGTAGTCCTGGCTCAGCGACTCCAGGGCAATGTACTCGGGCTGTAGGGAGGAAGTCCGTGTGCGCCTGCCACCACCCTCCCAAAAGTGGGTCTGGGCCACTCTGTTCTGCCCTCGGCCGTCACTTCCCCACAGCTGGTGTCACCCTGAATCCTCTATTCCTTTCTTCCCTTCCACCCCACCTATCCTCTTGGCTATAACGACGCACTTCTTGGGTCAACTTTGCTTCTCTGTCACTGCATCTACCTCATTGCTGAGTCATTTCAACTCAGACCCCTCCCCTCCCTTTGTCCACCCCTTGTACTTCCTCCTCCCTATTCCTGTCCCACTTCCGCTCCTATTCTTCATGCCTTCTTGGGTTAATTGAATTACTTTGTTGAGCACCTACCTTATATGAGAGCCCGTGCTGGTAGTTTTAGGAGCTGCAGACACGAGTGGGCAGTTCTTGTTTCCACTTTACCCGTCCTAGCCTCAGTTTTACTTGGGGCCCTAACACCAGAGAGAATCCAGGCTAGGATTTTAGGAGGCTAGGTCTGAGGCCCAGCATGGTCCCTCAGGTGGTGTCACGCTGGGTAAGGTATTTCCCCTATCCAAGCCTCAGCCCCCTTGCCTGGAAAGTGGGGATGATCATTCCTGCTGCCTCCTTCCGTGGGCTGCTACGAGGATGAGGGATGGTCCTTTGGAAAGGGCTGCTCTTCCCTGCTACCTGTGAAGTGGAGGCTCTTCATTCCCCGATCCTTCTACAACTCTGGAGAAGCAGCATGCTCTTCCCTGAGCTCGTCTGGCACAGGTCACATCCTGCCCTAGGACTCTGTTAATATCCTTATTTGTTTCCCCACCTAATGGTAATCTTGACCATGGGAACCAAGTCTGCCTGGCACAGAGGGGATGTCAGTGGATGAGTGATGGATGGAACTGGACTGGTGAATTCAAAGCCCCTGACCAGCCCCTGCCTCCAGGCCTCCCTGGCTCCCCTTCACGCATTCTGTCTGCACAGGGTTCCTGCACTCATCCCATGTCTACTGTTACTAGCCGAGAGTCTTTGCTTGGACGGAATCCCTACCTCAAATATCCTCCCTACTCCTCTTCACTTGTGTTAAACCACCTCGTTGTGTAGCCAAGATTAATCCCACTTTTTCCAAGGAGTCTGCCCTGCACACAACATCTGTAGCTTCCTGACCTCTTTTCTGCTCCTTAGAAGCCCTCTGGTACCATCCACAGAGACCCTGAATGAAGCTGAGCATCCTGGGAGTCCTGTCCGCCTCTCTCTGCCCTCTCTCTCCCTGCTGCGATCACAATCGTGAGGCCCCAACACACAATGCTCTAGGTGGGACCACACAGTAGGTATTCAGAAAGGACAGGTTCTACTGAATGTCATCTCTAAGTCTGTCCAGCTGCCTTCCTATCTATGTTCTCTCTCCTCCCTCAGACTGACCCAGGAGACACCTAGGATAGGGTCTGTCCCACCCCCATGAGGCTAGGTACCCCTAGAGTGACAGCTGTCTGCAATTAGAATGAGATCCCCCTCAGGGTGGAATTCTGCAGCTCCCCATCAGAATGGAGGTTTCCTGAGAACATCTTTCTGTTGTTTCCCTCTTCCCAGAACACCCACCACAGGCCCGACCACGCCCCGGTGGAGGACAGATACGGGACACCAAGGGCAGGGGAAGGGAGCAGAAACCAACCTTAAACTCAGGCTCCTTGTGGGCAAGGCGCCTGAGCTCGCAGCTGAGCTGGAAGGCAGCCAGCATGGCGTCCTCACTGGCCAGTGAGAAGTGGGCACAGCTGGCAATGCCATGACAGGTGTTGATGCGGGACAGGGAGAACTGGAGCAGATCACAGCAGCATGCGTTGCTGCACTCGAGGCAGGCACCGGAGACAGGGTGGGGCCGGGCGATGCTGTGGCCCTGGTCCATGAGCAGCTGGGCGATCTCATACAGGTCCTTCTGGCAGGCCAGGGTGAGGGAGGTGACACCAGGGGCAAAGCGGGGGCCATCGACTGATGAGTCAAAGAAGGCCAGTGAGAAAGACCTGGTGTCCACCTTGCGGCCCTTCTCCCATTCCAGCCAGGCCAGCAGGCGACGCACCACTGCCGGCTGGTTTGTGTCCACAGCCACCAGCAGGGCCTCATGGATCTGCCGGAAGTCGAACTTGACACTGGCCAACAGCACATCACTGATGGCCTTGTGGCCCAGGCGGATGGCCAGATTGAGCGCCTCCCTCCAGCAGTGGTCCTCAGCCTCCTCCACATTCTGCAGGGGCCCGCCTGGCCCGCCATCTGTGGTCTCAACCCGCAACTCCAGCAGCTGCTACACCAGGTCCAATGGCACCCAGCAGCAGAGGTGGGAACTTCAGCTTTCTGTTCACGATCTCGGTCCACTTAGGCTGAGGCTGGATGAAGGAGTAGAGAGGGTGGGACCCCGAGTCTCCAACCTCCTTTGCTTGGGGCCTCCCTCACCCTTCCACCTTCAAGCCCTTAACCCTCTATACCCAGGCAACATTATAGTCTTCCTATCCCAAACACACAATAACACAAATTTCCATTTTTGTTAGGTAACACTTATGTAGTGCTTAAGTACAGGTAGTTTTCAAAACCCTTCATAAGTAAGTAACTCATTCAATTCTTAAATATCCCTGTAAGGTAGGAGCTATCATTCCCTCTTTAACAGGAGAAGAAGCTGACATACAGACATGCCAAACCACTTAACGAGGTGGGCAGCCAGGCATTCTGGCTGAGGAGATGGTATTGCTAGTTACTTTTCCATGCTACTTCTCAACTCAGATAGAAATTATTACTAGTAGCTTTGGGATTTCTGGAATCTCTACTTCTTCAAAAGCCCCCAAATGTGGGATATGAGAATGTAGGTAAGTAAATACTTTCCCTCTTTTAAGGAAAATAACAATGCTACCACTTTTATCTGTTTTACTCTGAAATTAAATTATACATTAGGGGCTTCCCTGGTGGCGCAGTGGTTGAGAGTCCACCTGCCGACGCAGGGGACACGGGTTCGTGCCCCGGTCCAGGAGGATCCCACATGCCGCGGAGCAGCTGGGCCCGTGTGCCACAACTACTGAGCCTGCACTCTAGAGCCTGCGAGTCACAACTACCAAGCCCATGTGCCACAATTACTGAAGCCCACGCGCCTAGAGCCCGTGCTCTGCAACAAGAGAAGCCACCGCAGTGAGAAGCCTGCGCACAGCAACGAAGAGTAGCCCCCGCTCACTGCAACTAGAGAAACCCCACGCAGCAACGAAGACCCAATGCAGCCAAAAATAAGTAAAATAAATTAAAAAAAAAAAGAAAAGAAGAAAGTAGTTTATTAAGTCAACATAATTCTAATCAGAATTCCAGCAGAAGTTGCTGGCAATCACCACAAAGTTATCAACCAATAAAGGGCCACAAATTGCTAAGACAATTCTAAAAAGATGGATCAAAGAGGTGGAGAACAACTCTGAAAAGAATTACAAAATCACAGTGTTTCAACATATGGTCTATAGAAACAAGCAAATAGATTCCAGAAACAGACTCATATAAATGGGAATTTACAACCTGTTAAGTTGACTGTAAGATAGAGCACGATTTTGCCAGAAAAAGATGAAGTAATAAATGGTGTTCAGAAAACTGGTTCCCACCTAGAGGGATGGGATAAGGAGGGTGGGAGGGAGGCTGAAGAGGGAGGGGATATGGGGATATATGTATACATATAGCTGATTCACTGTTATACAGCAGAAACTAATACAACATTGTAAAGCAATTATACACCAACAAAGATGTAAAAAAAAAAAAGAAATAAAGAAAACCGGTTCACAATGTGAAGAAAAGTAAAAGCAGATCCCTACCTCATAACATATTTTTAAAATTTTACTCAAATGGATCAAAGATGGAAATATGAAAAATAAAGTAACACAAGGTTAAAATACAAACGACTGACTGAAAGATATTTGTTACACATATAAACTTGGATAGTATGCAGAAGTACTTTTATTTTATTTTATTTTTGTAAAGAGGATTTGGGGACTTCCCTGGTGGCACAGTGGTTAAGAATCTGCCTTCCAATGCAGGGGACACGGGTTCCATCCCTGGTCAGGGAACTAGATCCCACACGCATGCTGCAACTAAAAGTTCGCATGCCACAACTAAGGAGCCCGTAAGCTGCAAACAAGGAGCCTGCCTGCTGCAACTAAGACCCAGAGCAACCTAAGAAAATAAAAAAAAATTTAAATTAAAATAAACAGGATTCAATAAAATAATTTATGTAAATACAAAGGACAGTGCCTGACACTTAGTAAGCTCTAATAAATATCTGTGACTAACCTTACCTTATAGATAATATTATTAGGAATGCTTTGATAATATGGAATTAGCTGAGTTGAACTGGGGAAAGGAGTTGTGAGAATGTTCCCTGAAGCTCAAAAGTTGACAGTCCTGGTTAGGAGGCAGGGGGTTGGAAATGAGTTAGGAAGCTATAAGTCGGGGTGCAGCATAGTGAATAAGGTGTACAGGACGAGGGTAAAGGTAGGAGCTGGGGACGCAAAGTGTGGGCATAGGAAAGAGTACGGAGCTGTGTGAAGTGGATCCTGAGGCGTGAGAGCCTAAGAAGCAGTTGGGGGCCGTGCAAGTCCCTCAAGGCTCTTCAGCTCTCAGCTTCGGAAGCCTAAGCCGCTACTTCCACGGCTCCTCGGAATGCGCTGTTCTGTCCACTTCCTTGATGGTCACCCTTCCTCCCTTTCGTCCATTCCCCTCCCCATCGACAACCCCAACGACCCTCACCCGGGATAATGGGCCTCGAAGAGCCACCTCTGCCTCAGATCCTGGGCCACAAACCCATTATCCTGCCAATTCTGCTCTCTGACCTCCGCCTTCTGACCCAAAGCGCCACTCTTCCGCCTCCCGAAGTCCGTGATTCGTTCTGGGGCCTCAAGAAGCCGCTGTTTCCGGAAATGACTCCCACCTAGGTAAGAAGGCATGTGCTATTGCCAGGAAAATACATTCGGTGGTTTATGTATACTTCACTCCTTACAAATCTCCTCTAGAGAGAGCGGAATTTAAACTTCCGGGTCAGCTTCCATGCATTCTAGGAAATGTAGTCCTTAGTCTCCACGCTTCACTCCTGTTGCCCAGAGTGAGGGAGCGTCGCGAAAGTAGACGGTTTAGGGACCCTTCTCTTTGGCTCTCCAAAGGGGGAAATTGGTGAAATAGTTGCACTGAAAATAATACAAGGCCGATTTCTCATTTTCCAAGAACTCTCCCCCGCGGAAGGTTAGAAGTGTACGGGATCCGTCCCTCCTTGACCTTTAAGTGGGTAGCAGGTAGATGGTCTCTTAGTTCGCCTCAGGTCTCCGCCTGTCTTGGTGTCCCGCCCCCTCTGCCGGAGCCTGCACCGCCGATTGGCTAGGAGCACTTGAGCGGCGGAAGCAGCTGGCTCGCGCGGGGCCTGCGGGGAGGGGGAGAGTTGTGAAAATGGCGGCGGTGGTGGAGGTGGAGGTTGGAGCAGGTGCTGCCGGGGAACGGGAGTTGGATGAGGTAAGAAGAGTTAAGAGTCGAGGAGAGGAGAGACCCAACCTGAAACTGAAGGGAGGGGAGGGGAGGTATCGGAAGTGGGGGTCCTAGGAGAGATGGAATTCTGAGAGGGAAGGAGCCAACAGGAGACGGGTGCGGGGAGGGGGAAATCTGAGGTACCCTGGACTCCAGGACTCAGGGACTCGGACGCGGTCGTGGGGCAGAAGACTTGCAGTAACCTCAAGGGTGGAGATGGAGGACAGGAAGAGAAGCCAGAGGGGTTGGGGTGTTAAGATTTGGGATTATTAGGTGGGGGTCCTGGGAGGATTAGAGGGCCGCCAGGTAGCTTGAGTTGGAGGGGCGTGGGCTCCTGCAAGGGAAAGCCGGGTTTTACTGAGGGAAGAGACTCTGTCTAGGTTTTCAGTGGGGCTGGGGACGCGGACCGCGGAAGAGTGCTTATCTACTAGTATTAGGGCTTAGGGTTATGTTTACGTAAGAGCTCTTTACATTCTAGAACTTTGTACATAATGTGGGCTCAGTAAAGTTTTGGTCATCGAATGATAGAACGAATGGATGCATGGACAACTGTATATCGGAATTCACTCATTCACTCACTTAACAAACAACAAGTATCCCCTTTGTGCCGAGTCCTGGTCTAAGTGCTAGGGACCTTCCCATTGAAGAGCTCACAGGATGGTGGTGGGAGACGCATAAGAAGACTAGTCATTGCATCGGAGGTATAATGGTGGGACTGAGAAGAGGGGACCAATTCAGTTTGGGCTAGGGAAGGCTTCCCAGAGGAGATGAGTCTTAACAGATAAGTGATTCTCTCTCCCTCTTTCTTTTTCTTTCTCTCTCTCTCTCTCCCCCCCCTCACTCCCCTCTCCTCCCACCCGCCTCCCTTCTTCCCTCCTTCTAGACTTAGAAGTTCTTTGAGAGTGAGCTCTTGAGGGTATATGTCCCCTTTACCTACATAACAGGCATTTAACAACTGGTGTATTCAATTACCAGTGGTCCTTGAAGGAAATCACTAGGAGGAAGGAGACATTGAGTTTGAAGGAATGAAGGGACAGCACTGAGAAGCAGAGAGAGGTGAGAAAGGAAAGGGAAAAGATTCTGAGGCCAGAGGTACATTCATGGCTAGGGGTGCTTGTGGTTTTGCCCATGACAGCATATGGACGGCAGGGAGAAATAGGAGAAAGGGGATTGATTGTTGGGGATGGAACCAGTGGGATCTCTGAGGGATCAGAATCTTAGAGGCCCTGGCTGTGTGTTGGGGGTGAGGATTGGGGATGAGGCCCAGAGAAAGAGAATAGAAGTCGACTTGAGAAGCAAAAACTGTTGTTTGGTGGTGGGATGACTTGGAGGTTTTGGTATACCTGTTTGGGAACATTAAGGCGGAGGGGAGGAGACTGAGAAACTGGCAGGTGGTCAGAGCAGGGAGAGATTTTTAAAGAAGCATTTTAGACCCATATCTTTCAGTCACTAAAGACCAGGGATGTTTGGATGCCACTTGGTTGGTGAGGTGTGGTAGTCGTGGAAATGACTTCCAAGACCCCTTTCAGCTTTAAGTTTCTGTGATTATGGTTGGTTGTAGTTCAATGAGATATATTTGAAAGTGCCTTGAAAAAGTAAGTACTGTATTTAAGTTATTATACATGGTTTGTTAGTCATGGGCTCTCCTTTGGGGGGGCAGATTTCAGTTACATATATCAGGGTTCATTGAGATAAAGAGCAAAAGTTTTGGCAAAGGAGAAAAGAACTTAAAGTTTTGATGTTAAACATTTTTGATTTTTGCTTCTTAGCTTTTTTTCCTTTATTGTTTTAAGAACTTAAGAGCTTCTAGTATCATAATTATACTTCCAGAGAGTCATGTCTAGAGGTCAACTTTATATGTAACCACTAGCATTTATCCCAGAAACTTCTGTTCCTTGTTTCATTTACTGAGAAATAATATAATCTGTTGTCTGAAAATTCTGTGTGGATGGTTCTATCCTTTTCCTTGTGTGTTTAAAAAAGTAACTTTGAGAAGCAGGAACAGACATCCCTTCAAGCTCAAAAAAAAGGAGGGGTGGGCAGGGGTATGGTCTGGCAGACCTTAGTTTATGAGTTTCTTTCGATACTTCTATCTCCCCAGCTGTTTCTTAGTAGCCTTAACTAGTGAAAGAGAAGGTGAAATCCATCCTTTAATTTGTAATTATGGGGGTCTACTGTGTTTTATGCACTGGGAATCCAAAGATGAGTAAGACAGGATCTTTACCAATTTATAGTGTAGAGAAGAGACATGCAAATGGCCCACTGCAATACTAGATAATTGCTGTAATGGAAGTGTGTAACAGATTCAGTGGGGCACAAGAGACAAGCACTCAAGTCTGCTGGGGGATTCAGTGAGATCTTTATGATGGAGATGGATTTGAGTTGAAAAATTAAAGGTTAGGTTTATAAAGAAGCATATGGCATCAGAGTTGCTCTCCTGTAGTACCTTCTGCTTGGTAGAGAGACTATTGTGGAGCTCAGATTATAAAAGAGTAATGGATAGCCTAGCTAAGATGCAGTAGGGTACTCCTTGCCACTTCTTTGGAAAGATTGCAAGCTCTGATTTGTTCTCTAGGATATCGGGCCTGTGTTTTCCAATATCAGATGCCGTTAGCATGATAACTAGTCTGGAATAGCAGCCATCAGTTTATTTATGTTCCTTTTGTCCGTTTCATTATTACTTTCTATAGTATTTAGTTAAGGTAATTAAGGCTTTGCTCACTACTTCTGTTTTTGAGAGGAAAAGAGCTACCAATAGAAAAGCCTGCTGTTTATTGAGCCCTTACCATAAACCAGCCCCTGTTTAAAGCCTACATTATCTCATTACTGACAGCAGCCCTGTGAATTAGCTGGTGTTTACCGCATTTTATAAATGACACTGAGGCAAGAGAGGTTAAGTAGCATTCCTAGGATTCCACAGTTTGTGAGGGGAAGTGCAGATTCCATCCCAGGTCTGCCTGTGCTATACTGAACTAAGTTTTACACCGCCATACTATACTGAACGCCTCGGTTCCATTTCTCATGCCAGACTCATCTTACCAAAGTAAACTACCTTTTTCTTAATATACAAAAGTCCCATCTCCGGGCTTCCCTGATGGCGCAGTGGTTGAGAGTCCGCCTGCCGACGCAGGGGACACGGGTTCGTGCCCGGTCCGGGAGGATCCCACATGCCGTGGAGCGGCTGGGCCCGTGAGCCATGGCCGCTGAGCCTGTGCGTCCGGAGCCTGTGCTCCGCAACGGGAGAGGCCACAACAGTGAGAGGCCCGCGTACCGCAAGAAAAAAAAAAAAAAAAGTCCCATCTCCAAAATGTGAAGCAGCATTTCATTCCTGAGAGATTCAAAGTGGGGGTTAACTAAAGGAATATTGGTTTTTCTACACAGGTCGTTTAATTTACCTATAATTTGATTCTGCTGAACCCCTGGTCACGGGGAGTGATGAGCCCAGTGGCAATTAGGGAGATGAGAGATGGGTCTAGCCAGCTCAGGCTAGGGCTAGGTATTAAACGCTTTGATGACTGGCTAAGTTCTTCAACTTGCTAAACCACAGGGTGCTTGAGAATGTTAGGGAGGATAAAGCATGGGTACCAGCTTGGAGGCCCAGAAGCAGACCTATTCTGGAGCCAGTGAGTTCCTTCTTGAAGGGGGACCTGGCTAACCATGAGAAGAATTGGAGGCATCATCTTGGCACAGAGAGCTGGTTTGGGACCTAAGGTGAAAAAGCACTTCTACATCCAATCAGGGCCAGCCTGCCTGCCTGGCTAGTGCCTGTGAATTCCGAATGTGTCTACTCCCAGTAATTGTTCATCTGCCAAAATGATGTGATATCATGCAGAGTAGTGAGTAGTTTCCAGCTCAAGTTCAAAGCAGGTATCTCACCCTACAGCTAACTTGAGTTATTATTGCCTTTAGTGTGTAATTTGCCTCTTCTGGGCCTTGTTTTATTCTTGTTAAAAGAGGAGATTGGACTAGATTGGTTGTTTTTAAACCTTTAGTCATGAAACCCTTTATTCAAAAAAAAATCTCACTTTGAAGCGTTGTGGTCCTTGAAGGGACTCAGAACCCCTTGAGTATCTCAAGCCACACTTTGAAAATCAGGGAGCTTTCTCTTACTGCCAACTGATTGGGTGACCCTACTTTATGTTCCTTCAGCCCCCCTGTACTTCCTGTAACCCAGCTCTACCAAGCATTATTTTAACTGTCTGTCTTCCCCACTAGACTCTTAGCTACATGAGAGCGGAGTCCAAGTCTATCTTGCTCATTGTTGCAGTCCCTTCACTCAGTATGGTGCCTGGCATAAAGGTGATTATTATTTTTGAGTAGTGGTAATAAGCTCCTCTCCTTAGTAGTATGTGCTTTTTTATTGAATGTTTACAGCATCCCTATGAGATTTGAACTATTGGACTAAGTCATGACTAAAGCTCTAACATACTGTGTACCATGCTTCTGATTACCGCCAGGTCTTTGTTTGTGCTGTCCTGTCTGCCTAGAGTACCTTTCCTTTCCCCCATGTCTTTCCAAATCCCACCTGTACTTTAAGCTTCTAGCCCAAGGCTCTCTTGCTTTGTAGAACTGTTCTGATTTACAATGATATCTTCTTTCCTTGTGTTTCATAGTTTTCCTCTGTGTTCATTTATCAATTCATCAAACTTTTTGGAAGCACCTTCTGTATGCCAGGTACTGTGCTATGCTTGATCATACCAAGATGGGTAATGTGTGATAACTGCCTTCAAGGAGTTCACAGACTAGCCTGGGTGGAGAGAGAGTGATAAATAAGTACAAAAATGTGTCACAGGTGCTGTGTCAGTGGAATATGTGTAATGGGTACATCAAGGAGGAAGTAGAAGTCTGTTATATCTTCTCAGGGAGGCTGTAGAAGTTCCCATCCCATGCTTCTTCAAAGTAGTAATCTTGGACTGTTTTGTTTTTCCTCCTGTGGGTCTCTCCCTGTAGACATTTGATAAATGTTCCTTGTTTCCAGGGATTTTTTTCCTCTAGGAATTCTTGGTTAAAGCCAAGATCTTATTGAGGGATTGACGCATGTGTGACTGAAGTTTAATCTTGGACATCTGACCATATATCTTTGGATTTTTTTTTTTTAAAGATGTGTAAAATGAGTAGTAGCATAATGTAGTGGGGAAAAAAACTAGAGTAGTAAACAATAGACCTAGATTCTAGACTAGAAATAGCAGATTTTGTTTTGTCGCAGAGACAGCCAAATGATAACAGCTGCTTAGAAGGTTGTTTGAGAAGGATTCTGAGGCCAGGGTTCAGCAGGAGAGTGCTAAAGGTGAAATGATATAGAGTACTTACTCTGTGCCAGGTCCTGGTGCCAAGTATTTTATATGCATTGTCTAATTTCATACCACAACCTTACAAGGTAGGTATTATGATGGTTATGTCCATTCTTCAGATATGGAAACTGAGGCATAGAGAGTTTAAGTAATTTGCCCACTGTCACACAGCTAGGTAAGTGACAGAGGTAGGGTTCAAATCCAGGATGACTCCTACATCTGTGCTTTTAACCACTCTGGGCAGTGTGAGTACTGTATGCTTCCCATACTGTCTTATGTTAGACATTTCTACTATATAAGTGTAGGACTTCATTTACAGAGGTGATTTGACTGGGGTAACGCTATTTGTCAGTCTCTCCCATGAGACCGAGTTCTCCTTGAAAGCCCTATCCATCCTTATATCCCTGGTGCCTGACATAGAGTATGATTCAATAAATGTTTGAAGATGCCAACTCATGAAAGATTCCATACCTTAATTCTTTTTTTTTTTTTGCGGTTCTTGGGCCTCTCACTGTTGTGGCCTCTCCCATTGTGGAGCACAGGCTCTGGATGCGCAGACTCAGCGGCCATGGCTCATGGGCCCAGCTGCTCCGCGGCATGTGGGATCTTCCCGGACCGGGGCACGAACCCGTGTCCCCTGCATCGGCAGGCAGACTCTCAACCACTGCACCACCAGGGAAGCCCCATACCTTAAATCTTCATATGTGAAATGATAGGTTTGGACTAGATGACCTTCTAGAGGTTTCCCGCAGCTTTGAAAGTCTTGGATCCCAGGATTTTACTGTGCCTTGTGTTTCCTACAGTTTCTTTTGGGTACTCAGTGGATACTAGGGAATAACCAAATGAAGGTATAATTATTATTAATAATCTGTGCAAATAATCTTGGGATGAGAGAAGAAAAAAATGGTGATAGGGAAGTTATACACAAAAAGGCCTACATGTAACCTCCAATTCTGTAACCTTTGTCTTTTTGTGCAGTCAGAGTCTCATACTCTGGCAGACACCCTATTTGCAGACAGTCTTTCCTTCCCATTTGGTTTCCCATTATAAACCTCCCATCCCCAGCTCTTTTTTTAGCTGTGCCACACAGCATATGGGGTCTTAGTTCCCCGGACCAGGGATTGAACCCACGTCCCCTGCATTGGAAGCGTGGAGTCTTAACTACCGGACTGCCAGAGGAGTCCCTCACTCTTACTTTTTGCAGTCATTTGTTTGGTTAACCCATTACTTAATAACTCATCTACTTCCAGAAGGAATTTAAGGTGTCCTCTGGTCAATAAAGGAGGGTAGGAGAGAGGAAGAAAAAATGAAGAGGAATGTTCTAACTTCTTGAGTGCAGGGACTATCGTTTTCATCTCTCTACATTCCTCAGTTCTTGGCGCATAGCAGACATTTGTTGAATAAATGAGAATGTTTGTAGATATGGATTCTACTCAGGTTTAAGGAAGTGTTGACTAAATTGCAAAGGTTAACTGATGTACTCTGTTCCGGCAATAACACAGTAGTGCCTGACAGTACTATTTGCTTATAAACTGCTTATGAAGCATTTTCGTTTTTAATTAGTGCCATATTCCTCCTTACCAGTGAGTCATAGGCACAGTATCTGAGGACCTGCTTTCCGCCCCAACAGCACTCTGTATAGACATCTATCAACACTTACCATGTTGTTTTGTTTGTCTCCCCCATCGCTCAGTGAACTCCTTGAGGGGACAGAACCATACCATTTTTCATCTCTGTGTTCCCAGCACCTAATCTCTCTCAGTGGCTAGCACAGAGTAGATATTCAGATGCTTATTGAACTTGAATCCTTTTTTTAAAAATAAATTAATTTTATTTATATTTTGGCTGCGTTGGGTCTTCGTCGCTGCATGTGGGCTTTCTCTAGTTGCGACGAGTGGGGGCTGCTCTTCGTTGCCGTGTGTGGGCTTCTCATTGCAGTGGCTTCTCTTGTTGCAGAGCACGAGCTCTAGGCGCATGGGCTTCAGTAGTTGCGGCACTCAGGCTCAGTAGTTGTGGCTTGTGGGCTCTAGAGCGCAGGCTCAGTACTTGTGGCGCACAGGCTTAGTTGCTCCATGGCATGTGGGAATCTTCCCGGACCAGGGATCGAACCCGTGTCCCCTGCCTTGGCAGGCGGATTCTTAACCACTGCGCCACCAGGGAAGCCCTGAACTTGAATCTTAAATCTAGTCCATCCACCCATGTTGAACACTCCCAGCAAGTGATCACCTCGTCTGTGTTTAAATCCCTCTAATGATAGGGAGCTTATCATTCTGTGGTCAGCCTGTTCCCTCTTTGAATTCCCCTGTTGCAATATTCTTCATACTGAGCTAGAATTCTTATTTCTGTAGCGTCACCTTTTTAGTCCTCCTTTTCCAGATCCTGCTTCTTTGCATCTTTGACCCATGGAGGCACATGCACTGACAGAGAATGCCTCTGAGGAGTTTAGTCTCAGTCCACCTGGGGCTATTTGTCCTGAAAGCTTACTCCATGAAAGCCAACCCAGGATAAGCCATCCAGCATCATTCCTCTTCTCTATTTTATTTTTGTGTTTTCCCTTCTTGAAGTCATTTGTTATCTCTCTGCTCCTCAGAGGAAAATCTGTAGGTAACCATAAACTCATTAGTTCCCTCTAAAGTGCAGCTTTCCCAGGAGGATGCTGAGTTATGACCATGGGGCTTTTGGTCCTGAGCAACTAGGGAGAACCAGTGGGGAAAGGGGAAGCTGGAAGCAGAGAGCGTAGCCCTGCCAAGGTTTGTGTTCCCTCTGCCCTCCTTCCCCCTTCCCAGTAGGATATTCTCAATAACTGAATGTGTCTGTTATTAAGGAGGTCTCCAGTGGCATTTTATTTTCCATTGCCCATAGGATTGAACCTAACCTCTTCCTGAGCCTGTCATTTAGCGCCTTGCAGAAGCAGACTTTTCTCCTTCTATTCTAATGATAACAAATAATAGCTAACTTTTTTATTGCATACTGGTATAATGCCAGGCATTATACCAAGCATTTTACATACATTAACTCTTTTAATTATATTTTAATACTATTGTCTTCACCTTCCGGATCAGTGAAAACTGAGGCACTGCCAAGTAATTTATTCAAGGTTGGATAGCTTGTAAGTAGACTTGGGATTTGAACCTGGTGATGTGACTCCATGATCTCTATTGCTGGTGTACTCTATAACATGGATTTACTGTTTTCAAAATTCACCATATATTTATTGAGCATTTAATTTTGCCAGATACTTTATTTGGTCTTGGGGATTCATAAATGGTTAAAGAGACTATCTGTGCTCCAAAAGAGTTTATGGTCTAGTGGGGAGAGGGACCCATCAAGTGATAATGACGATGTAGTGTGATGAGTAGAGCTATATACAGGTATCACAGGTGCATGGGAGGAGTGTGAAAGTGTATTTGGGAGAGTTAGGGGAGACTTCAGAGATGATATGTCATTGGGCTGATTCTTAAAGGAGGGATAAAGTTTATCATATGGCTAGGAGGCCGGTTTACACCAAGCTAAAAGCACATATATGAAGGAGTGGAAGCATGATATCTTTAAGCATACTATTAAACATACTATTCTCCACTAATTAAACATTTAGTGATACCTGCTTGCTTTGTGCAAGCTACCGTGTTAGGTACTTAGGTTGAGAGGAAAGACGCTAATTCATGTTTCATACCTTCAAGGAGCTTATACAGTTCAGTTAGAAAAATAGTACATGTAGTCCAGTTGGAAAGGCTATAATTATAAAATAAGTTCTAAATACCTTATCAATTGAAAAAAAAAGTGCTATTTGGGAAGTAAATCTCATTGGAGGGGTTAGGGAAGACTTCGTGGAGAAGGAGCCACCTGATGATTTAAATTTCACTATAGAGAGCATCAGGAATAAAGGCCCCAAGTAAATGTGAGAAAGAAGGATGCGTTTGGGGAATCAGCAAGTAAGAGAGGACTAAGTACTAAATCTAGAAACATGGGTTGGAGCCAATATGAGGTTGACTTTATTTTATTTTAAATATTTATTTATTTATTTGGCTGCACTGGGTCTTAGTTGTGGCACGTGAGATCTTTCGTTGTGGCGCGTGGGATCTTTTGTTGGCGGTTCGTGGGCTCTTCACTTAATTGTGGTGCATGCACGGGATTCTCTCTAGTTGTGGTGCGTGGGCTCTAGAGCGTGTGGGCTCTGTAGTTGTGGCACGTGGGCTCTCGAGTTATGCTGCACCCTGCAGCACGTGGGATCTTAGTTCCCTGACCAGGGATGGAACTGGCGTCCCCTGCATTACAAGACGGATTCTTAACCACTGGAGCACCAGGGAAGTCCCGAGGTTGACTTTAAACACCAGGTTGAGGAGTTAAGATATATCCATTCATTCCTTCAGTCAGCAATTATTGAGTGCTTGAATATGCCAGATATGGTGCTGGGGACACAAACATGGAGACATGACTCCTGCTTTCAGGGGGCTAATAGTCACATAGGGAAAGACGGACATGGAAACAAATGATGGTAGTGTATTATAAGTATGTGTTATGTACTGTGGTGACAAAGGAGGGAGTGATTAACTCTGCTTGGGGGAATCATTAAAGACTTAACAGAGAAGATGCTTGAGATGGTTCTTGAGGAGTAAGTTTGAGTTCAGTAGGTAGTCAAAAGTCTGTGAGGTATGGAAGAGTGGTCCAGCAAAATGAAAAGATATGCAAAGGCTTGGAGGCATTAAACAACCTGGAATATTCTGGGAACTGTAAGAATGCCTGCATTACTGGAGTATAGGTTAAATGTAGGGGGATAGCAGTGAGTGATAAGGTTGGCGAGGCCTTTCTAACAACATAAGAAGAAGCTTGGGCTTATAACATGTTCAGATCTATGTCTCAGAATGATCAAGTCTGGTGGAAGTGTGGAAGTTATTTTTGGAGGGCTCAGCTTGGGGAAAGGAGAAGAAATTAGTTGGGAAGTACTGCAGTCGTCTAAGAGATGGTGGGGGGCTTCCCTGGTGGCGCAGTGGTTGAGAGTCTGCCTGCCGATGCAGGGGACACGGGTTCGTGCCCCGGTCCGGGAAGATCCCACATGCCGCGGAGTGGCTGGGCCCGTGAGCCATGACCGCTGAGCCTGCGCGTCCGGAGCCCGTGCTCCGCAACGGGAGAGACCACAACAGTGAGAGGCCCGTGTACCGCAAAAAAAAAAAAAAAAAAAAGAGATGGTGGGGATCTGAGCAAGAGCAAAGGCAGTGAGGGTGGAGAAAAGTGAGTGGCTATAAAAATATTAAATAGCAGTGCTTCCACTGTTTTTTTTCCCTTTCCATTCCACTCCCTAATTCATTCACTCACACATTCATCAAGCATTTATTAAGTATGTAATCTGTATTGTTTATTCATTCTTCCCCTCTTCAAATACTTGTGACTTCAGGATGTCAGGAATATTCCTAGGTCCAGTAATTCAGCAGTGAACAGGACAACCAAGGTCCTTGCTCTTGTGAAGTTTACTTTCTAAATGGGGGAAATGCAAGTAATGAATAAGTAATAAGCAGGATAACTCCAAATGGTGATAGGTGCTCTGAGAAAAGTAGGGTGATAGGATAGAGAACGACTAGAGGAGAGGTGCTACTTTTAATACGGTGGTTTATGGAATGCCTCTGAGGAGGTGATATTTGAACTAAGACCTGAATGAAGAAGACTTAGCAATTTGAAGATTTGGAAGCATAAGTGTGTCAAGTGGAGGGAGAAGCAAGTATAAATCGGTGGGAACGAGTTAGGCATGTCTTGGGACCAAAAAAGAAGGCCAATGGGACTGAATTATAGTGAGCAAGAGAAAAATAGTACCATATGAAGTCAAGGAGTTTATAGCAGAGTCAGATCTGTAAGGCCTTGTAGATACTGCTAAATTTGTTGAATTTTATTGAGAGTACAATGAAAGTTTTGGATGGTGTTAAAAATAGGAGTGAGGTGAGCTGATTTGCATTTTTCAAAAAGGTCTTTCTGGCTGCTTTGAGGAGAACGGATTGTAGGAAGGCTTTCGAGGAGGGTAGTTAAGAGACTATTGCAGTAGTCTGGGTGAGAAATGATAGTTTTGGAGTTTGGGGGCGGGGCGGGTAGGGTGGCAGAGATGGAGAAAAGTGGATGAAATTAGAATATGTTTTGAAGTAGAGCCTACAAGACTTGCTGGTGGATTGGATATGGGACGTAAGGGAAAGAAATAATCAAGCTTGACTTTCAGGTTTTATGAATTTGTTTTGCTTTGACTTGTAGTTGGCAACACCATGGCTGATGTTATTGTGTACTGAAACAGGATGGACTGGGAGAAATTTTTGTTGGGCGGTGGGGAGGAAATGCAGAAAAATTTTGGCCATGTTAAGTTTGAGATGGCTACATAAACATCTAAGTGGTGTTGTTAATTAGGCAGTTGGAAATATGAGCTTAGAGTCAAGGGAGAGGTCCGGACATTGGTCTGGGTCTCTGAAGATCTGGCTTTTTATACTAGCTCTACCACACGGTTGTTACGTGATACAAGTCAGTACGACACTCTGAGTTGCAATGTTGTCGGCTTAAAGTAATAATGAAGTTATTTGTTATGCCAGCCTTATGTATATGGTGGGAAAATCCTTTTCATTCATTTATCCATTCATCAAGTATACCCTGAGCATTTACAAAGGCACTGCCTTAGCTGTGAAGGATAACGAAGACATAGGCCCTACTCTCAGGCTGCTCATAGTCCAGTGGAAGAGTTAGTGAAATAAGCAGATGTAATAACTGCTGTAATACAGAGAAGCACAGAGCTCTCTGGGAGCACAGAAAATGGTGGGAAAGGGATCAGGAGAGGCTCCCCAGAGAAGCAGCACTTTAGCTGATGTGGAAAATGACTAGAAATTAACCAGCCAAGGAGAGAGGCGGAGGGCCCTCTAAGCAGGAGGAGCAACATGTGCAAGGTGGGAGGTGAGAGGGAGAGAACAGCACTGACAGGTCACTGTATAAGGTATAGTATTATTGGAGCATCCAAGTAGGAGGTGGGGCGTAATGAGGAAGTAGGAAGACTGGAAAGGGAGGCAGGTATAAGATCATGTAAGGCCTTATATGCTATGCTAAGGAGTTTGGATTGGAGAAGGGATTAAAGAGGCAGGGAATGGTGGCTCAGTGGTTAAGAATCCGCCTGCTAATGCAGGGGACACGGGTTCGAGCCCTGGTCTGGGAAGATCCCACATGCTGCGGAGCACCTAAGCCCATGTGCCACAACTACTGAGCCTGCACTCTAGAGCCCGTGAGCCGCAACTGCTGAGCCCATGTGCTGCAACTACTGAAGCCCACGCTCCTAGAGCCCATGCTCTGCAAGAAGAGAAGCCACCGCAATGAGAAGCCTGTGCACTGCAACAAAGAGTAGCCCCTGCTTGCTGCAACTAGAGAAAGCCTGTGTGCAGCAACAAAGATCCAACGCAGCCAATAAATAAATAAATAAATAAGTAAGTAAGTAAGTAAGATGTAAAGATGATAGCCAGAAAAAAAAAAAATAATAAAGAGGCAGGGAAGACATACCTTAATCCAGGCAAGTAGGGCTTCCAGACTTTCTAATTCCAAAGTGCATGTGCTTTCCGGTGTATTATACATAGTGCAGGGGAGCATATGTTAAGTGCCAGGCAGACTGGAGTCAGATCATGGCCTTGTGTGGTCACAGGAGAGGTTACTCTCAATGCTGTCGTGGAGGGCACTGTGTGGCCTACTGAGGAGTTCTTCCTTTCTCTTATAGGCAGCATTGGCAAACCAGAAGATTTTGAATTTGAGTGACACAGTGACTAGCAGGAAGGGCATGAAGTTGAAGGGCCTAGATTATGTTTGTAGCTTGAATAGTATTATAGAAAGGAAGAGATGTTAGAGACATTTCCTGCCTCACTGACCTAGGCCTTCTGGTGCAACGAGCCATGTTCTTCAGTTTTTCCTTCTCCCCAAAGCTTCCTTCAGTCCTATTTGTATTCTGTGTTAAGTTTGGAAAGTATTTACTGTTGGCTATTAATGATCACGAAGGATTTCATGTTAGTGCTTAAGAGGAAGAGTCACTTTCTAACTTAGAAACCACAAAGGATGGAGCACCTTTGCCAGCTGTACATCACTGATGTGGTCCAGATACCAGCCTGTCTCTCTAGATCAAGTTTGAGCTCCTTAAGGAGAAGAAAGGGCACTTCAGGCAAAGCCAGCATGTCATTTAGTGCTGTCATGTGCTTGATATCTCCCACTGGCTAAGGGAATGGAGGGAGGGGGCCAGTTTTCTAAGTAATAGAGCATTTTGATGACTACTTCTGAGCGTGGGCCACTGCAAGAATGGCTTATATAGAAGTTGCTTCTTATTCTCAGAGAGCAGCAGCTGTCTCAGGGGTAACTGGTAGTAGCCAGTATAAACAGGTAAGTTCTGTTGGTTTCAGATGGCTTTCCAAGTTCCTCTGGATTCTTTTGCAACATCATCCCCACTGTCTGTTCAAGTGAGAGTTACTCAGTCTCTGTGTATTTCCAAGGTGTGTGCTTTGTGTCTAGCGCTAGGTGTAAGGTGTGAGGGAGATGCTGAATGAGTAAGGCATTATTCTTTTTTAAAAAAATAAATTTACTTATTTATTTTTGGCTGTGTTGGGTCTTCGTTGCTGTGCATGGGCTTTCTTTCTCTAGTTGCGGAGAGCCAGGGCTACTCTTCATTGCGGTGCACGTGCTTCTCGGTGCAGTGGCTTCTCTTGTTGCGGTGGCTTCTCTTGTTGCAGCGGCCTTTCATTGTGGAGCATGGGCTCTAGGCGTGCGGGCTTCAATAGTTGTGGCTCATGGGCTCAGTAGTTGTGGCTCGCAGGCTCTAGAACGCAGGCTCAGTAGTTGTTGCGCATGGGCTTAGTTGCATGTGGGATCTTCCTGGACCAGGGCTTGAACCCATGTTCCCTGCACTGGCAGGTGGATTCTTAACCACTGCACCACCAGGGAAGTACCTAAGGCATTATTCTTGTCTTCAAAGCAGTTAATGTTATGTAACATCCATTTAACATTTATTGAACACATACAATGTGCCAGATTACGTGCTAGTTCTTTGAAATGCAAAAATTAGTAAGAATCAGATGATCCTCAGACCACTTAGGATTGCTAAATGGGAAAAAATATTTGCAAACCATATATCTGATGAGGGACTTGTGTTTGGGATATGTAATGAACTCTTACAACTCAACAAGAAAAAGATAAATAATCCAATAAAAAATGAACAAAAGATCTGAATACACCAAACGATCTGAATAGACCTGTCTCCAAAGAAAATATATAAATGGCCAATAAGCACATGAAAAGATGTTGAACATCATTAGCCATCTGAGAAATGCAAATCAAAACTACAGTGAGATACCACTTCATACTCACTATGACGCTATAATCAAAAAGACATAATAACAAGTGTTGTGGATGTGGAAAAGTTGGAATCCTCATACACTGCTAGTGGAAATGTAAAATGGTGCAGCTGCTGTGGAAAACAGTTTGGCAATTCCTCAAAAGGTTAAGCGTAGAGTTACCACATGACCCAGTAATTCCACTCCAGATATATACTTGAGAAATAAAAACATATGTCCCTATAAAAGCTTATACACGAATGTTCATAGCAATATTATAATAGCCCAAAAGTAGAAACAACTCAAATGTGTATCAGCTGGTAAATGGATAAATAAAATGTATATCCATACAATGCAAGATTACTTGTCAAGAAAAAGGAGTGAACTACTGATACATGTTGTAACATGGATGATCTTTGAAGAACATTATGGTACATGAAAGAAGCCAGTCAAGGGACTTCCCTGGTGGTGCAATGGTTAAGAAGCCGCCTGCCAGTGCAGGGGACACAGGTTCGATCCCTGGTCCAGGAAGATCACACATAACACAGAGCAACTAAGTCCATGTGCCACAACTACTGAGCCTGCACTCTAGAGCCTGTGAACCACAACTGCTGAGCCCACGTGCCACAACTACTGAAGCCCATGCGCCTAGAGCCCGTGCTCCACAACAAGAGAAGCCACAGCAATGAGAAGCCCGCACATCGCAACTAAGAGTAGCCACTGCTCACCACAACTAGAGAAAGCCTGCGTGGAGCAACGTAGACCCAACACAGCCAATCAATCAATCAATCAATAAACAAACAAAAGTAATTTTATTTTTTTAAAAAAAGAGGCGAGTCAAAAAAGACAGCATATTGTATGATTTCGTTTACATGAAAGGTCCAGAATAGACAGATCTATAGAGATATAAAGTAGATTGATTAGTGGTTGCTTAAGTCTAGGGATAGGAATAGGGAGTTGGCCAGTGGGCTTGAGCTTTCTTTTTAGTGTGATGGAAATGATTTAAAATAAGATGGCTGTACAACTCTATAAATATATGAACAGTCATTGAACTGCTCACCTGATATGGATGCTATACCTCAACAAAGCCTTAAAAATAAGAAAAGATCCTTGGCCTCAAGATGATTAGAGTCTAGTGAGGGAAGCAGAAACAAGTATAAAAAGTAATAAATGTGACCTTAGAGGTTTGTGCAAATTGTAAATTTCTTCAGGAGAACAGAGGAGGAAAGGAATTACTCCACCTGAGGAGATCTACTAGACTCTAAGCTCCTTGAGAGTGAGAGCTGTTATTTATCGTATCCCCTGTCTAGAGCTTAACATATGATCAGTTAACAGTTGTTGAATGGGTGTGTGAATGAATAAAGTTGGAGAATGTGTCACAAAGGAGGTGATATTTGAGCTACATCTTAAAGAAGGAATAGAAATGGACTAGACAGTGAAGGTGAGGAAAGAATTCTAAGGAGAGAAGACAGCAGCAGCCAAATCACTGAGGGATAAAAGGGAAGAGCACCTTAGAGTGGTAAGTGGTTTAGTGTGGCTGGAGTAAAAGCTGTTTATTGGAGGTGGTGAGATAAGTAGCTGGTTATATACCACATTATGAAACACCTTGTGTGTCATACAAAGGAGTTTGGACTTTAATCCAAAGGCAGTAGAAAGTTATCCAAGTTTGTCAAAGTAGGGGGCTGATGCAGTCAGATGTGTGTCTAATAAAGATTACTGTGGCTGCTCCTGTTGTGAATCTGTACTGGCAAGATTTGCATCAGGGAGATCACTCGGAAGTCACTGCAGGTCTAGGAGAGAGCACGAGATAAAGTCTGAACCAAGAATGTGTGGCAATGAAAAATTGGAGGGAGATTTCATAGGTGGGTAGATGTGATCAGCACATGGATAGTCCAGATTTAGGGCTTTAGGCGTTTCATAGAAAGCTGTAGAAAGTTCTGTTCTGGAAGGGCTCTGTAAGAGGTGACATCTGGGTTGGATCTTTAAGGATGGGTAGAAAAGTATAGAGTGTATTAGAGGCTGGAGTGCATATGGGAAAGAGTAAGAGAGGAGGGCCAGGTGGGGAGGAAGCCAGTCTGAGAAATACGAATTTTATGGGGTAGGAATTGAAGAACCAAAGAAGTGTACATTAGGTGCCCCCAAATTTGATAATTGTTGAATGGGAGAGAGGTTGTTAAACTATTCCTCCCACTTTTGTATAAATTTTAAAAGTTTCTTTAAAAAAGCTTTCCAATTCAGCTGGCCTGGAGGATGTGCTTTTCTGGTGATGGTAGGAGGGGTAGGAGTGGAGGGCAGACAGCAGCCACAGCAGTTATTTTCAGCCAGCATCTACTCTGACTCCACTGCCTACGGTGTGCTGTCCATGTCAGGCTTTTCAGTTAGGCTAAGCATATCCAATGTCTGCATGATCCCCAGCTGACTTACGAGGTCTGAAAAGTGAGGTAGTTCCACTTTAATTTATTGGCCTGGAATTCTTGCCAGGGCTAAGGAGTTGGAGAAAAATGTGCGTGAGAGGGGAATACGGAGCCACAAATAGGGGTAGCCTGTGAAACTTTGGACTTCATTTGTAATCCTAATCACTCAGCACACCATAGTATCTGTCCCCCCCGAGATAGAGGCAGCCAGCCTGGTGGTTTTGCTGTACCAGGTTCAGGAACTAACTAATCTCTCCTTTCTCTGGGCTTACACAGCATTTTGTTTATACGTCAGTGGTTATCCTTATCATATTATGTTTAATCTGTCTCACCCCTACCCCCTGGACTGTGACTACCTCAAGGGCAAAGGTTGGGCTTATTCATCTCTAATGTTTTGTCAAAGAGTGAAGTCTCTAGCTGCATGATTGATCATTCTGTAACTTGACAGGATCAGCTGAGACCTTTGAAGTTCCCGGTTGCCCTGGTAGATGGGGTTCCAGAGTTTAGGGCCCTTTGCAGTTAGAAGGTACTTGAAGCCAGGGCAAGAGGTCATCCCCCAAGTGATGGATATTCCTGATGCATGCTTATGGTAGTCACTTGGTAAATTTTCATTGATTTAATTTGGTAGCATCCTGTTAAATCACACCTCACTACACTAAAGGCATTTTGCTTTCACTTCTGTGGTAACTAAGGTAACTGTGGCAGTTTGGAAAGCCAAAGTATTATAGCTGACTCCAAAGCTTTGGAGTTAGACAGATTTGACAGATTTGGTATGAATTATTATAGCATTTTAGCTTTAAGGGACCTTGAAAGTAACTTAAGCCAATTTCCTCATTTTACATATGGGGAAACAGGCATAGAGAGAAGTGCCCTGTTCATTGACATATAGCAAGTAAATAGCTATGCCAGATCAGGACCTACAACTCTTTTTCTTGTCACTGAGAAAGGTGGTTGTTGCCCTGAAGCCATTTCTTGGGGTGAAAAGTGGGAATGAGGTAAAACCCAAGGAAATAAGACATACTACATGGGCTAGTTTCAGCAAGTTCTCCTGTTATTGGAAGGCTTTCTGGGGAAACCAAACCAGAGTGTCTACATGTAGCCACATAATGGCCTCCTTTTTCATTCTTTCTTCTCTTACCCTGCTTTCTTTTTCTTCATAACATTGCTACCAGAAATTATTTCATATATATAAATATATGCTTATTTGTATATTTATTGTCTGTCTTCTTCATTATATGGTAAGTTTTATAAGGGAAGAGACTTTGTTTTATGCCTGTCTTGTAACTGAATGAACAGATATTTATGGGCTGTCAAGGTGCCAGGCACATGCTTCCTATGACTTTGGTGTTTGTAGGTCATGACATGTCTGTTTCTTTGTTTGCGTTTGATCATGAATGTATCTAAACCTTCCTTGAACACAGAATACACATTATTGGCAAATGATTGCCCAATAACTGTATAGTGCTCATAGGAGTAGAGTGAGGTTACCTTTTCTGTGTGGATTTAGGCAGTGTGAGATTTAATGTGAACCTAAACCTCATGCCGCTTGATCAGGCCGGGTAAAGAACAGAATCTCAGAAGCAGCAGAGCTATGTGATTTGGCAGCTGGGGAGAGAATTCTTGGTGCATAGCTGTGGGGAGACAGCAGGACTCAGGGCTGACTTATCCAATAGGCACAGTACCCAGGGGCCCATAAAAATGTCTTAACTTCTTTCAATCAGAAGAAAAAATGAATATAATTCATCTTGGATTATATTATATCAATACAGTCATAGAATATATTTTAAAATATTTTTCTAATAGAGAAAGGGTTCCACAAAGGCAAAAGTACCTAGGGCCCATGAAAGTCATAATGTGGCACTAAGCAGGACCTTGTGACTAGTCATTGGCTTGGCCATTTGTGGCCCTAAGCCCTGACTCTGATTTCTCCCTTAAGGTCTGTGATCCTCTCCCCATCACTCCTATCCCTATGCCCCATAACGGTGATCTTCATTCACTGAGTCATTTTTCTCCTTTATATCTCATTTGTGCCTTCTGTAAAATGGAAACAATTGTGTTCCTTCTGCTGAGTAAATTCATGCTTTTAAAACAACCTAATTATTTTATTTTTAAATCTGTCTTCTCAAGGGCAGGAAAAAAAGTCTGGTTCATCTTTGTATCTCCATGCCTAGCCCAGAACCTACACATTTAGAACAGAAGTACCTTAAATGAGAGTAAATGAATAAATGTATCAAACCTCACAGATAGCTTCAGAGGCTTTCTTTAGGCTTTATCTTTCTCTATGGTATGATTTACATATGTTCTTTATGGTATTGGATATATGGTATTATATATCTCCAGCTACCTTTTTAGTCTTTCTGAGGTTCTGTCAGCAAAATTTATAGAGCTATGTGGACACTTAAGAAAATGATATGGAAAACAAGAGTGTTGCACCATCTTAGAGAGTTAAGAGCCAATGTGATCAATCAGGTACACATGGGGAATGAATAGTCTTTTCAACAAATGATGCTGAAACAGCTAGATAGCCACAGCTAGTAGGACTCCTGCCTCACACCATATACAAACATTGACTCAAAACAGACCAATGACCTAAATGTAATAACTAAAACTATAAAACTCTTAGAAGAAAACAGTTATAAATCACTACCAAATTAGGTAACGATTTCTTAGATATGACACCAAAAACACAAGCAATAAAAGAAAAAATAAATTGGGTGTCATCACAATGAAAAACTTTTGTATTGCAAAGGATACCACCAAGAAAGTAAAAAGACAACCCACAGAATGGGAGAAAATTCTTGCAAGTCATATATCAGATAAAGGATTTTGTATCCAGAATATATAAAAAACTTTTACAACTCAACAATAAAAATATAAATAATTTTTAAAATGGGCAAAAGAGTTCCAATAGGCATGTAAGAAGCTTGGAAATCACCATTCTGTCCTAAGAACAAGTAAAAAGCTGAACAAACTGAAAAATCAACAATTCTTAGATTTTTAAGAGAAGTAAGGTCATAGGGCAAAGGCAAATTGCTGCCCCCCAAATTGGAGAGACGAACAGGTGAATACAGAGAATCACAACTTACAGAAGCAGAAACCCCTTTGGGAACCAGTGCTGGAGAAGGGAAACCTGGATTGTAATTGATGAATTGCTGGAGGCTCAGTATGGACAACTCAGAGTTAAAAAACTCCAGGGGGACTCAGTCATTGAGGGCCCCCCACAATGACTTCTTGGATGTCTATCAGGTTCTTACACTGAGTATTGAGAAAAACCCTTTTGTGCTTTGGGGAGGGGTGGGGGAAAGGAGCCATTTAAAAATACTACAGAGCATTCTGTTCTTCTTAAGGTCTGCCATCAGGGGAAACTTTAACCAAAGCCTAACCTGTTGGGGGTTTTTTGTTGTTGTTGTTGTTGTTGTTTTTTGCGGTACGCGGGCCTCTCACTGTTATGGCCTCTCCCGTTGCGGAGCACAGGCTCCGGACGCGCAGGCTCAGCGGCCATGGCTCATGGGCCCAGCTGCTCCGCGGCATGTGGGATCTTCCCGGACCGGGGCACGAACCCGTGTCCCCTGCATCGGCAGGCGGACTCTCAGCCACTGTGCCACCAGGGAAGCCCCTGTTGGGGTTTTATCAGAGCCCAACTGACCCAGGGAAAAGGAAATACCCATCTCTAGTCAGCCCTAGCCTTTCATCTTGGAGAAGGGAAATACCCAATTCCAGTCTACTCACACCATCATGTCCCACCTAAGAGGGGTGGGTGAGGCACTGAGAAGCACTTGTGAAGTTCACATTCCAGAGGCACAGACTCACTAAAAGACTGAAACCGAATCATAGGACTATAGAATGCTTCCCCTCCCTCAACGTGCCACCACATTACTAAAGGTCTATTTATAGCAGTTCCTTTTACCTGGTATATCATGCCCAGCTATCAAGAAAAAATTACAAGATATACTAAAAAGCAAAATACACACTTTGAAGAGACATAACAGGTATCAGAATTAGACCCATCTATGGCAGGGATCTTGGAATTATTAGACAGGGAATTTAAAATAAGTATGATTTACCATGCTAAGGCTCGAATGGATAAAGTAGATGACATGCAAGAACAACTGGGCATTGTAAGCAGAGAGATGGAAATTCTAAGAAAGAACCAAAAAGAAATGTTTAGAGATCAAAAACACTGTAACAGAAATGAAGGTTGCCTTTAATGGGCTTATCAGTAGACTAGACATGGCTGAGGAAAGAATCTCTGAGCTTGAGGATATTTGAGTAGAAACCTATAAAAGTAAAAAGAAAAAAGACTAGAAAAAGCAAAATAACCAAGAACTGTGGGACAACTACAAAAGTAATGTATGCTGCTGTGATCTGAATGTTTGTGTTCCCCCCAAATTCATATGTTAAACTCCTAATCCTCAAGGTGATGGTATTAGGAGGTGGGGCCTTTGGGAGGTGATTAGGTCATGAGGGCAGAGCCCTCATAATTGGGATTTGTGCACTTATAAAAGAGGCCCCACAGAGTTTCCTAGCCCCTTGCACCATGTGAGGACATAACAAAAAGTCAGCTGTCTGTGAACCAGGAAGCCCTCACCAGACACAGAATCTGCTTGTGCTGTGATCCTGGACTTTCCACACTCCAGAAATGTGAGAAGTAAATGTTTGTTGTTTATAAGCCACCCGGTCAATGGTATTTTATTATAGCAGCCTGAACAGACTAAGACAGATGCATCATGAGAATACCAGAAGGAGAAGAAGGAGAGAAACAGAATATTTGAAACAATAATGACTGAGAATTTTCCCAAATTAATGTCAGACACCAAACCACTGATCCAGGAAGTTCAGAAAACACTAAGGATAAATGCCAGAACCCCCCAATAAATCTAGGCATATCATTTTTCAAATGATAGAAAATCAAAGACGAAAAATCCTGAAAGAAGCCAGAGGAGACAACACCTTAACCTACAGAGGAGCAAAGATAAGAATTAACCCCCAGTTTATCCTCAGAAACCATGCAAGCAGGAAGAGAGTAGAATGAAATGTTTACAGTGTTGAAAAAAACAAAAACCCCACCAGCCTAGAATTCAGTATCCCATGAAATTAGCCTTCAAAAGAGGAGAAATAAAGACAGACAAAAATAGAGCAAATTTATTGCCAGTAGGCCTGCCTTGCAAGAAATGTTAAAAGAAGTTCTTTAGAGAGAGGAAAATAATGGAAGTGAGAGCCTCAGATCTACATAAAGAAGGGAAGAGCATTGGAGAGGGAATAAGTGAAGGTAGAATAAAAACATTTATTTTACTAATTCTTTTTTTAATGAGCGATTTTAAGTTTTATTGTATCTTAAATGTCATTTTCCATATGTTCATAGCTACTATATAGAAATACAATTTTTGTGTGTATGTTTATATTGTATTCTGCCACCTCGTTGAACTCTCTTATAAATTCTAGCCCTTTTTTTTTTTTTGGTAGATTCTTTGGGATATTCTATGTAGGCCATGATGTCATCTGCAAATAAGGGGCAGTTTTATTTCTTTCCAATCTGTACCTTTTATTGCCTTATTTTGCTGGCTAGAAACTTCAGTATTATGTTGAATAGTAGTGGTGAGGGTGGACATCCTGACATTTCGGATCTTAGGGGGAAAGCATTCAGTCTTTCACCATTAAATATAATGTAAGCGATAGGATATTTGTAGATGCTCTTTTATTTTATATATATATATATATATTTTTTTTTTTTTTTTGCTGCACCACACAGCTTATAGGATTTTAATTTCTCGACCAGGGATCGAACCTGGGCCCTTGGCAGTGAGAGCATGGAGTTTTAACCACTGGACCACCAGGGAATTCCCTGTTTTATATATTGTTGATTGATCTAACGGAATAGTTTTTTCAAAGTAATAATACCAACACTACATTTGACTATGTATGTGTGTGTGTATTTATGGATAAGTGAAATGCATGACAGCAATGATACAACAAACGTTGAGAGGGAAGAATTAGGATTATTTTGTTGTTATAAGGTACTCAAACTATCTGTAAGGTGGTATAGTATTATTTGAAAGTGGGTTTTACTCTAGAGCAACCACTAAAAGAAGTAAAAATAAAAGTATAGGGAATTCCCTGGTAGTCCAGTGTGCTTTCACTGCCGAGGGCCTGGGTTTGATCCCTGGTCGGGGAACTAAGATCCCACAAGCTGCACAGTGAGGCCAAAAAATATTAATAATAATAAATTTTTAAAAAAGTATAACTGATAAGCTAAGGAAGGAAAGAGAATGTAATCATATAATATTCTCAGTTAAAACTATAAAAGGCAGAAAAAGATTGGAAGACAAAAATAGAAACAAAGAATAAGGGCAACAAATAGAAAACAGTAACAAATATAGTAGATGCTAATCCAACTATATTAATAATCACTTTGAACGTTAATGGTCTAAATGCATCAGTTAAAAAACAGAGATTGTCAGAGTGGATAAAAAATACAAGACCCAACTCTATATCTAAAAGAACCCCATTTTAAATAAAAGGACACATATAGATTAAAAGTAAAGGAATGGGGAAAGATATATCAGGCTGACAATCAAAAGAAAGCAGGAGTAGCTATATTAATTTCAGGTAGAGCAGACTTCAGAACACAGAAAGTTATCAGGGATCAAGAGGAGCATTACAGGGCTTCCCTGGTGGCGCAGTGGTTAAGAATCCCCCTGCCAGTGCAGGGGACACGGGTTCAGAGTAACCAAGCCCATGTGCCACAACTACTGAAGTCTGCATGCCTAGAGCCTGTGCTCCACAACAAGAGAAGCCACTGCAATGAGAAGCCTGTGCATAGCACTGAAGAGTAGCCCCCACTCGCCACAACTAGAGAAAGCCTGCACGCAGCAACGAAGACCCAACGCAGCCAAAAATAAATAAGTTAATTAATTAATTAATTTAAAAAAAGAGGGGCATTACATAATGATAAAGAAGTCAGTTCTCCAAGAAGACATAACAATGTCTTAATGTGTGTGTACCTAACAATAGGGTGTGAAAATACATAAGGCAAAAAATGATAGTATTGCAAGGAGAAATAGATGAATCCACTGTTATAGTTGGAGAATTCAACACTCCTGTGTCAGAAAGGGGCAGATCTAGCAAGCAGAAAATTCATGAAGGCAGGGCTGAACTCAATGACACCATTAATTAACTGAATATAATGGATATTTATAGACTACTTCATCCAGCAACAGCAGAATAGACAATCGTCTCAAGTTCTCATGGAGCATTCACCAGGATAGACCACATTGTGGACCATAAAATATACCTTAGGGCTTCCCTGGTGACGCAGCGGTTTAGAGTCAACCTGCCGATGCAGGGGGACATGGGTTCGTGCCCCGGTCTGGGAAGATCCCAGATTCCGCGGAGCGGCTGGGCCCGTGAGCCATGGCCGCTGAGCCTGCGCGTCGGAGCCTGTGCTCCGCAATGGGAGAGGCCACGATGGTGAGAGGCCGGTGTACCCCCCGCCAAAAAAAAAAAAAATATATATATATACCTCAACAAATTTAAAAGAATAAAAATCATATATTTTCTGCTCTCAGTGCACAATGGAATTAAATCAGAAATCAGTAACAGGAAGATAGCTGGAAAATCCACAAATACTTGGGAGATTAAACAACATACTGCTTAAATAACACATGGATCAAAAAAGAAATCTCGAGAAATTTAAATATGTTTGAACTAAATGAATATGAAAACAAAACATATCAAAATTTGTGGATACAGCAAAAGTAGAGCTTAGAGGGAGATGTGTAGCACTGAATGCACATATTAGAAAAAAAGGAAAGATATAAAATCAGTCATCCAAACTTCCACCTTTGGAAACTAGAAAAAGAGCAAATTAAATCCAAGATAAGCAGAAGAAAAGAAATAATAAAAATTAGAGCAGAAATCAATGAAATTGAAAACAGGAAATCTAGAAAAAATCAACAAAATCAAAAGTTGGTTCTTTGAAAAGATTAATAAAGTTGTTAAACCTGTAGCCAGGCTAACTAAGAAAAAAAGAGAGAGGATACAAATTCCTAACATCAGAAATGAAAGAGGGGATATCACTACAGAGCCAATGGACACTAAAGGGATAATAAAGGAATACTATGAGCAACTCTGTGACCACAAATTTGATAACCTAGATGAAATGGACCAATTCCTTCAAAGACGCAATCGGTCAAAACTCACACAAGAAGACAGACAATCAGAATTGGCCTATATCTATTAAAGAAATTCATTGAATAATTAATAACCTTCCAAAGCAGAAAGTACCAGGCCCAGATGGGTTCACTGGTGAATTCTACCAAACATTTAAGGAAGAAATTATACCAATTCTCTACAATCTCTTTCAGAAGATAGAAGCAGAGTGAATACTTCCTAACTCATTCTATGAAGTCAGCATTACCCTAATACCAAAACCAGACAAAGATATTATAAGACAACTATAGACCAATGTCTCTCATGAACATAGATGTAAAAATCATTAATAAAACATTAACAGATTGAAACCAGCGGTGTATAAAAAGGATCATACACCATGACCAGGTGGAATTTATCCTAGGTATGCAAACCTGGTTCAATATTTGAAAAATTAATGTAATCTATCACATCAACAGGTTAAAGAAGAAAAATTACATGAACATATCTATATATGCAGAAAAATTATTTGACAAAATCCAGCACCCATTCAAGATAAAAATTTCTCATTAAACTAGGAATATAGGGGAACTTCCTCAACTTGATAAAGAATATCTACCCAAAACTTACAGCTAACATACTTACCTGGTGAGAAGCATGAAGTTTTCCACTAAGATCAGGAACAAGGGAAGGTTGTTCCCTCTGACCACTGCTTGTCAACATCATACTGGAAGTCCTAGCTAACACAATAAGGCAAGAAAAGGAAATAAAATGAATATAGATTTGAAAGGAAGAAATAAAACCATCTCTGTTCACAGATGAAATGGTCATTTATAGAAAGGATCAACCAAAAACCTCCTAGTACTAATAAACTATTATAGTAGGGTTGCAGGATACGCAGTTAATATACAAAAGTTAACTGCTTTCCTGTATACCAAGAATGAACAAATGGAATTTACAATTAAAAGCACAATACCAGGGACTTCCCTGGTGGTCCAGTCATTAGAGTTCACCTTCTAATGCAGCGGGTGTGGGTTCAATCCCTGGTCGGGGAGCTGAGATCCTACGTGACTCAGCCAAAAAAACCAAAACATAAAACAGAAGGAGTATTGCAACAAATTCAGTAAAGACTTTAAAAATGGTCCATATCAAAAAAAAATCTTTTAAGAAACCCCACAATACCATGTACTTTAGCACCAATAAAAATAACATATGTAGATATAAATATAGAAAAATATGTGCAAGATCTATATGAGGAAAACTGTAAAACCGATGAAAGATATCAAAGAAGAACTAAATGGAGAGATATTCCATGTCCGTGTAAAGGAAGACTCAATGTTGTCAAGATGTCAGTTCTTCCCAACTTGATCTATAGATTCATTGCAATCCCAGTCAAAATCCCAGCAAGGTATTTTATAGATATCAATAAACTGATTCTGAAGTTTATATGGAGAAGCAAAATACCTAGAATAGCCAATACAGTATTGAAGAAGAACAAAATTGGAGGACTACTTACCCAACTTCAAAACTTACTATAAAGTTACAGTAATCAAGACACTGTGGTACTGGTCAAAGAACAGACAAATAGATCAGTGGAACAGAATGGAGAGCTCAGAGATAGACCTATGTAAATTTATCAATTGATCTTTGACAAAGGGGTAAAGGCAATACAATGGAGCAAAGAGAGTCTGTCAACAAATGGTGCTAGAGCAATCAGACATCCACAAGTAAAAAAAAAAAAAAAAAAAAAAAAAGGTTCTAGACACAGGCGTTATACCCCTCACAAAAGGTAACTTAAAATGGACCACAAACCTCAATGAGATCACAAAGCAAAACTGTAAAACTCTTAGAAGATAACATAGGAGAAAATCTAGGTGACCTTGGGTTTGGCAATGACTTTTTAGATACAACATCAAAGGCATGATCCCTGAAAGAAAGAATTGATAAGCTAGACTTAATTAAAATTAAAAATTTATGCTCTGCAAAAGAAACTGTCAGGAGAATGAAAGCACAAGCCACAAACCGGAAGAATGTATTTGCAAAAGACATATCAGATAAAGGATTGTTATCCAAAATATACAAAGAACTCTTTAAACTCAGTAATAAGAAAACAACCTGGGGCTTCCCTGTTGGCGCAGTGGTTTAGAGTCTGCCTGTCGATGCCGGGGACGCGGGTTTGTGCCCCGGTCTGGAAGGATCCCGCATGCCGCGGAGCGGCTTGGCCCGTGAGGCATGGCCGCTGGGCCTGCACGTCTGGAGCCTGTGCTCCGCAGTGGGAGAGGCCACAACAGTGAGAGGCCAAGGTACTAAAAAGAAAAAAGAAAGAAAACCTGATTAAAAGTGGGCTAGAGGGACTTGCCTGGTGGCGCAATGGTTAAGAATCCATGTGCCAGTGCAGGGGACATGGGTTCGATCCCTGGTCTGGGAAGATCTCACATGCCGTGGAGGAACTAAGCCGGTGCACCACAGCTACTGAGCCTATCCTCTAGAGCCCAAGAGCCACAACTACTGAAGCCTGCACACCTAGAGCCCGTGGTCCACAACAAGAGAAGCCACTGCAGTGAGAAGCCCACACACTGCAACGAAGAGTAGCCCCTGCTCACCGCAACTAGAGAAAGCCCGCACGCAGCAACGAAGACCCAACCCAGCCATAAATAAATAAATAAATGGGGAAAAAAAATGGGCTAGAGACCTTAACATATAGCCCACCAAAGAAGATATATAGATGGCATATAAGTATATGGAAAGATGCCCCACAGGCATCTTCAGGGAAATTCAAATTAAAATGAGATACCACTACACACCTATTAGAATGATTGAAATCTGAGACACTGACAATACCAAATGCTAGCAAGGATGTGGAGCAACAAGAACTCTCATTCATTGCTGGTGGGAATGCAAAATAATACAGCCACTTTGGAAGATAGTTTGGTGGTTTCTTGCAAAACTAAACATACTGTTACCGAATCCAGCAATTGTGCTCCTTAATATTTCCCCAGAGGAGCTCTTATGTCCACACAGAAACCTGCACACAGATGTTTATAGCAGCTTTATTCATAATTGTCAAAATTCGGAAGCCACCAAGATGTCTTTCAGTAAGTGAATGGATACATAAACTGTGGTACATCCAGAGAATGGAATATTATTCAGTACTAAAAAGAAGTGAGCTATCAAGCCATAAAAAGAGATGGAGGAATGTTAAATGCATATTACTAAGTGAAAGAAGCCAATGTGAAAAGGCTACGTACTATATGATTTCAACTATATGACATTCTGGAAGAGGCAATACTGTGGAGACAGTAAAAAGATCAGTGGTTGCTAGAGATTGGGGGGATGGAGAGATGAATAAGCAGGGCACAGAGAATTCTTAAGTCAGTGAAACTACGCTGTATGATACTCTAATGATGGATATGTGTCCATGAGGACATTATATGTTTGTCCAAATCCACAGAATGTACATCAATAGTGAACTCTCAGGTAAACTATGGACTTTGGGTGATGGTATGTCAATGTAGGTTCTTCAGTTAGAACAAAGGTACCGCTCTGATGGGGATGTAGGTAATGAGGGAGGCTATGCATATTTGGGAGCAGGGTGCGTATGGGAAATCTCTGTGCTTTCCACTCAATTTTGTTGTGAATCTAAAACTGCTGTAAAAAAAAAAAGTTATTTTTTAAAAGTGGACAAGGGACAAAGGATCTGAATAAACTTTTCTCCAAAGAAGATATGTGCATGGCTAATAAGCATATGAAAAGGTGTTCAACATCATTATACATCAGGGAAATTCAAAATCATATTGATCTGCCATTTCACACCCATTGGGATGCTTTTTACCAAAAAGACAATAAGTGTTGTTGAAGATGTGGAGAAATTGGAACTCTCATACACTGCTGGTGGGAATGTAAAATGGTGCAGCTGCTGTGGAAAACAGTTTGGCAGTTCCTCAAAAGGTTAAGCATAGAGTTACATGTGACCAGACAGTTCCACTACTAGATACATGCTCAAGAAAAATGAAAGCATGTCTGCATGAAAACTTGTAAATGAATGTTCGTAACAGCATTATTTGTAATAGCTCAAAACTATAAACAACCCAAATGTCCATCAACTGATGGATGGACAAAGAAAATGTCGTATATCCATACAATACAATATTATTTGGTAATAGAAAGGAATGAATTACAGTACCTGCTGCAACACTGAAAACATGCTAAGTGAAAGAAGCCATTCACAAAAAACCACATATTGTATGATCTCGTTTATATGAAATGTCAAGAATAGGCAAATCTATAGATAGAGATCAAAAGTAAATTGGTGGTTCCTTGGGCTGGGGGGAGATTGGAGAGTGATGGCTGACTGGTATGTGGTTTCTTTTTGGGGTGGTAAAAATGTTCTAAATTTAAATAGTGGTGATGGTGGCACAACTCAATATACTAAAAGCACTGAATAGTACATTTTAAATGGATGAATTTTACGGTATGTGAATTAGATCTCAGTAATGCTGTTGTTAAAAACAACTCAGGTGTATAGAGGTATATGACTGTAGGACAAAGTGTGGATGTGAGTGCTGGGATGCAATAGCAATTTTTTTTATGATAATCCTTTTATTTTTTTAACTTTTAATTTTATATTGGAGTATAGTTGATTACCAGTGTTGTATTTCAGGTGTACAGCAAAGTGATTGTAATAGCAATGCTTTTATATGCATATGAATTACCTAGGTATCTTATTAAATGCAGATTCTGATTCAGGAGGTCTGGGATGGATTCTCTTCCGCAGAGCACAGGCTCCGGACGCGCAGGCTCAGCGGCCATGGCCCACGGGCCCAGCCGCTCCGCGGCATGCGGGATCCTCCCAGACCGGGGCACGAACCCGTGTCCCCTGCATCGGCAGGCGGACTCTCAACCACTGCGCCACCAGGGAAGCCCTGGGATGGATTCTGAAGCATCTATTTCTTAAGCTCTCAGGGTGCTAATGCTTCTGGGCTGTGGATCATGCTCATCAAGGCAGTAAAGGATTTTTTTTTTTTTTTTTTCCAGTGAATGGGGTCAGTCTAAAGAGCCTTTCAGGATCCAGGAGGATTTGTCTAGCATTTTGCATGAAGGCAGAATGTGGTTTGGTGGAAGAGAGGGGCTGAAGGGACAAAGTAACCAGCCTGTGTAAAGACTCAGAGACCACCGAGTATCAGTATTTGTGGGGGATAGGAGGTCTGTTTGTGGTATTACACTGGTGGACCTTGAGTCTTTCGCACCTGAGAAAATATCAGTCAACCGCAGATCATTTTCCATTTTTGTAAAGTTTTCTCTTGCCCTCTGCCTGACATTTTTGGTCTAACTTCTTTCAAATCTGGACCTAGGTAGATTGACATGACTAGAGACCTTGCGACATCCTAGGAGGGGAGTGATTGGTTGGCAAAAAGACAGTCTGTGTATGGGTCTTAGGAGTGGGAAATGGGCCCATCAATCAGTAATCTTGCCCTGAGAACCTACCTAATTAGCTACCTGAGCTCTGGACAGGTCAAGTTTAGACTGACTTACTTCTTGGCCCCAGGTGAATAAACTCATTAATGAGGGAGCAAATAAAGATGTATTTCCAGATGGTACAGGTTAATTATAGGTATAGCTTATAGCTTTCCTTGTTTTTCCACCTGAGCTAGAAGACTGATTTGGATGTAATTTTTAAAATCTTTTCATTCAGCATGCAAATATTAAAGCCAAATCATGTCTTTACTCAGCATTACTCCACTCTGGTGCTCGTACTACTCCACGAAGTGCTAAATGGTCCTCTAAGCACCAAGTCTAGTCTCAGCCTTAGTGCTTGCCCTTCTCAGCTGTTCCCTGAGCTCTGAAAGCATTACTGCCCTGTGCTTCACCAACATTTAGTTCCCTGGCCTCTCTGAGTACTTTTTAAAGTACACTCACTCTCCTAGGAAGAAAGGCAATGAAATCACTTGGTCACTTGGAATATAATTACCCTCACAGCCCCACAGTGAAGTCAGAAGACTTATTCTCTATTTTCCAGCGGGAGAAACAAAGGCACAGACAGTAGCATGCTTGACCACTATCTCATGGAGAGGTGTCCCCATGCCTGGTCCGGTTCTCTGAACCTTCCTTGTTTTCTCTTCAATGGACTTACCTTGCTTCTTTGAACATGTAGTTGTGTTGTTTTGTTTTGTTTTGACGTGTAGTTTTTTAAACATGATTTTCTGGGTGCCTCCAGAAAATGAATACTTCTTTCTCAGATGCTTATTAGGTATTTTTCAAGTGTTGTTTACACTCCCATTTAAGCATCTCCAGGTGGGGTGCTGGTGTGTCAGCATATTTACTTATTACCCTGTTGGAGGGAATTCTGTTCAATTTCACAAGTACTCAGTGAGTGCTTAATATACACTCAGCTCTGCTATTCTACTTGAAAGACGAAAAAGCAGTGTATTCTCCTCGGCTCTGTGGGATCTTCTAGGATGGGAGCAAGATAGACATAAGCAGGACTTGGACTAGGGTGAAGCAAACAAGGCGCTGGGCGCAAACTTGAAGGAGGCACTCACTCTCAAGGTCATGCAAGTGCAGTGTCAGTACCTGAAAATGTGTGCCTTCTTAAATTTTGAGCTCTAGGTCCCTTGCTTGCACCACCCTGGTCCTGGCCCTGGCCCTGGATTTAAGAAGCAGTTAGGTCACTTGGAAAGCATGTCTAAGATAACATAAGATCGTGGTCCTTGGGCTTCCCTGGTGGCGCAGTGGTTGGGAGTCTGCCTGCCGATGCAGGGGACATGAGTTCGTGCTCTGGTCTGGGAGAATCCCGCATGCCGCGGAGCGGCTGGGCCCGTGGGCCATGGCCGCTGAGCCTGCGTGTCTGGAGCCTGTTGCTCCGCAACGGGAGAGGCCGCGACAGTGAGAGGCCCGCATACTGAAAAAAAAAAAAAAAAAAAAAGATTGTGGTCTTTAATTGTCTGCTCAGGTACCACCCAGCTGGGCCTTTCCATTTCCTGCATCTACTTGTCTCCTCTTGGAGGGGACCTCTGTCCTTCTGGGGGGATGAAGGACTGAGTCAGGTCACATGAATAAATTCTGTGAGGCAGTGTGAAGTAGGACGAGGAGGGTGGTTGACTTCATTACCCTGATTGGCTGGGGGAAGCCTTAGGATATTGTTTCTTCCCTCCCCTCCCCTGCCCTCTGTCTTCCCCTCTCCTTCCCTCTCCTCTCTTTTCCCTCTTCACCCCTCCCCTCTTTTCCTCCTCTACCCTCCTCTTTTCCTTCCCTCCCTCCCTCCTTCTCTCTCTTTCTTTCCCTCCCTCCCTCCCTCCCTCTCTCCCTCCCTCCCTCCCTCTCTCTCTCCCTCCCTTCCTTCCTTCCCTCCCCTTCCCTTCCTTTCCTTTCCTTCCTTCCTCAGCTGGGACACGTAGAAACCAGAAAGCCCTCTCTAAGCAATGGTGGACATTCCCAGTACCCACACATAAAGGATGCATGGTAAATATGTACTGATTTTACTCAGTAGTAGTATGGAGTTCTGCCCATTTTACTTCAAACATCCCACTTAAGGTACTTTTCTGAAGTTATCAGAGGAACAGTGGGAAACTGGGCCTTGAACTTCGTAAGAACTAAAGGAATATTTGTTGATTGATTCCTTTGGTGATTATGAGGGCCTTTCTTCTGTATATCAAGGAGCGTTTTCAGCTCAGTTCAGTATAAGAATGTATCGAGTGACTTATGTACTGAGGCTTTGGGTATGCTTCTGTATGGCTACAAGGAAGTAGAAGACTTGAGCTGTGATCTCAAAGAACTTAGTAGTATTCTAGAGCAGTGGTTTTTCAGCTGGGACAATTTTTGTCCCCCAAGGGACATTTGATAATGCCTGTAGACTTTTTTGGTTTTATCTGTGGAGATGCTGCTGGCATCTAGTGGGTAGAGGCTAGGGATGCTGCTAAACATCCTACAGTGTACAGATCCCCACCCCCCACCCCCACCCCCACCCCCACAAAAAAACAACCCAGAGAATCAACCAGCCCAGAATATCACTAGTGCCAAGGTTTAAGAAATCCTGCTCTAAAAGGATAAGACTAACAAATAGAACTGGAACTTTGAGGTTGGAAGGCCACACTGCTACTTTTTTTTTAACATCTTTATTGGAGTATAATTGCTTTACAATGGTGTGTTAGTTTCTGCTGTATAACAAAGTGAATCAGCTATACATATACATATATCTCCATATCTCCGCCCTCTCGCGTCTCCCTCCCATCCTCCCTATCCCACCCCTCTAGGTGGTCACAAAGCACTGAGCTGTTCTCCCTGTGCTAGGTGGCTGCTTCCCACTATCTGTTTTACATTTGGTAGTGTATATATGTCCATGCCACTCTCTCACTTCTTCCCAGCTTACCCTTCCCCCTCCCCGTGTTCCCAAGTCCATTCTCTACGTCTGCGTCTTTATTCCTGTCCTGCCCCTAGGTTCTTCAGAACCATTTTTGTTTGTTTGTTTGTTTTTAGATTCCGTATATATTACACTGCTACTTAATAGCAGAGCAAGGACTTGGACTAGGGTGAAGCAAACAAGGTGCTGGGCGCAAACTTAAGCTTAGTTCACCCTAGTCTAATGGGGCCATTTAGAGTCAAATGGTATTATATGACAGAATATTTTATCTAGCTTCATGTCCCACAAATCATAATTCAAACTTTTAGCTCTAGCAGTGTGTGATCATTGTATGTTGGGCAGGGACAGTTCTAAGACAGTAATGGATTTTTATGGTGGTGTCTTTCTACAGGTTGATATGTCAGACCTCTCTCCAGAGGAGCAATGGAGGTAAGTGTGACAGTGTGGGCCCCTCTTGGTGGGAACTATAGATTAATCCTACTAAAAGAGTTGTATATCTACCCTTTTTGCTTCCTTTTCTGTGGCAGGCAGTGACCTATGACCAGTAGGACAGGTCATTTGAGATCTTTCCCAGTATTTGGGTCACTCTTGGGTAGCTCCCTCGGTCCTTGGGAGTAAGTAGATAATTGCACCAAACCACCCATCTGGGTTTTGAATACTAGTTCTGCCATTTCCTAGCAATGTGATCTTGGGCAAGTTACTTAACTTCACACTACCTTAGTTTTCCCAATTTGTAAAATGAGGATCATAGCAGTTGTTGTGAAGATCAACATGTATGAAATTCTTAGAACAGTGCCTGGCATGTGGTAAACTTCCAGTAAGTGTTACCTGCTTTAAGGATGATTATCATCATTAACATCATCATGATCCATGAAACAGGGCAGAGAGCGCTGTTTGAGAAAATGCGAGATGTGTCTTCTGATCTCAACTCTGCTACTAACTTGCTTTGTAACCAGAGTGAGTCAACAAATATTTTATTGTCATTATTTCTCATTGGTAGAGGAGTTTCAAAAGTGCTTGCCCCACAAACTTTATAAGGTAACTGACCAGTGAGCTGAAATCAACCAAGTAAAAGTTTAATAGCAAAAAACACCTCGTTTAGATTAAAACTATTGATTATAAAAAATGTAGAATGGCAAAGATATCAACTCATATGACAGGCCCAGCAAGATTTTAGGTGACTTTAAGCTTAATATGCACCAGTTGTGTACCTAAGCTACCAAAATACTGTACAGTTTGCGAAGATGTTCATTGAAAATATACTATCTGCCTTAAGGGAAGTGACAGTGCTACTGTGTTCTGCTTTGCTGAGTCCACATTGATTTTGTTGTAAACACTGCATATGAAGATCTTTAGCTAGATATGTCTAGAAGAAGGCAATCAGGATTAATGGTCTTCACATTATGTTATATGCATCGTGTATAAAGATCCAGAACTGTTAACCTAAAAGGGCCCAGGAAAATGATGGTAGAAACAGGATTGGTTTTTTTTTTAAATAATAGTATGATAAATATTTGAAGGGGCAGCATTGGGAAAGAGAGAGTGGATATGTTCCAGAGTGTAGGATTAGGTCCAAAGGACTGAAGCTGTAGTAAGATAATTTAGTCTCATTATCAGAAACATTGTTAATAATCGTGGTATATTGTGAGGCACAGAGCTTCCTGCTTCTTAAAGCTTTGGAATTTTATTCCTTCATAAGCACGTATGAGTTCCTACAATGTGTCAGACACTGCTGGTTCTAGAATAGATTATTTTAAGAGGCATGTATTCTCAGCCAGTGGAGGTATTCAAACAAATGATTGCAAAAATAATTTTTGCATTGAGTGGTAACTTGAGCTAGGTGCCTTCTGGTGTTTTCTCAGTCCTTTTTTTGATTTCTTGTTGTACACATCCATTCAGTTATATACTGTCTGAGAACAAGAAACTTATCTCTTATTATCTTTATAACTCCCCATAATCCTTGGGATTTTAAAATATCCTTTGCCCTTTTAGTTTAGCTTATCCTCACAACAACCCTATGAGGGAGGCAGAAAAGATAAGGACTCCTTTTGATGGATGAAGAAATCGTGATGTAGAGATGTAAATTTTCTTCGCTAAGGCCACATAGGTTGTGTCTGAACCTAAGTTTCTGACTCCTACCCCTATTATATTTTGTCAGATTCTGTCACCTAGGATAAAGTTTTATGTAAGGTGAACCCTTATGTGCTGTGACTGCCAGGCTGACTGACATTTGGCTGCCCACCAAGTTTCCCCCCTCCTAACATTTTATTATGAAAAATCTCAAATATACAGAAAAGTTGAAAGAATTGTACAGTGAACACCCTGTACCCACCACCTAGATTGTACAACTAACTTTTTGCTATATTTTATGATTTGTCTATCCATAATGCATCCCACTGGGTTCTTCTTGCTTAGTCTCTCATTGCCCTTGGGAATTCCATGAAGATACCATTTATGTTGTCCTTTCCCTTTATCCCTAATACCCCTGGGTATGGAGAACTTGCACAAAAGCTCCTGACTACGGGTTACATTTGTACTTAGTTTCCTAATTCCTTCTTTATTCCTCTCCCTTGGCTGTAGGAGTGACTTTTCTTTCCTGTTCTCAGAGGAAGCTTTTTGCCTATACTGGCCAAGGGAATCACTTGTTGCCAATCCTCGGGACCAGAGAATGCCGGCCTTTAAACTCTTAGATTAAATAAGAGTTTCCAGTTGTACTCTCCTTGAGCCCTTGAAGAGTCTATTTACCTGTGGATACTGATAATGAAGTCACTGTTGGAATAGTGTAAAATCGAAGCACTACTGAAGTTCAGATTTTTCAGGCTTTAATCTTTAGGATTAAAGGATCTCTGGTCCTGGCAGAGAGGGTAGGACAAATAAAGCAAGACTTTAACCCTGGAATTTGCACATATTTGCAATATTACTCCTTTACTGGTATCATAAATATCATTGAGTAAGAGTATGAGCCTTTATGGCTGTGACCTCTCTGGGTTACTTTCTTCTTCCAGTGACAGGTTGAAATAGAACTGAAATGGAAAGGTATCAGCTGTTTTTAACATTGGGGCTGGGCAGCAGACCACCCACCTTTAACCCCAATACCTAACCTTGGTGACTAGGGCCCATAGAACCCCTGTTCTATTCCAAAATGCCTGTCCTCTAGGGCATGTGTGTTTCTAGCCCATATTTCGTACAGTACAAGAGTGTGTTCTACGCTATGGACCAGTGAGATATCCCTGGAAAACACTGCTCCTTTACAGCCACACCATCCCTGACCTAGCTCACCCCATCTGTTTGGCTTTCAGGGTCGAGCACGCACGCATGCATGCCAAGCACCGCGGCCACGAAGCCATGCACGCTGAAATGGTCCTCATTCTCATCGCTACCTTGGTGGTGGCCCAGCTGCTCCTGGTACAGTGGAAACAGAGGCACCCCCGCTCCTACAATGTAAGCCACTTTGTTCATTTTTTTGTTTGCCAGTCATCAAGAGACCCTTCTTAAGTATTCTAGGGTCCAGCCTAACCCAGGCCACATGTAGGCAAGGAATAGATAATAATACTAAACTGTATGTGTGAATGGTGAATAGTGTATGTTGGGTGTGTGTTTAAGGGACAGGCGATTCAGATTGTGAAAACTGGGAAAGAACCTGAATGTACTTTCATAGCCAGAAAAGGTAGATCCTTCCTTTTAACATTTTGGGATAGATTCATGAAGGAGCTGTTCATTAGGAACTATTCAAATAGAGGGAGAGATGATCACTTGATTGGGAAGACCAAGCCTCCAATGAATCTTTAGATTAATATTTTGAAAATGCAGTAATAAAGAGGAGGCAATGTAACAAGTGGTAAGAAGTCAGGGTCAGAGGTAGAGAGACCTAAAAAGGCAGTTCTAGAGGAAATAAGGAACAAAAACATAAAATGTACAGAAAACATACAGCTAAATGGCAGAAGTAAATCCTTCCTTATTAGTAATTACTTTAAATGTAAATGGATTAAATTCTCCTATTAAAAAGCAGAGATTGTTACATTGATTTAAAAAACCACATTATCCATGTTTATACTGTCTATAAGATACTCACTTTAGATATAAAGAAACAAGAGATAAAAGTAAAAGGATGGGGCTTCGCTGGTGGTGCAGTGGTTAAGAATCTGCCTGCCAATGCAGGGGACATGGGTTTGATCCCTGGTCTGGGAAGATCCCACTAAGCCCATGCGCCCCAACTACTGAGCCTGTGCTCTAGAGCCTGCGAGCCAACTACTGAGCCCGCGAGCCAGAACTACTGAAGCCCGCACACCTAGAGCCCATGCTCCGCAACAAGAGAAGCCACCACAACGAAGAGTAGCCCCCACTCGCCGCAAACAGCAACAAAGACCCAATGCAGCCAAAGATAAATACATAAATAAATATTTAAAAAAAGTAAAAGGATGGAAAAAGATATTTCATGCAAATGATAACCAAGAAAGAGCTGGTGGCTCTTAAATGTCAGACAAAATAGCCTTTAAATCAAAAAAGGTTACATGAAATAAAGAAGGACATTACATATTGATAAAAGGTTCATTACAGCCAGAAGATGTAACAGTTATAAACATATATGTACCTAACAAAGGAACCCCCAAATATGTGAAGCAAAAATTGACAAAATTGAAGGAAGAAACAGATGGTTCTACAATAATAGTTGGAGAGTTCAGTACCCCACTTTCAGTAATGGATAGAATAGCCAGGTAGATCAACAGGTAAAAGAGGACTTGAACAACATTATAAACCAATTAGACCTAACAGACATATACAGCATACTCCACCCAACAACAGCAGAATACATGTTCTTCTCAAGTACACATGGGCCATTCTCCAGGATAGACTATATGTTGGACCACAAAATAAGCTTCAGTAAATTAAAAAACATTAAAATCATAGATGCAACTACTCTGGATTAGGACACGGCAGGTGGTATACTGGATTCTTTTACAACTATTATCTTAGAAGTATTTAACCTTTTCAAGTATAACCCTTTTTTAACATAAAAAACTTGGCAAACATCCATGTGATAATAGTTGTACTTTGAAAGAATACATAAACACATATAGTAGTAAGAATAGCTAACATTTATTGAATTTTTACTATGCCAGTCACTGTTCTAAGCACTTTACATATATAACTCATTTAATCCTCACAGTAACCCAATAAATACTGTTTTCTCCAATTACAGATGAGGAACTGAGGCAGAAAGGCTAAGTAACTTGCTCCACTGGTAAAACCATTATTTGAACCAAGACAATTTTACTCCAGGGCTTTTACTCTTAATCCCTAAATGCTTGTTTTTCTCTAGTATGCTTTTTCAGACCTCTTGTAATAGGGCCAAAGATGCCCAGAGGTCTGTAGCCCACAGGATGGGAACTGCTACACTATCTCATTTAACCCTCCTAATAGCCCATGATGTAAGTACTATGAACAAACTGAGGCCCAGAGAGTTCAGGCATGAAGGGGGGATACTAATAGAGCCAGGATTTAAACCCAAGTCTTCTGTTTAATATTTCATAATTTCTACTATACCATATGGTGCTTCTGGAAAGGATTTTCCATCAAGGGAACCAAGGGATAATATGGAGCGTAGGCAGAAGAGAGACTAATCTTTGCCCTTGAGCTGGCACTTGTTCCAGACATTACTGGCCTATAGCCACCTCATGTGTTGTCATGCACCGCAAGTAGAGACATCTGTACCTTCAGGTCATAGTTCATGGAATGACCTCATGGCACCAAGGCTTTTTGAACTAGGCACCATCCAGCAGGCTGAGCCATCTGGGGTGGGGCTTCATATCTGGACCCTGCTCGTGCTTCACCCTGCCATCTGAGATAAGTCACTTGTTTTTCAGTGTGTGCTTATAGTACCTGCTCTATAAAATGGGGATTTATCAGGATGGTTTAATTGAGCCTGGAAAATACAAAAAATCATAAACCAAATGTAGAGAGACCCCTTGGAATTTCTGTGCTTGAATTTAGAAATAATTATATATTGTTGGCTAATCTGCAGAGATTTCTGAAAACCTCTGAAGAAGTGAGGGTGCATAATATACTGCAGTGGTTTTCAGTATGTAGTTTTTTAAAAGGCTGTGGAGTCCTTTCTTCAAACAGTATCTTAAGGAAAAACCCAGTGTAGAAAATAAGAGGATGCTCTTCTTGGGCTGGTAACCCTGACCCCTCCGCTTTCTCAGGAACATCTATAGGACACATCAGAGTGTTAGAAAACCACTGATGTGTCATTCATTCATTAATCTTTTTTTTTTTTCTTTTGCGGTACGCGGGCCTCTCACTGTTGTGGCCTCTCCCGTCACGGAGCACAGGCTCTGGACGCGCAGGCTCAGCGGCCATGGCTCACGGGCCCAGCCGCTCCGCGGCATGTGAGATCTTCCCGGACCGGGGCATGAACCCGTGTCCCCTGCATCGGCAGGCGGACTCTCAACCACTGCGCCACCAGGGAAGCCCCATTCATTAATTTTTAATAGGAATGTGATTGTGACTTAATGAGGCCAGTTGTTGTAAGGAACACGCACAGTTGTCTCATTACTTTATTGCCACATCCTGTAAACATGCTGAACTACATTGGTGAGAGGACATGCTAACATTATAGCATATCTTACACTGAGAAACTTAAACTCATCTTTAGAAAACTGGAAGAAGAAATCTGTAGTGTCCTGCTTTATGCTGCTCTTATACAATAATGATCTATATTGCTTTTGTTAAAACTTTTATTAACTTGGGTACAATGAATGTTTTTACTGCTTTGATTAAAGTACTAACTTTGGAGGAAGAAAAATTGCCCAAGATGCCTGTACATAATGGCATCTCCTGTCCTTTTTCAAGCTTACCAGAAGTTGGAGCTGTTTGCCTTGTAGCAGTAAATACAGTGGAGTTAGACCATCTGGCTTGATTAGCCAGCTCCATGCTTCCTGGCTATATGACTTTATACCTCTCTGAACCTCAGTTCTTATCTCTAAATTGGGGTGATAATATCTATCTCCTGGGTTGTGAAGATTATATAAAATTGCATGGCAAAGTGTTTTGTAAACTCTAAAGCTAATGTTAGTGACTTTGTTCCTCCTACTCCTAAGAGAAAAGTCTCAAGACATAAAAATATCTTCAGGTACTATTTTATGTGGAAGTGGAATAGATTTTATTTTTATTGAGGACAATTTCACATAACAAAATTCACAGTTTTAACTGTTTTAAAGTGTATAATTCACTGGCTTTTAGCACATCCACGTTGTTGTGCAACCATGGCCACTATTTAGTTCTAGAATGTTTTTGTTACGCCAAAGGAAACCCCATACCCATTAAGCAATCACTTCCCATTTCCCCCTCCCAGCACACCCTGGCAACCACTAATGTGCTTTCTATGTATTTGCCTATTCTGTATATTCATATAAATAGAATCATATAATATGTGGCCTTTTGTGCTTGGCTTCTTTCACTTAGCATAATGTTTCCAAAGTTCTTTCATATTGTAGTATCTACCAGTATTTCATTCCTTTTATGGTTGTGTAATATTCCATTGTGTGGATATGCTACATTTTGTTTATCCATTCTTTAGTTGATGGACACTTGAGTTGTTTCCACCTTTGGGCTATTTTGTTTCGTTTTGTTTTTTATTTATTAATTAATTTTATTTATTTTTGGCTGCATTGGGTCTTCGTTGCTGCATGCGGCTTTCTCTGGTTGCGGTGAGCAGGGGCTACTCTTCGTTGCGGTGTACAGCCTTCTCATTGCAGTGGCTTCTCTCGTTGCAGAGCACGGGCTCCAGGGCACGTGGGCTTCAGTAGTTGTGACACATGGGCTCAGTAGTTGTGGCTCGTGGGCCCTAGAGCGCAGGCTCAGTAGTTGTGGCGCACGGGCTTAGTTGCTCCGCCGCATGTGGGATCTTCCCGGACCAGGAATAGTACCCATGTCCCCTGCATTGGCAGGTGGATTCTTAAACACTGTGCCACCAGGGAAGCCTTGGGCTATTTTGAATAGTGTTGCTAGGAACATTCATTGTAAGTTTTTATTTGAACACCTATTTTCAGTTCTTGGGTATATCCTGGAGTGGATTTGCTGAGTCATATGTAACTCTATGTTTAACTTTTTGAGGAACTGCCAAATGGTTTTCTATAGCAGCTGCAGGATTTTACATTCTAACTCACAATATATTGGGTTCCAATTTCTCCACATTCTCGCCAACACTTGTTATTTTTCTTTTTCTTTTCCTTCCTTGCTTCCTTGCTTCCTTTTTTCTTTTTTTGTATTATAGCCACCCTAGTGGGCATAAAGTGGGATTTCATTGTGGTTTGATTTGTATTTCCCTAATGGTGTTGAGCATCTTTTGATGTTTCGGGGTTTTTTTTGTTGTTGGTGGTTTGTTGTTGTTGTTTTTGGCCACACTGCAGCATGTGGGATCTTAGCTCCCTGACCAGGGATTGAACCCATACCCCCTGCAATGGAAGCACGGAGTCTTACCACTGGACCGTCAGGAAGTCCTCTTTTGATGTTTTTATTGGCTATTTGTATATCTTTTTTGGAGAAATGTCTATTCACGTTCTTTACCCATTTTTTAATTGGATTTCTGTCTTTTTTTTTTTTTCTTTTTGGATGTTCTGTGCAGCTTTTGGGATCTTAGTTCCCTGACTAGGGGTTGAACCTGGGCCACGACAGTGAAAGTGCCAAATCCTAACCACTGGATCGTCAGGGAACTCCCAGATTTTTGACTTTTTGTTGTTGAATTGTAGAAGTTCTTTATATAGTCTGGATACTACACCGTCGTTAGATAATGATTTACGAATATTTTCTCCCGTTCTGTGGGTTGCCTTTTCACTTTCTTGATAGTAGTATCCTTTTATGCATAAACATTTTTAAGTTTGGTGAATCCAATTTTTTTTGAATATATTTAACATATAACATTATGTAAATTTAAGGTGTGTAACGTTAATTTGCTACATTTATATATTATAGCATGATTGCCATTGTAGTGATATTTAGCACCTCTATCACATTACATAATTATTCTTTCTTTTTAGTGTGGTTGGAATAACTAAGTTCTAGTCTGTTAGCAAGTTTGATCATTAAAGTTCAACATCATTGTCCATATTCATTATTCTGTGCATTAGATATTTATGGCTTATTTACTACTAGTTGCAAGTTTGTACTGTTAAACCTATTTTTTTCTTTTGTTGCTTATGCTTTTAATGTCATGTCCAAGAATCCATTGACAAATCCAAGATTATTAAGATTTTCCCCTGTGTTTTCTTTGAAGAGTTTTATACTTTTAGCTCTTAGGATTTAGGTCTTTGATCCATTTTGAGTTAATTTTTTGTAAGTGGTGTGAGATAAGGATCTAACTTTATTTTTTTGCGTGTGGATATCCAGTTGTCCTAGCACCATTTATTGAAGAGACTTCTTCCTCCATTTAATGGTCTTATTAGCACTATTGTCAAAAATCAATTGACCATAGATGTATGCACTTATTTTTGTACTTTCAGTTATATTCCATTGAACTATAGATCTATACTAATGCCAGTATCACACTTTTGATTACCATAGCAATGTAGTAAGTTCTGAAATTAGGAATCATGAGTCCTCCATACTGGTTCCTTTTCAAGATTGCTTTGACTATTCTAGATCCCTTGCAATTCCATGCTAATTTTAAGATCAGTTTTTCCATTTCTGCAAAAAAAGGCAGTTGTGATTTTGATAAGGATTGCTCTGAATCTGTAGATCATTTGAGGGAGTATTACCATGTTAGCAATATCAATCTTCCCATTCCATGAACTTTCATGAGCATTAATTGTCTTTTCATTTATTTCAGTCTTCTTTAATTTCTTTCATTAATGTTTTGTAATTTCCAATGTACAAGTCCCATATCTCCTTGGTCAAATTTATTCCTCAGTATTTTGTTCTTTTTGATGTTATTGTGAATGGAATTATTTTCTTAATTTCCTTTTTGGATTGTTCATTGTTAATATATAGAAATAAAACTGATTTTTGTGTGTAGATTTTGTGTTTTGCAACTTTGCTGAATTTGTTTATTAACCAATAGTTTTTTTAGTGTAGATTCTTTAGGGTTTTCTTTATATAAATCATGTCCTCTGTTTTGCTTCTTTTTTTCCGATTAGATGCCTTTTATTTCCTTTTCTTGCATAATTGCTCTGGCTAAAACTTCCAGTACAATGTTAAATAATAGTAGTGAGATGGGCATCCTTGTCTTTTTCCTGATCTTAGGGGAGAAGCTTTCAGTCTTTAATCTTTAAGTATGTTAGCTGTGGATATTTCATAAATGCCCTTTATCATGTTGAGGAAATTCCCTTCTATTCCTAGTTTGTGTGTTTATCATTGAATGGGTGTTGAATTCCTCAAATGCTTTTTCTACATCAATTGAGGTGATCATGTGCTGCATCCCTGGGATAAATCTTACGTGGTCATGGTGTGTAATCCTTTTAATATGCTGCTAGATTTGGTTTGCTAGTATTTTGTTGAGGATTTTTGCCTCTGCATTCATAACAGAGATTGGTTTGTACTTTTCTTGTCATATTTTTGTCTTGCTTTGGTATCAGGAAAATGGGGCCTCATAGATAAGTTAGGAAGTGTTACCTTCTTTTCTGTTTTTTGAGGAATGGAATTTTGGTGTAGTATAAAAAGCCTTGAAGTGGGAGTCACTTGATCTAAGATCTATTTCTAGCATCACTGCTAATTAGCAATGGACCTTGGGCAAATTACTTATTCCCTCTTAGCCTCGCCTCATTCTCATGTTTCATCTTTAAAGTGAGGGTTGAAGACTAGATGATTGCTAATGTCTCTTCAAACTTTAAAATAGTTTTTCATTATTGTTATTTTGTTTAACTCCAAAGGCCCAAATTAAAGCTAAGGAATGAGAGTTTTAAGAATGCAGATTTTGGCTAAGTATTATAAAGAAATTTTCAACAGTGAGGGCTGTTCCACAGTGGAATGAACTGTCTTAGAAGGGAATGCTCTTCCCATTACAACTATGTTTTATTAGGGGCTAGACAACCCCGTCAGGGATGTTGTGGAGCAGATTTTTGTGAGTTTTACGGAATGGTTGGCTGGACTTCTTCTAAGTACTCCCTCTAAGCTCTAAAATCTGTATCATCGAATTACCAAGAGAGGCGAAGGCCTGTCTCATTCTTAAGAGGACAAAGCTGACCTGTCGAGAGACAGGATGAGGTTTCGTTCTGGTTTTTTTTTGGCGGTACGTGGACCTTTCACTGTTGTGGCCTCTCCCGTTGCGGAGCACAGGCACCGGATGCGCAAGTTCAGCGGCCATAGCTCACGGGCCCAGCCGCTCCGCGGCATGCGGGATCCTTCCGGACCGGGGCACAAACCCGTGTCCCCTGCATCGGCAGGCGGACTCTCAACCACTGCGCCACCAGGGAGACCCATCGTTCTGTTTTTGTTTTGTTTTTGTTCTCATTACAAATGTTATACATGTTATAAAAAATTCAGAAGTGCCCAGAGAGAATCACTGTTAAACATTTGTTACACTTGCAGATTTTTTTGTATGCATATGTTAATATTTATAAATTTTTAGATATTTATGACATCCATTGGGCTCTGCAACATTTTCCACCTAATATAGGCATACCTCAGAGATATCATGGGTTTGGTTCCAGACCATTGCAATAAAGTGAATATGCAATAAAGTAAGTCACACAAAATTTTTGGTTTCTCAGGGCATATAAAAGTTATATTTACACTGTATGTAGTCTGTTAAGTATGCAATAGTGTTATGTCTAAAAAAACAACGTACATACCTTAATTTTAAAATACTTTATTGCTGAAAAATGCTATCATCTGAGCCTTCATTGAGTCAGTCTTTTTGTTGGTGGAGGGTCTTGCCTAGATGCTGTTGGCTGCTGACTGATCAGGATGGTGGTTGCTGAAGTTTGGAATAGCTGTGGCAATTTCTTAAAATAAGACAACAATGAAGTTTGCTGTATCAGTTGTCCTTTTACAAATGATTTCTCTGCAGCACCCAGTGCTGTTTGATAGCATTTTGCCTACAGTAGAACTTCTTTCAAAATTGGAGTCAATCCTCTCAAACCCTGCCTTAGCAACTTAAGTTTATGTATTATTCTAAATCCTTTGTTGTCATTTCAACAGTCTTCACAGCATCTTTACCAGGAGTGGATTCCATCTCAGGAAACTACTTTCTTTGCTCATGTGTAAGAAGCAGCTCTTAAGCTGTTAAAGTTTTATCATGAGATTGCAGCCAATTCAGTCACATATTCAGACTCTACTTCTAATTCTAGTTCTCTTGCTATTTCTACCACTTCTGCAGTTACTTCCTCCACTAAAGTCTTTAACCCCTCAAATTCATCCACAAGGGTTGGACTACATTTCTTCCAAATTCCTGTTCATGTTGCTATTCTGACTTCTTTCCAGTGAATTGTAAATGTTCTTAATAGCATCTAGTATGGTGAATCCTTTCCAGAACGTTTTCAGTTTTCTTTGCCCAGATCCAAACAAGGAATCAATATCTATGGCAGCTGTAGTTTTACAAAATGTATTTCTTAAATAACAGGACTTGAAAGTTGAAGTTACTCCTTGATGCATGGGCTGCAGAATGGATGTTGTGTTAGCTGGCATGAAAACAACATTAATCTCATTGTACATTTCCATCACAGCTCTTGGTTGATCAAGTGCATTGTCAGTGAGCAGTAATATTTTGAAAGGACTCTTTTTTTTTTTTCTGAGCAGTAGGACTCAATAGTGGGCTTAAAATATTCAGTAAACCATGTTGTAAACTGATGGGCTGTCATCCAGGCTTTGTTGTTCCACTTATAGAGCACAGGCAGAGTAGATTTAACATAATTTTTAAGGGCCCTAGGATTTTGGGAATGGTAAATGAGCATTGGCTTCAACTTAAAGTCACCAGGTGCATTATCCCCTAAAGAGAGAGTCATTTTGTCCTTTGAAGCTTTGAAGCCAGGCACTGACTTGTCCTGTCTGTGAAAGTCATAGATGTCATCTGCTTGAAAATCTGTTGTTTAGTGTGGCTACTTTGATTCATCATCTTAGCTAGATCTTCTGGGTAACTTGCTGCAGCTTCTTCATCCGCATTTGTTGCTTCACCTTGCAATTTTATGTTGTGAAGATGGTTTCTTTCCTTAAACCTTATGAACCAACTTCTGCTAGCTTTAAACTTTTCTTCTGCAGCTTCCTCACCTCTCTCAGCCTTCAGAGAATTGCTCTGGATTAGGTTTTGGCTTAAGGGAAAGTTGTGGCTGGTTTGATCTTTTATCTAACCACTGAAACTTTCTTCATATCAGCAGTCAGGCTGTTTTGCTTTCTTATCATTCATGTGTTCACTGGAGTAGCACTTTTAATTTCCTTCAAGAACTTTTCCTTTGCATTCACAACATGGGTTAACTGACACAAGAGGCCTAACTTTCGGCCTGTCTCAGCTTTCAGCATGCCTACTCACTGAGCTTAATCATTTCTAGCTTTTGATTTAAAATGAGAGATGTGTGACTCTTCCTTTCACTTGAACACTTAGAGGTCATTGTAGGGTTATTAATTGGTCTAATTTCAATATTGTGTGTCACAGGGAATAGGGAAGCCCAGGGAAAGGGAGAGAGATTGGGAATAGCTGGTCAGTGGAGCAGTCAGAACATACACAGCGTTTGTTAAGTTTGTTGTCTTATATGGCCTAGTTTGTGGTGCCCCAAAACAATTACAATAGTGACATCAAAGATCACTGATCACCGATCACCATAACAAATATAAAAATAATGAAAAAGTTTGAAATATTGTGAGAATTACCAAGATGTGACACAGAGACATGAACTGTTGGAAAAATGGCGCTGATAGACGTGTTCAACTCAGGGTTGCCACAAGCCTTCAGTTTGTAAAAAACTGCAGTATCTGCAAAGCGCAGTAAAGCAAAATATAATAAAACAAGGTATGCCTGTACTGGCTCTCAGATATACAAGCCATATTAGTTTGTATGTCTATCCGTATTAGTATGTGTGCCATCCTTTTAAACTACTAAAGCATAGTATTCTTTTAAATTGGTTTTTTTAAATTTAACTTATGTCTATTAATAGACGTGTTAATTAACAGTTTATCTCAGTTGCAACAATGGTTCAGTAAACTTTTTACATATATAATTTGCACAGCTGGGCCAGCGTTTCTGGAGAATGAATTCCTAGAAATGGAATTGCCTGGTCAAGTGGAATTGCCATTTAATCATTAATGGATCTTGTCAAACTGCCCTTCAAAAAAGTTGTAGCAGTTTATAATCCCACCAAGAGGTGTTAAACAGTGCTATTACCCAGTGTTAAAGAGAGTATAGAGAATCCTTAGTATTTTTAATCTTTGTCAATCTAATAGGGTGAAAATACCTAATTTAAAAGTCAAGTAGGGCTTCCCTGGTGGCGCAGTAGTTGGGAGTCTGCCTACCAATGCAGGGGACACGGGTTCGAGCCCTGGTCCAGGAGGATCCCACATGCAGCAGAGCAGCTGGGCCTGTGCTTCATAACTGCTGATCCTACGCTCTAGAGCCCATGAGCCGCAACTGCTGAGGCCTGTGTGCCTGGAGCCCGTGCTCCGCATTGGGAGAAGCCATCGCAGTGAGAGGCCCGGGCACCGCAACAAAGAGTAGCCCCACTCGCTGCAACTAGAGAAAGCCCGCGCTCAGTGGCAAAGACTCAACGCAGCCAAACCAAAAATAATAAATAAATTAAATAAATAAATTATAAAAAATATAATAAAAAAATAAAAGTCAAGTAGTTCTGGCACTTCCCTGGCAGTACAGTGGTTAGGACCCACACTTCCACTGCAGGGGGCACGGGTTTGATCTCTGGTTGGGGAACTAAGGTCCCACAAGCTGCAGCGTGGCCAAAACAAACAAACAAAACAAAACAAAAAAGTCAAGAAGTTCTGTAAGGTTTAAAAAGCAAAACACATCAGCCCTCTGCCTATCTCTATCCATCCCTGATTATTATTTCAGTGGCAACCACTTTAAACTTTTTTTAGTTGTTTTCTGATCCTGACCTCTATATTTTTAAGTAACATGATTACACATACACTCACACACACACACACACACACATATATATATATATACACACACACACACATATATATAATTTTCCTTTTGTCTTTCTACCATGGAAGGTGGTAATTATCTTATACTGCTACATTATACCCATCACATACACACTTTTCCTCCCAGTTTTTAGTTAAATAAATATTCCCTATTTACATTATTGTGACATATAAATGTTATTCACAGTTGAACCACTTGGTGTATTTGGTCATATTTTCTTTCCTTGCTTAGGATTCTTTTGGAATGTTTCTTATTGATTTATAACAGCTCTTTGTATATTATGAATAAACCTTTTGTCATACGTGTTGCAGGTATCTTTCCTCAGATTGCTATCTGATTTTATTTGTAGCATTGGTACAGAAATTTTTGTAGACTAGATTTATGAACCACCCTGAGGGCTGAGGATTCTGTTATTTGCTGTTCTGTTTGGATGGCCCATTTGGTATTCCTTGTTTTCCATCCTGGTGCATCTGAAGTTCTTCTCCCTGCCTAAACAAATTTTAGGTACTTGCTGTAACTGCAAGTTTTTAGTTCTTAAGGGACCCCCTCACCTTGAAATTCAAATCTGCTCTAGGCTGAAGATGGGCTTCAGGGAGGAGAAGCAGAGCAGAAATATAGTTGGGCCATCACTAAAGTATGAACTTCACTATTGCATAAACATAATTAATAATACCAGCTACCGTTTATTGAGTACTTCATAATGTGCCAAGTATTTTGCTCTGTGGTGGGTAATTTAATCTTTGTCATTGTATGGATCAAGAAACTAAAGCTCAAAGAGATTACTGAGCCCCACTCAACCAATGATTAGCAGAGTCAGGATTCACGTCCAGTCCCTCTGACTCCTATGCTCTCCTTCACTCTTCCCTGATGTCTGTTTGTTTGTTTGTTCAATTAGCAAATATTCTTTGATCCTTTTTAGCCCCGTGCTAGTCAGTAGTCAGTTAATATTGTTAATATTGTTAGTAGTCAGTTAATATTGTTTCATCGAGAAATCACTTTGAAAAGGAGTTTATAAAGTTGGATATTCACATTCCCTATGACCCAGGAGTTTAATTCCTAGATATATGCCAAGAGAAAAGTTTGCACATGCATCCCAGGAGGGAGGATGTACCAGAATTTTCCTATCAGCACTATTTGTAATAGCAAAAACTTGAAAATGACCCCAATACCCATATATAGGTGAGTGGATAGGTTAGTTGTGATATATTTTCACAATGGATATAACTTATAAAATAATGCATATATAAATATATAGAATAACACAAAAATAATTAACTATAGTTACAAATCATGGTAAGGATGAATCTTAGCAATATAATATTGAGTGAAAAAAGTCCCAGAAGAGTACTTATAACTTTATACCTTTTATAGAAAGCTAAAAACAATGAAAACTAAACAATGTTTTAGAAATATATATGTGAGTGATAAGATCATATTTTAAAAAGCAAGGGAATGATAAAATCAAGATTCAGGATAAGGCTGATGTTGGATGGAGAACTGGAGGATAGGATAGAGAAGAAGAGGACGAAGCTAAATATAAGTACGTTTAGGTGTTTCAGTTCTTATGTTGGATGGTGGGTTCAGTATTTGCTATATAATTAAATAATAATTAACTTGAAAAGGAAATAAATCCTGTCACTGCTTCACATAAATGAACCTTTGGGACATTATGCTAAGTGAAATAAGCTGGTCATAAAAAGACAAATACTTCCACTTATATGAGGTACCTAGAGTAGTCAGATTCATACAGAGAGAACGTAGAATGGTGGTTGCCATGGGCTGGGGGTGGGTGGGATTGGGAAGTTGTTGTTTAATAGGTACAGAGTTTCAGGTTTGGCAAGATGAAAAAGTTCTGGAGATCTGTTGCGCAGCAGTGTGAATGTACTTACCGCTACTTAACTCTACACTTTTGAAAATGGTTAAGATGGTAAATTTTATGTGGGTTTTTTTTTAACCACAATTAAATTTTTTTTGGCCATGTTGCACAGCTTGTGGGATCTTAGTTCCCCAACCAGGGAATTGAACCCAGGCCACAGCAGTGAAAGCGCTGAGTCCTAACCACTGGACCACCAGGGAACTCCCAAAAATAATTTTTAAAAATTAAAACAAAAGTGGTCTATGCATAGACTAACGATGAGAATATTCATTAACCAGAGATTCTGATTAATTTTTTTTCTCTACTAGAAGTTCAAAAATAAAGGCAAGAAAGAAAGCAGTTCCCAAGACAGGGACCTTAGCAGATATTAAGACATACTATAAGGAATAGACAAATAGACCAATGGAAGAGAGTGAAGATCTCAGAGATAAATCCTTGTATAATGGGAACTTAATATACACTAAAGATGTAATCATCAATCAGTGAAGAAAATAATCATTGTTAAGTAGATTGTGTTGAGAAAACTGGCTCGCCATATAGAGAAAAATTAAAACTAAATTCCTATATAACACTGCATACAAAAAGGAACTAAAGATAGATTAAAGATCTAATTATGAAAGGCAAAATTATGAAGTTAATGAAAAATGTATAGGCTAATAAGAAAGATTTGATAAATTTGATTATATTAAGATTAAGGATTTTTGTTGGATAAAGGATACTATAGGCAAAGTTAGCTGATAACAGAATGAGAGATTAATAATGATTAAAACTGACAGTAGATTAGTATCTAGACTATATGAAGTAACTCCTACAAATCAACAAAGGAAAGACAGCAGCTCCAGTAGAAAAATAGGCAAAGAATATGAACGGGCAGTTTACAGGAGAGGAAATCCAAAAGTCCATCAAGAAGAGATGCTCAAAGTCATTAGTAGTTAGAGAAATGAACATTAAAACAGCAATGAATTATCAATTTATTCGATTGGCTAGAAACTGGAAAGCCAGATATTTACAAGTATTGGCATGGATCAGAGGCTGTAGGAACTCCCATGCATTCTTCGTGGCTGTGAAGCCTGTTGCAGGCATTGTGGAGAGCAGCATGGCACTGTTCAATCAGATGGAATATATACATGTCTTGTGACATATCCTAACAGGATATATGAGAGGGTGTTCATTTAAATGTTAAGTCTGGCAGTTAATTGAAGAGTTGTGGGCAATCTAGATACCTGTCTCTGAGTTAATGGGCAAAATGTGGTGGATGCATATCATGACACTGTGTACCCATAACAACTTGTGGACCTTAAAAGCATAGTACGGAGTGGAAAAAGTAACAAACTGAAAGATACACAACACAGTGCCAATTAATTAATCAAAAATATACATATTAAACACATTAGAATGTCTGTGGAGTGAGGAATGGGAATAAAAAAGAACCAAAACAAAACAACTCCCACAAGAATGTTGTTTTTAAAGGAGAGAAATATGAGCTGTTTGAGATTAGCTGTCAGAGCTTTCCAAAAAATGCTTCTTATGGCATGCCAAGAAATGATGGAATTAATTGATAAGGCTCTGTTTCTCTCAAACTGAATGAAATTTTCTGTTCTTCACTAGTGCTGGTTGGTGGCCCAGCCTTCCATTGGGCACCCATGACCGCTAAGTAGAAAAACACTAGCTCTATTCTCCTAGACCAGGTTTCTCAGTAGGGAGACTATTAACATATTGGCCAAATGATTATTTTTTCGAGGGGCTATCCTGTACATTGTAGGATGTTTAGCAGTAGCAGCAGCCCTGGCCTCTACCCACCAGATAGATGGCTGGTAACACCCCTCCCCCAATTGTGACAACCAAAAATGTCCCCAGACATTGCCAGATGTCCCCTGGGGAGAAAATTCACTCCCAGTGAGAAACACTGTCCTAGACTCTAGGACCTAGAGCAGCATGGATGTTGCCAGCCATGAGATTGATTATGAGCAAGTATGCCAACCTACTGGTTTCACTGTGAAAAGTATCAAACTTCTCTCTGTAATTTAGGAGTTCAAAGAAAAGAAACTTCACTTTAAAAGAAGAGAAACTTAGTCTAAATTAACTGCTGTTGGGAACAAGTGATCTTACGGTTTTCTGTATTTAAATTTCAGGTACTGTTCTTTTCAGCAACAATAGTAATAATACCTTAAACTGCTTAGAGTTTTGAATTTGTTGATTTAAAAAAAATACTTTTCTCATCTGTTCTCTCTTTGGAACCTCACAACAAATAGCTTTATAAGATAGGATAGGGATTTGTCTCCATTTTTCAGATTAGTAAACCAAAGTGCAGAATCCTGAAGTGATTTATCAGGAGCACGTGACCTTTAAATTTACGTCTGGAGAGCCAGATGTAAAATCTGGTTCTTGGTTAAGTGCTCTTTTCCATAGAGTACTCAACCATTTTTTGAGGTTTCCAAAAGCTTCAGGAAATTGTTGTCAGTTCTGCCATGGTCATTTCTGTTTTCAACTCCCCTGATTTTTCCTTTAATAATTTTTGCCCAAGTCCTTTTCTTGGATTTCAGGTAGTTTCACAACTACCTCCCTTGGCTCTACATTGTCTTGCTTCCTCAGGGTTTCCCCCCCAGCTTAGTGACTGATGCTGGGAGGCAGAACTTGGGAGACAGAAGATCTGGATTGGCAGCCTAGCCCAGGCCACACTTGCTGTTTGGCTTCTCTATGTAGCTCAGTTTTCATCATCTATTCAGAGAATCTAATCTTACTTGCTCCTTAGCTCCCTCAGGGATGTTAGGGGAAGGAGTAAGTTTATGCCTGGAAAAGTATCCTATTTTTAAAGATCTCCAAGGAGAAGCTTTCATCATGTCTGTTTGTTACCAAATATAGTATCTTTTCAGACTCCTATCCCCTAAACTGCTGTTTCCTCCTGGAATGGATGAGTGGCAAAATCTCCTACCTGGAAATCTTTAAAGTTCTATAGATTTTTCTCAGACCAAGACGTTAAGAGGGTTACTAGAATGTGGCTAGAGAATGCTAAGATGGTAAAGGGCTGTAATCCACTTCTTAAGAGAAAGGAAAACTTTTCTCCTCAGAATATAATAAAAACTCCTAAGTGTGATCAGCCTCCTCTGAGCCTTGCCTGCCTCTTTAGGCTCATTTCTCACACCTCCCTCGGGTACTAGTTGTACTCTCTCAGGTATACCATGTCCCTGCATCATGATACCTTTCTCCACCTGCACCTATTGGACCATCAGGACGGAGATGGTAGGTTCCTTTCTTCAGGAAGCCTTGCTTGATTCCTCCACGTTGAGTGAAGCACCTCTACTCTACTTCCTTGTCTACCAGGGCCTACTCCATTATAGCACTTATCATTTTGGATTATAGTTATTTGTTTCTCCTCAGTAGACTTCTTCTTGAGGCGGTTTTGTATTTTATCTTTGAATTCCCCAGTCCTTAGCCTGGTGTCCAGTAAATGTTTATTAAATGACTGCTTGAGTGACTCTTCTGCCTGGAGAGGAGAAGACCTGGGAAAAAAGAGACATAAAATTAGGAGAGTAAGCATAAGAAATAGGGAGTAAATTTACTCTGTGCTTCTCTGAAGGACAAGAGTTTGACCCAGAGGCAGAAGGAGGAGGCAAAGGCAGATTTTTTTTCAGGTCAGCACCAGGAAAGAACTATCTAGTGCATTTGTTATCATTGGAATGCCTGCTTCATGTGGTAAGGTTGACCATTTGCCAGGGGTGTGGTAGGAGGTAATTGCCAACCAAGTTTCTGCCGTGTAGAATATTCCAGCAATATGTGGGGTCTTACCAGGTCACAGAAACTGTGCTATTATATCTGCTTGCTGGGCCTCTGGATGATCTTCAGATAATAGCCATGCCTTCCTGTAGTTTTGTCCAGGCCTAATATGCCAGTGCCTTCAGCTCTTCCTTATGTGATTTGGTTTCCAAACCCTTTGTAATCCTGGCTGCTCCGTTGTGGTCATGCTTATTCATCACTGTTCTTTCTACATTGTGGTCCTAATACCTGATCTCAGGGCCCAAGTTTGCTTTGACAGAGCAGAGAATGGTAGAGCTGCTGCCTCCTTCATTCTGGGTTTATTCTTAGTTAAACAGCGTAGTGTTGCCTTGGCTTTTTTGGTAATGGCCCTGTTGGCGTATATTCCCTGGCAAGTTGTAGTCAGGTGAAACCCCTAGATCTGTTTCACATGAGCTGCTGTTAAGCCACTCCTTCCCCAACCTATACTTGGGTAGTTGGTGAGGTTTCATTGTAAGGTTTTGGTTCTTCATTTCAGCTTCTCAGGTCACAGCATGTTAGAGCTAGAAGAACTCTAGGAATGAGCTTTATTCATTTTGGATCTTGTTTCTGTTTCCCATGTTCACTGCCTTGCTCCTCTCTCCTTCCCAAGCTTTGTACTATTCACAGTGTGGTAAGCAGATCCTTTGTATTTTCATCCAAATCATTCATGAAAATATTGACCAGAGCTGTAGAGCATATCCTAGACACCTTCTTCCAATTGATTTCTGTCCATTTATCAGCATTTTTTTCACGCTGATTCAAGCTGTGAGTCTCTGACTTTGTTCAGCTACCTGGGCTTGTCATTTTCGTTTCACCCTCAGTATTCCTCTTCAGCCAAGCACGGTGGGTGGCCCTGCCCCCATAACATAGGAAGATATAGAAGTGATGAGAATGCCAGAAGTCGGAAGTGCCAAACATCAGCACACTAACAGGGGAGCTGGTGCCCAGAGAAGGATGTGATCTGAGAGCTCTTTTTTGACTTTTCGTGAATTACGGTTTCTGAGATGAAAGAAATCTAAAACAAAGACAGTCCATTTAAATTGGGCTAGCTCTTACTGTTAGCATCTAACATCATCATCTCAACTGTGTAGCCTTGTGGAGAGAGAAGTGGGATGTTGTTATTCTTATCTTCCAGATCAGAGAAGCTGGGATTGTTCCTCAGCAAATGTTTGCTGAATGAATCAGTGAGTGAGTTTCAGGCTAGTCTTCACTTCAGCTTCATATTTTCAGATTCAGGGAGAGAAGGATGAGTGGCTTACACACACACACACACACACACACACACGCACGCACACATGCACATGCACGCGCACACGCCATAATGAAGCCTCCTTCAGAACCAGAGCTCTGCCATTTCCAGTCAGTCTCCCCTTGACAGCTCCTGACCACACTGCTACATCTCTCCTCTGAACTCCCATAGCAGTGCTTGATGCTTTGCATGGCTGCCCAATTCATGCATTTATATCTCATCACCCCAAATTCTGGAAGAGAAGTTAGGGCCACGGCTTCCCATTATTTTGTGCCTTTCACAGCATCAAGTACAGGCACTTGGTTGAGCAAACTGTCGAACCAAATGTGTCGCCACCAGGTGGCACCAGAGTTCCTGCTGTTGCTCTGAGAATCTTGAGTAACTTTCAGCCATTTATTGCCAAGCTAGCCATTAAAAATGCCTTCCTTAATGAGGAAGTTTCAATTTATTTATTAAGTAGAATGCCAATAAATACTACAGTAGACACAAGTAAATTAACCAGGCAAAATTGTAACTTACCATTTTCCCCCATAGTAGACTATTGTGTTCACACAGCCCCTCTGCCTGCTGCTTGTCAGGCACTGAGCTCTCACCCCAGCAGCTGCTTTCCAGGCCTTGAAGAGAATCTGACTTTCAAGCCTCCCTGGCACAGAGCGTCTCGATACCTGAAAATGGCTTCAAATCCTTGGTTTGGGTTTTTGGATCATTTATTTTTCCTGGAAAGGACAAATTAAACATTATAAAGAAATTGCTATAACCCCACCACCTTTAATATGTTGATTATTTTGGTTATCTCATTGCAATCTTTGCTCCCTTATATATGTGGCTTTATTCATTTTTGATCATGTGAAGCCATAATAAGAGCTCTCATTTACTTAATGCTTACTATGCAACTATGCTTGTTGTTTTATATACATTGCTGCTATTGAAATATAAGAGCTATTATATTGAATCCTTAAATTATATTTATTATATTACTTATATTGAATGCTTGCCTTGTTGGGTACTGTTCTAAAAGTTTTCCATGCATTAACTCCCATGACCTATATAGCCTGATGAGAGTAGGTACTGTTTACCTCATTTCCAGTTCAGAAAACAGGCTGTCAGAGTTAAGTGACTTGCCTAAGGTAACACAGTAAATAGCCGTATTGGGATTCATATCTAGAACTCTTTAATTCTAAAATTACTGTTCTTTTCACTATATTATTGCATTCTGCTTTGTTTATTTGCTCTTTAATGATGTCTGTTTGTACTTCTTCTTTAGAAAGGGTGTAAGGATTCATAGAATCATTAAAATATGGGTTTGATCTATGTTATTCTCCTGCTGCTAGACTGTTAGCTCCTTGAAGACAGGGACGAACTAGAGGTCATGTTTATTTATTTCTGCATTCCTCTTCTCATGAAGTGCAAAGTAAGTACTTGGATGAATGAGTGAAGGCTGCCTTCACTCTCCCAGGAAGTCTGAGATACAGGGCTGCTTAACAGAACCTTAGCGTGCTAGAGCTTGAAGGAGTTTGAAAATCAAGTCAAACCCTTCCTTTAAGGAGGAAGGCCCTCCTTAGGGTTACCTACTGAGTTGGAGGCAGAACAGAACTAGAATCCAGGTTTGCTGGGCTTCTACTGGGCCATCTGGTTTCAAAGAGCCTAATCCTGTCCCTAAATCTCCTTCCTTTCTTCCCTTTCCTACCCACCCGCCTCCTCTCTTATCTTTCATGATGTGTAAGTTGAGTAGCTTTACACCCTTAAAGTTTCAAGCCTGAACGTTACAAAATGAGGCAAGATTTTCCATTCATTTTACACCGATGCCCAGACTTACTCCTAATTATGTCTTTGTTCAACCCAGAATAGAATCCAGGTCCTCTGCCTCTCACCACACCCAAAATATGCAGAGCTGCAGCTCACATAGGGAAAATTATCTTGACTGGATTCCCCCCCGAGAACATGCTATTGGTGATTGATGGGGAGTGGGAAAGAGGCTATTAGGGCAGGCTGGTGGTTTTTATGTAACAGCCAACTTTTTGGAAAACCTCAAAGGAGATAGGAATTCCTGTTCTTTCTCAGAGCGGACACATGTGACCAGGCCATGTGATTTAATTCTTCTCTAGTTTCTGGGCCTACTGTTTTGTAAACACCCCCATGAGCCTGTTAAAGCAAACAATGTGAAGGCTAAAGACCCTGCCTGTAGCCCTTCTTTCCATACCCACCTTCATCTACCCCCCTTTTAGTGTCACGATTCTGGTTGCCTTATCCCCTAGTTTAAATAATCTGTGATGTCTTTTCCTGGTCTCCAAGTATCTCCTAGAATGTCACCTGGAACATTATTTGGGTAGCCGTTAGTACATCCTGGTGCTTTTCACACTTTTTTTTGTAAGGCCAGAATATTTTAGAACACTTCATTCAGAGTCAACTGCAGGTTGCTGTACAGTGGAATTGGTACTGAGACTACATTGTTCGCTGACCAGTGGGCACACAGCACTGGAAGCTCTAAAGCAAATTGGCTGCTCACCATTTTCTTCCACTGTCTCTCTCTTTTTTTTTAATATGTAAAATAACACTAAAAAACTAACGCTTTTTCTTGCCACAGAGCAGTCTATGAGAGAGTAGTAGCTACAGACAGCTTAACACTAAAAAGATGCTTTAAGCTGCACTATCCAGTGTTGTAACCACCAGTCCCATGTGACAGCTGAACACTGGAAATGTGACTGGTCTCTTTTGAGATATACTGTAAATATAAAATAAACATCGGATTTTAAAGCCATAGTACAAAAAAAAAGTAAAATATTTCATAGATAGTTTTATATTGACTACATCTTGAAACAGTAATAGTTTAGATTTATTGGGTTAAATAAAATATATTATTAAAATTAAGATCATCTGTTTCTTTTTACTTTTTTTTTTAACATAGCTACTAGAAAACTTATTTATTTTTTTATAGTGGCTTTACCAATTTATATTCCCACCAACAGTGTAGTAGGGTTCCCTTTTCTCCACACCCTCTCCATCAATTTATTTCTTTTTTAACTTTATTTATTTATTTTTATACAGCAGGTTCTTACTAGTTATCTATTTTATACATATTCGTGTATATATGTCAATCTCCCAATTCATCCCACCACGACTCCCCGCCTCCTCCCTGCTTTCCCCCCTAGAAAACTTAAACTTACATATGAGACTCACATTATATTTGGACTGGGCAGACTAGTCTAGAAATCCCCAAGAGTAAATAGTTTCTCAAAAGTTTTCTCTTCTGGGGGCTTCCCTGGTGGCGCAGTGGTTGAGAGTCTGCCTGCCAATGCAGGGGACATGGGTTCGTGCCCCGGTCCGGGAAGATCCCACATGCCCTGGAGCGGCTGGGCCCCATGAGCCATGGCCGCTGAGCCTGCGCGTCCGGAGCCTGTGCTCCGCGACGGGAGAGGCCACAACAGTGAGAGGCCCACGTACCAAAAAAAAAAAAAAAAAAGTTTTCTCTTCTGTGGAACTTTAGGAAACTAGCTAATATTTTCCTCTCTATAGCCACCCCCCCCTTTTTTTAAAAAAAAATTCTTTCATTTCATTTAATGCTACCAAGAAGAAAGCCTCTATTAAGTGCTAATTATCTGTTTTTACACCTGCTATTCACCTGAGAAGAGTGACATCTAGTAAAAATTGGGTGGTTGCGGGAGGGAGTTAGGAGACATTGGAGAGCAGAAGACTCGTGATTGGTCCAAACTTCTGACTTAGAATTGTTTTATACATTTGGAACTCTGTAGCTAACAAGTCTGAGGTAAAGATATGAAGGAGGGAAAGTAAAATAGATGCTCTTTGAAACAAACGTGCTTCCCTCTTAGGGTTCTAGTCTTGCTTTCCCCTCATTTATCTAAATTCACTGAGGATCTGTCATGGGCCAGACAGTTTCCTAGCACAGAGGAATCAGATGAGTGTGGCCTTGTCACTGCTCTCAAGGAGGTTACAGTAAGCTAGAGAACGAATTTGAATCCAGTCTCATACTCTAGGTAAGCACTGTAATGATGATAGAAAAGAAAATGCGTTTGGAGCAATAGGAAGTCATGATTTATTCTGCCTAGAAGGGAGACTGAAGCCTTTGTTTGTCTTGGATGTGATACCCTCAGGCCAAAAGACAGATGGGAAGGATATTTTGCCCTGAGGGGAACAACCTGACTACAGGCATGGGGAATGGTAGGAGGTGGTCCTTGAAATAGTAGTTTGGGGCTCCATTGTGGGGAATTTGACTGCCTGTCTAAGGATGTTGAGTCTAAGGAAGTTGAATCTTATCCTGTAGACTGGGGACCCTTAGAGGGTTCTAAGCAGGGGGATGACATACTTCAAGACTGTGTGCTCCTGGGAAGGATAGATTGGAAGGGGAGACACTGAATGCAAGGAGACTTAACAAAGAGGTCATAGTCAGCCAGGTAAGGGGTAGCAAGGGCTCACATGTAAAGGAAAGAATATGTACAATAAACAGTCGGGTGGGGGGGTAAAAGGTTGGTGTCAAGCACGGTCCCAGATTTCTAACTTGGGTCACTAGGATGTGCCTTTATCCAAAATTGGAAATGTAGGAGAGGATCAGGCTAAAATGGAACACCCAAGATGCGCTCTGGATTTGCAGATAGAGCTGCAGAGGGAGCTGGCTAGAGCTGAAGTGCTTGTGTTTGTGTTTCAGATGGTGACCCTCTTTCAGATGTGGGTTGTTCCCCTCTATTTCACAGTGAAGCTGCACTGGTGGAGGTTCCTAGTGATCTGGATCTTGTTCTCTGCCGTCACAGCCTTTGTCACCTTCCGAGCCACCCGAAAACCACTAGTACAGACAACCCCAAGGTGAGAATTTAGGAGTGGGTAGTGGGAAGGAGCTAGGCTTCCTGAACTAACGGGTTGGGATGCACGGGAGACAAGTGGGTTAGACTGAAAAAATTGCAGTTTTTGTCTGCCAAGATTACTTGGCACAAAGCCCCACCAAAACGAGCTGATTGGGAGACCTCCTGCCCCATTCACAGAATAAAAACCTCCAAGTCTTTCCCTATAGCTTACCTTACAGTTTACATCAAGGTCTGTTTATAGTAAAAGCTAACAAAATAAGTAAGCAAATCCTGGTCATTGTGGTTTCATTATAACTGTCATTTTCTTCTGTAACCTCTTCTCTGATCTCTAAATTAGATTTTCTGTCACATTCTCTCCTAGTGCCCTGTAGTTTTCCTTCATAAAACTTATTGTAGTTTATAACTAAATATTATTTTGAGTGTCTGTCTCCCCCACTAAACTAACTATGAGATCAGGAACCACATCCATTTTGTTTGTCACTGTATATCCAGGCCCTACCACGGGGTCTGGCACATAGTAGCCTATTGTCTGAATTTTTATTGAATGAATGAATCTCAGCAAATTTACAATTTTCCAGCAAACAATACTTCCTTCTTTGGTCACAAAGCAGCCCCTGCCTGTATACATCTTTTTTCTTTTTTAATTAATTAATTTATTTATTAATTTATTTATTTTTGGCTACATTGTGTCTTAGCTGCCACGCGCGGGCTTTCTCTAGTTGCGGCGAGTGGGGGCTACTCTTTGTTGCGGTGCACGGGCTTCTCATTGCGGTGGCTTCTCTTGTTGCGGAGCATGGGCTCTAGGCATGCAGGCTTCAGTAGTTGTGGTGCATGGGCTCTAGAGCGCACACTCAGTAGTTGTGGTGGGCGGGCTTAGTTGCTCAGCGGCATGTGGGATCTTCCCGGACCAGGGCTGAAACGCATGTCCCCTGCATTAGCAGGCAGATGCTTAACCACTGCGCCACCAGGGAAGTCCCCTGTATAATTCTTTGTATTTCCAAATGCATTTCTCATTTGATCCTCCCAACCAGCTTGTGAGGTCATTTAATATCTATACTTGACAGAAAAAAAAAGAGATTTTCTCATTTATTCATTCATTCATTCAACAAGCACCTGCTATGTGTCAGGCCCTGTGCTGAGCACTGGGGATACAGAGCTGGAAAAGACATGGTCCCTGTCCTCAAGGAGTACTTGGTTTAATGGAGGAAATGGACAAGAAAGCAGCTGTTTTAGTGCAGTTGGTAAGTACTGTGAGACACGTGTGTACAGGTTCAGGAGAGCCTAAGAGAAGAACCAGCTAGCCTCAAGAGTTGTGACTATCTGATCCAAAGTTTTCCAAGTTGCAACTTGCTCTTTTTCCCATGCCTCTTATGTTCCACTTTACTACAAGCCTTTCTTTGGCTTTCTGAGTTTCATTCTACAAAGTAAAATTTATCTGCAAGGTGAGGTCAGTGATCTAGAAGCCCCTCTCTGGCTGTGGTAGTTTACATTAAAAGCCAGTATAGAATATTACAGACTCTGGAGCCAGATGGATATGGATTGGAAACCCTAGCCCTGCCAGTTGTTAATTATATGACCCCTATGACTGCACGTTTCTCAGCCTTGAATTCTTTATCCCTAAAAATGTGATAATAATTGCTACCTCTGATAATAATTGCTACCTCATATAGGGTAATATGAAGAAAAAGTATAATAAAGCATGTTAAGAGTCATCGAGTAACATTTTCAACATCTAGCTAAAATGACTGAAAATGTGTCTATAACATGGGAGGTTTTTGATAACAGTAACAACTAGCATTCGATAGTGCTTTACAATTTCAAAGTACTTTCATAAACACCCACATTTATTCATGCAGCATTTATTGGGTATGTATTATTTACACCAGGAAATTATATACACTATGTACAATCCAGTGAGAAAGGTGGCAGGGGGTTCCTGTTTTAGAAATAAGTAAACTTGTCTCAGGTTGATATGACTTATCTGGGGTTACCCAGCTACTAAACCTCACTTAATCCAGGTTCCACCTAAAATGCCACATCCTTTCCACTGTGTCTCAGTCCCATCTGATCAGTACAAACCCTGGATAATGGAGCTCTCTGTGGTCTTTGAGGGCAGACACTGCAAGGTGTTCGGGTCCCTCCGCCAGCCTGAGAAGCCATCGCCCCTTGTTTAGCCACAGCAGGGAGGCCCAGGCAGGGACCTTGAGCATTCTCCCTGAGGCCCAGCAGGGTTGGCAGTAACCTACTCAGCTCTCAGGAGCCAGGCAGATTGCTAAATTACTCCTTAGCTCTCCTCACAGGTAGAACAGTGGCTCCTGATATCAGGGACCTACCTCCATAACATTTAAAAGGCTCTGGTACATTCTGGGAACCATCCTTCCTCTCTGATCCTAGTTGCAGTCAATCAACCAGATTCCACACTGCTTTTCATTGGATCCTAGGGAGCATGGCTCCTCCTTCAGGAGAATCGCACAGTCCCATTCTACTGCACCCCGCCCCCATCACGCACACACATCCAATTCAAGGGTATTCGTTGAGTGCCTCCTTCCTTATCCCCTCTCCTTCAGGAAAAAAAATAAATTCAGAAGCAAACTCATTAGATATATTTCATTTTGTTATTAGCCTGTGGGTAGGAGTGAAGCAGTATTTACATTAACCATGCCCAGTTACAAAAGCCTGTAGCTAATTCTACCTTTTATTCATCTTCCCTTGAATCCTCTTTCCTGATAAGAATGCCTGTTTCCTTCTGAGCACAGCTGTAGTTACTAATTTTCACTTCCTCATCCAACTAACCTGAATTTGAGATGACATACTTATCTGAGGTCAGCTGTGTACTTTCTTTGTTTGAGGTTAAACTTCTCTTTTCTTCCCTTGGTCTGAGACCAGGAAAATACAAAGCACTAGCTCCCTGGTATGTGGAGGTGTTTCTGCAATTGAGGGAGTGACCAGCCTTGCTCAATAAAAGTCCTAAGCAAAGAGCCTGATGTCCCCATTGATGTGAGAGTAAGGGATTCTGGTGGTCCAGAGGCTCTTAGGCCAGTCTTTCTGTGTCAGCTTTACTAATTTTTTCTCCTTTCTCCAGGTTGGTTTATAAGTGGTTCCTGCTGATCTATAAAATCAGCTATGCCACTGGCATCATTGGCTACATGGCTGTCATGTTTACCCTCTTTGGTCTTAACTTGTTATTCAAGTGAGTACCCTTTGCTTTTGTTTTTGCTAGTGTCTGGGGAGGAGGGACTGGTGAGATGTACCTTTGTTCCTGGGACAGGTCCTGAGTATGAACAAGGGGAACATGGCACCTAGGATAGGAGACTTGGCTTTAGAGGATGGGAGGATGGGTGGGCCTTCCATGATTTGTGCTGGCAAAGAGAAAGGAATGTCTGAATAATACAGAGTTAGAGTCTCAAATCATTGGTTGTACTTTCCAAGAATTTATATTTTAGTGGGAAAGTATAATAACAAAAGTAAGCATAATAATGATTATAGCCAGTTACTCATAACTCCATCACCCCAACAGAACCATTTTCCTTTTCCATGTGTGTATTGTTTACTGTAACATCCACTCTACCTGAGTGGTCTTATGTTCAAGGAGAGTAGGAGTTGGCAAACTACATCCTGTGGGCCAAGTTGGCCTACCTTCTGTTTTTATAAAATAAAAATATTTTACTGGAACACTCATATTGATTTGTTTACACATTGTCTATGGCTGTTTTTGCAGTAAAACAGCAGAGTTGGATAATCATGGCAGCGACTATATGGGCCACAAAACCTAAAATACTTACAATCTGGACCTTTACAGAAAAAGTTTGCCGACCCTGGACTAGACAGTTGAACTCATGGGACACAGCTAGCCACACCTGGCAACAGATCCACCTAGAAAGATACAAGACAGGAAATAGCAGGGCAGCGTCTGCAGGAGTCCTCACAATAGTCCCAGGGCTGAGATATGAGAGAGTGAGACCACACAGATGAGTGTGGCAGCCAGCCAGGCCCAGAAGACCTACTTCTCCAAGGAACACATCAGGTTTAAAACTCTCCCGGTCCAGATGCAGTGTTCTAATCGCAGGTCAGGTTTAATATATAAGCATTGGTACTTTGTGACACAGCTGACATTCCACCTTTAAGAGATTTCTCAGGAAACAGAGTTAACCTGTGGACTTTTAAGTCCTGCTCCATTGTTGGTCACGTAGGTTGTTTTTTCAGTGCAGCGCTGTCACAGATAACATTGCAGAGTTGCTTCCTAAGGGTACATGACCAGGAGTGGAATTCTGGCTGTTGCTTCATATTGTCATAAGCTTTCCAAAAGGTCTGTATCAGCATACAGGTTTCCTCTACCCCCAGTTAAGGCAGAAGCCAAGTAATCCTGGACTCTGGGACTGGAGGGTACAGTGAGTAAGCAGGGCAGAAAAGGGTAGGAATGTGGTTTCTACAGCTGTAGGCTGTGGATTGGGACAATGCATTGAAGCTAGAGATTTAGGATTCAAATTTCAATTCATGACCACTGGCCTCTTCCCAAAACCAGGTATACTGTAGGCAGGAATCTCTGAAACTGAAAGGAATAAGTCCTACTTTATATAATGAGAGGACACCCATGGAATTCTTTCTTCCAGGGGTAGTACAGGCTGAAAGAATAAACAGGTTCCACAAATATTTACAGGAATTTATCAGTGTAGAGTCAACACATCTCATCAAAGAAAACCAAGGTACTTCCAGATATCTTCCTAACCTGGATGGTTAAAAAAAGTAAAAACCAAGATTCTCTATTATGTTTTAAAGGTATTTATTCTAGAATTACAGTTTCTTTTTTACTTTGATAAACTGTATAAGGAGGAAAACATAATTGAGAATCTTGACCATTTTTATGCTACTAATCAGGTTAATTGGTGTAAGATCATGACGTCTAGTTAGTACATTAAATGTTGTAAGATTGGTGGGCAAATTCAACTTTCTAAGCTAAATGTAATTTACAACTTTAAGTGAACACGTACAGTTCTTGGTACAAATGTTTTAACAAAGGTAGTTTTCTATAATAAACATTTAAAGACTCAAGTTTGCAAACTGTTGGTCCCTGGAATTACTAAAACAAACTTCCTAATATTATAGGCCTATTGTCCTTAGTAAGGAGACTTGGACCAAAATTTAACTTTGATGACATGATACAGAATATGTATAGATGCAAGTTAAAATTTTATGGTAACTGGTATGTGTATATTTACTAACTTTATCTTTGTTTTCTAAAGATGTGGTTGGCAAACTTCTTTATAAAGGGCCAAATAATAAATATTTTAGGCTTTGTGGGACAAAAGGCAAACTCTAGGATGGTATATAGGTACTTATATAACGAGAGAAAACTCCTCCCTTGCTCCACCCTGTTTGCCTGGGTGGCCTGTCTCAGATGGTGGACATACTTTGTGCCCACTTGCTATCATATGAAACATTCTTAGAAGGAGGGGCCTGATGGAGGTGGGTGACCCCTGGGATCATTTTCACTCTCTGCTCCAGTGACACCCAGATCCTGCTGTGCCCTTCCCTCCTTTTGGAGGGCTCAGCTATTTCAACTTGGGCAACTGGCTGGAGGTGAGGCAATTCAATAGTGAGTTGCTAACTTCCGGACTGAAAATTCCACTGCTTAGTGTGTAGCAGTTGCCAGTAGTGGAGTCCCCAACATATAGGTGCCAACTAGGGAGCTGCAAGCATGGTCATCAGTCAGAGGAGGCAGGCACTGGAAACAGTGGGGAAGTGAGCAGAAAGGGATACCCTGGCTTGGTCTTCACAGCTCCCAGTCCTAGGCTGTTCAGGTGGTGCCCACAGGTCATATACAGACAGGCAACAGGCTGGATTTGGTTTTAGTTTGCCAACACTTGCTCCAGCTATTAAAGCTTCCAGCTTTAGACGCTGCCATTTGTGTCCCAGAGTAGTAATCCAAAGCAGTTGCATCTCAGGGCAGGCCTTACAGGCCATGCTGCTTCCCTTACAGGATCAAACCAGAAGATGCCATGGACTTTGGCATTTCTCTCCTCTTCTATGGCCTCTACTATGGTGTTCTTGAGCGGGACTTTGCAGAAATGTGTGCAGACTACATGGCATCTACCATAGGGGTGAGTTCACTTGGACTCTTTAATACTGCCTCCTGCCACCTCCAAAGAGTTCAGGATAGCATCACTTGTTTGATGGAAGAGATAAGCCATACAAAATCCTTCAGGATGTGAGTGGTATGTATGGAGGTTCCTTCCTTAAAATTTGGAAAACCGATCTCAGATGTACCCTGGAATTTTTAACTCTAAGCTATTATAAGAATCACTTTACCCCACAGGAAGTTAACAGTCACTCAACAGATACTTATTTAATGCCTCTGTCTAGTGACAGAGATGGGTATTAAAGTAATAAAAACACAAATTATATATGATACTTTATGATATATTATTAAAATTATAACTTTAATAAATATTATGAAGGGGAGGTTCATGATACTATGAACAAATATAGTCATGTCATTTGACCTAGTCTTGGGGCTCAAAGATGGCTTCCCTGAAGATGTAACTATTGAGCTGACCTGAACAATGAGTAGAGTTAACCAGATGAAGTGAAAAGTGAAATGTATACCAGGTAGAGGAAATAGCATGTGTAAGAGGCCTGTAGTGGGAGAAAGGGTGAGCATTTTAAGGAACTAGGCTCATGTGGTTGTAGGGCTGAATTATAGTGGAAGTGTATGGAGGAATAATCAAAGGCTAGGCTAGAAAAAGCCGTAGAGGCCAAATGAAAGATTGTGATTTTTATACTAAAAATACTAGGGGGCTAAGATAGAAAATGACATCATCAGATTTGCACTTTGAAAAGATCATTCTGGCTGCTTGGGTAGAGAACAGATTGGAGAGGGGTCCACAGACCAGAGTGACCCACTTAGTCTTTAAGAGACAATTGCAGTAGTCTGGGCAAGATGAAGGTAGCTTGGATTAGGGTAGAGATGGTGAAAAGTGAGAGAAACGGACTATTGGAGAGATATTCTGGAGGTAAGGTTGACAGGACTTGGATATAGATTGGTTCTGGAGACTGAAGGAAAAAACACGAAGGAAAGAAAGGTAGGTATCAAAGCTGACATTTCTAACTCAAGCAACTCCTTGGATCCTTCACTGAGATAGGAAATGCTGCAAGAGGACCAAGTGGAGACCATGCAGAGATTCTTCAAGCTTAAAATATAGGTAAAGTAACAGCCAGTGTAAGAAACCCAACTCAATATCCTTATATCTTTTTTTTCAAAATGTCTGTTGTTTTGCTGTTTGTAAAAGTAATACATTCTTTTTTGTAATTGTGTGAACAACACAGAAGTGCTTCCCATCTGAGTATCATCCGATTAGACCCAGCCATAAGAAGGAATATTTCCAAGTTTAATAGACATTTCTCCAGTTCTGTGCTGAAATAAGTGTGGTTCTGTCTGATGAGTGGGGACTGAAAGGCATTCAGTTCTTGCTACTTCTGAGGTAGCAAGAGGTTTGGCAGGTTGGAGAGAAACCCTAGGAGAATGTCAGGGAAGCAGGTTCTCTTGGAGCATCCAGATACCAGTCCTAGCTTTTAGGCAGCAGATATCAGTGGAAACCAGTTGAGAAGTACATGAAAGCTTGGCACTGACTTCATATGAGGCACCTCAGGAACTCTTGCTGAGTCTGAGGCAGTTTTGCAGGTGGGGGCCTATTGGCTGTGCAAATTTGTATGTCACTGCTACTGTGATCTCATTCATGCCACGGGCTGGTAGGCTTAGGGCAATTCACGTTAAGCAGGAGACTCAGCTATTATTCTTGGGTAACATTAATCAAGTACAGTTTTAGGTCTAGGACTTTGTTTCTCAGTATCCTGGGACTATTTTTATTTTTCCTGTAATGGATCAAATTGAAAACAGTGTATTGGGTCACTTTATAGACAGCCTGTTAGATTCTTTTCTGAACAGCTGTCTTATGTTTTAGCAACATTTCACTGTCTCATCTATTTGTGTAGACTTCAGCTCTTCCTTTAACCAGTTCACTCCCCGAAGAGATTTCCAGACCCTAGATTGTCTAATTAGTAGCTTTGCTTTCAACAGCAGAGATTGTCTAATTACTAACTTCACTTTCAACAACAGCTGTTCACTGAGACTGCTTCTGTGGCACAGCCAGCTTTTCAGAGAATCCCTCTAGTGATTTCTTTTTCTTCTCATTCTGTTTTTACAGGACCAATTCTCTGATTTTCCCAGGTTGTTACCAACTTTATCTCAAGGTTATTATCAGCTGCCAGTTTAAGCATAGCCTTTATTCCCTCAGGTGGGGGTCCCTAATAACCAATCTACAGAATCCCTTTTCTGAGCTCAGAATTGATCCACAAGTTAGCTTCTGCTCTGGGAGATAGAATTATTAAATTGGCCTCCCTAAGATGCAGTTTGAGCTGGGCCACTTTCCGTGCTCTTGGGAAGAATTATTGGGTGCTGCAGTGATTATAAGTGATAATCCCTCATAAGATAATTCCCTAATAATGATAAATTCCAGCTTCACCAAGAGACCTGGTGGGAGAATTTCTCGTTAGGGTGGAGAGTGCCTCAAACACTAGCTCCTGACCCCTCATACTCTCCTTCCTTTTATGGGATCTCACTAGATACCCCCACCACTCCACAATAACAGTCTGTCCCAAGGATAAACCCACATACCTCCCTGTACCTCTCAGCACAGAATCAAACAGTCACGTCGGACTTTATTAAAGGTTGAGGATGAATAACAGGAAAATAAACTGTGAGTATTTGAATGAGGTTGATCTGAGTTATCAGGCTGCCTGCTTTCCAGGGTTTTCAGACCCTGCCTCATCTAACTCTCAGCCTACCTCTGTATACTGGGTGTCATCTTAACACCCACCACTTAGAATCCACATCTGGACAATACAGTCCTCCAGATGCCTAGACCTAAAGCCTGTGTTCCTGACAAAAATGATGCTGCCCTTCCCCTATACCACAGGGTATCTTACATGAGGATCTACCTCTTCCCTAGGTAATTGACATTGAGAATGGCTTTCCTTTTCAGAGGAGCCACTCTATCCAAATGTCTCTTTCAGAGGAGTCATTCTGAAAACTATCCAACAGAATGTGACCTTGCTGATCCTGACTATAGACAAGCAGTTTGCTGTTTCTCCAGGTTCCTTTCTTGGGGGTTCATAGGAAGACTAGGATAACTTTTGATAGTACTAGGTGAGTCACCAGGAGTTAACGCATTTGTTGTTTTCCAATACTCTTAGCAAATATTGCGGAGACTTAGTGACAGGCCTTCTGCTAGGGCTCAGGATGCCAAGAGATTAGACCAGGCAGGAATATGGGAGAAGAGACTCCAACATGGGATAAAGGGATAGATTGCACCACCTTGGAGTGCTTTCCAACCCTGAGAAATCCAAGACTCTGTTATTTCTGCCCATGTCTTTGGTCAAGTGGGCCTTGGTCTGCTCAGGAACACCTGGGCCCCTGAGCCACAACAACCTGAATTTAAAGAATATTGCTGGCCTTGAAGCCAAAATCTGATCAGTGCTTTGGGGAGGGCAGTTTGAGGAAGCCAGGAGACTCCAGCTTTCCACGCATTCATTGGCCAACTCATTATTTATTCAAGCAACAGTTATTTATCAACCATCTACAATGTACAGAGTGTGACTGAGTGTAGCCCTTACTAGCACCACTGCCCACTTTCAGTAGCAGCCCTAGTTGTTTGTTTTTTTTAATTGTGGTAAAATACACATAACATACCATCTTAACCATTTTAAAGTGTACAGTTCAGTAGCATTAATACATTTACATTGTTCTTCAACTGTCACCATGATCCATCCATAGAACTCTTCATTTTGCAAAACTGAAGCTTCATACCCATTAAACAATAATTCCCCAATCCCCACTCTCCCTAGCCCCTGGCAACAATCATTCTACTTTCTGTCTTTATGAATTTGACCACTCTAGGTGCCTCATATAAATGGACTCATATACAGTATTTGTCTTTTGTGACTGGCTTATTTCGCTTAGCATAATGTCTTCAGGGTTTACCTATGTGTCATGTGTCAGAATTTCCTTCCTTTTTAAGGCTAAGTAATATTCCATTGTGTGTATATACCACATTTTCAGTCCTGGTTATTTTTCGTAGTCTTTTGTATGTTCTGTGATCACAGCTTCTATCCCAGAGAGTCAAAGTTGATTTTGGAGCTGTTACCAGGTCAGGAACTAGGTCTGATTCATCTCTTGGTCTACCTCTGGGAGTAGTTTGACCTAAAAAGATCTGTAATTAATTAATTTCACAATTCCTAGAAATAAGACCATGATGTTTTATAATTGTATTAACAAGCATTCTCAATTCCTTTTACACCATTCTGCACTACTCTTTTTAGAGTAGAATAGCTCTTTGTTTTGCCTCACTTGGAGAAATTTGTAACTGTTTTGAGTCAGGTCGATTCAAGGGAATCATGGATGGTGTCTGTGTTCTCCAGCTGGTTACTGTGAGGTCATAAGCTTGTGACAGCCAGACAGTCTAGTTTCCATTCACACCCAAAAATCATGTTGGGGTGGGGTGGAGGTGGGGGAGTGGGGGAGTGGGGGATTGTGAAATAAGCTTATTTCTGGGGCTTCCTCCTCTGCGAGAGTGATTGGGCAGGCAGGGTAGTAACACATTGTTTGTGCTGCATTGGGCCAGGTGTCCTGCCTCACATTTTCTATCTCCTGAGCAAATTGCTGTGCCCCAGATTTACTGCTTCCTGGATCCTCAGCAGCCCCAGATAATGTGAGGACAGGACTATCTGCTCATTCATCTGACTTGAAGTAGTAGAAAGAGCCAGGAGGTTAGAATCAGACAGATCTGATTTCAAATTCTCCTCCACTTTTAATTATCTGTATACGCTTGAGCAAGTTGCTTTACCTCTCTGATCTTGTTTTCTTAGCTGTAATAATATTGTCAGCCTTATAGAATTGTGGTAAGGAACAAATGGGTGAATGTCAAGCACTTTGCAGAGTAGCCTGGCCCATGGCAAACACTCACATCATGATGATGATGATGATGATGACAGCGATGATGATAGCTGCCATTTATTAAGTACCTACTATACAGTCCTGCTGTGCTGTACGACCATGTATTTTATGTCTGTAATCACCTGGAGCACAGGGTCCTTATAGAATTTGTCTTTGTATCTTCATCATACTCAACACACAAAGCAAGACATAAGACAGATCATCAACCATGAGTAATTGCCAGTTCTCTCTTAACGCCATCTATTGTCTGAAGCCATCTTAGACACTCTGTGATATGGAATCTCCTCCACTATAATTCTGGAAATGGGTATTTTATTCAGTTTTTCAACAGGTATTTCTGAAATCATCTACTTGAACTGACTGGGAGCCAGGTCAGCCCTGCCACCAGCCCTCTCTGGCCTCGAGTGAGGCTTTCCTCCTTGGGCAGTAGTCTCCTTACTAGTCGAGGGGGTGGCCCAGAAGAGCCCACTAGGCTTTCATGGCACACATTTCCTGTGATGGTCAATGGTGTGGATTATAACTTATACATCCTGAGCACCTACTACATGCGAGCTCCTGTGCTGGGGTCTTGTGTGTTTTCTCAGTGTGTCTTCCTAGTACCATGTGAGGCCGGGGGTAGTGTTCCTGTCCTACAAAGGAGAAATCTGACTCTTCATCTGAAGAGCTTACTCTCCCACTTTGAGTAACCTGTTTCAAACCTTCTCTACTCTCAAACCTCTCACATCCCTTCCTTCTGTCCCTTCATTCTCTGCAGATGACCTCGCCTCCTGTTTACCTGAGCAACTAGAAACCAAACAGGAATCCCCACAACTCCTGACACCGTATCTACAGATCTGCTCCTGTTTGCATCCATCTTCTCCTTCCCTCCTGTAACAGTGGAATAAGTGTCCTTTCTCCCATCAGAGGCCAGCCCTACCTGTGCTCTGGATTCCACACCTCCTGCCTGCTCAGGGACCCGATATGCTGTTGACTTCCTTTCTCTCCCATGACTTCACCTTCTCCCTCTCCTGGGCTCTTTCCATTAACGTTCTAAGTGTTCTTTTTCAAAAATGTCCTCTTTTTGACCCACTGTCACTTCTAGCTACTGAGCCATTTCCTGTCACTCACAGTTAAACTTGCAGGAAGTTCCTGTTTCCTTTTTTATCACCTTTCACTTATCCTTGGCCCATTCTAACTGGCCTCTGCTCATGCCCTTCTTCTGAAGTGACTCTTACTCAGGTCACCGGTGACTCTGTGTCACTCATTCTGGTGGATTGATTCTGATCTCAGCAGTCATCAGCACAGTTGACTCAGCACTGCTTCCTTCTTAAAAAGGTTTTCCCCCCCCTTGGATTTTGTGACATTACACTGTCCTGGTTTTCTTTCTGTCTCTCTGGTATTTTCTGTCTCCTCTGCTAACTTTCCATCCCCTTAAATGTTATTGTTCCTCCGAGCTCAAGGCTAAACCATCTTCTTTGCTCTTCGCCTAGGTATTTCCCTTTTCTTCTTCCACGGCTTCCAGATCTCTAATCCAAAACTCTCTTCTGAACTCCAGGCCTTTACTATTCAGCTGCCTCTGGTATCAACAGTCCACTTCTCTCAATTTTTACTGCCATCAAATTAGCCCAAGACATCACCTTAGCACAGGCCCCCATACAGCATTTAAAGAATTGTAACTGTCTCTTAGCTGGTCTCTCTGAATCCATTTTGGCCTCATCTCCAATCCATTTTTCACACAGAAGACAGAGTGCTCTTTTTTTTTTTTTTCTGGTACGCGGGCTTCTCACTGTTGTGGCCTCTCCCATTGCGGAGCACAGGCTCCGGACGCACAGGCTCCGGACGCACAGGCTCAGCGGCCATGGCTCACGGGCCCAGCCGCTCTGCAGCATGTGGGATCTTCCCAGACCGGGGCACGAACCCGTGTCCCCTGCATCAGCAGGCGGACCCCCAACCACTGCGCCACCAGGGAAGCCCCAGAGTGCTCTTTTAAAATATGAGTCTGATCATATTACTCCGTACTTAAATAAAGCCTTTAGATGATTTCTCATTTCAAGTCCAAGATCCTCCATGCAGCCATAAGGGCGTTAGGTTCCTTTCAGTTTCTCAAGCGCACCAGGTCCTTCCTGCTCCAGGGCCTCCTCTTGTCACTTCTGCCTCTCTTCATCTTACTAACTCCCACCTATCCTTTACCTCAGCCTAAAATGCCACTCCCTTGATGACCTAGGTTTAGTTAAACCCCTTCATTGCAGTGTTCTTTGATAGCCCTTTTAATGCCTTTTAAATAATTCTTATTTTAGCCTTTTAAATAATTAGTCCTCATTTTATATAAATTAAAAAAAATTTTTTTGACGTATAGTTGACTTACAATGTTGTGTTAATTTCTTCTGTACAGCAAAATGACTCAGTTTTTTCATATTCTTTTCCACTATGGTTTGTCACAGGAAATTGAATATAGTTCCCCGTGCTATACGTAGGACCTTGTTGTTTATCCTTGTTGTTTATCCATCCTTTATATAATATTTTGCCTCTGCTAATCCCAAACTCCCATTCCTTCCTTCCCCTATCCCCCCTACCCCTTGGCAACCACAAGTTTGCTCTCTATACCTGTGAGTCTGTTTTGGTTTCATAGATACATTGATTTGTATTGTATTTTAGATTCCACATATAAGTGATACCACATGGTGTTTGTCTTTCTCTTTGACTTACTTCGCTTAGTATGATAATCTCTGGATCCATCCATGTTGCTGCAAGTGGCATTATTTCATTCTTTTCGATGGCCGAGTAATATTCAACTGTATATATATGTACCACATCTTCTTTGTCCATTCATTGGTTGATGGACATTTAGGTTGTTTCCATGTCTTGGCTATTGTAAATAGTGCTGCTGTGGACATAAAGGGTGCATGTATCTTTTCGAATTATAGTTTTGTCTGGATATATGCCCAGGAGTGGGATTGCTGGATCATGTGGCAACTCTATTTTTAGTTTTTTTTTTTTTTTAGTTTTTTTTTTTTTGCGGTACGCGGGCCTCTCACTGCTGTGGCCTCTCACGTTGCGGAGCACAGGCCCCGGGTGCGCAGGCTCAGTGGCCATGGCTCACGGGCCCAGCCGCTCCGCGGCATGTGGGATCCTCCCGGATCGGGGCATGAACCTGCGTCCCATGCATCGGCAGGCGGACTCTCAACCACTGCGCCACCAGGGAAGCCCAATACTTATTTATTTAATGTCAGTCTCCCCTAGCTGTAGTTTTCATGAGGACAGAGGCCAGGTCTGTGTTTTTCCAGCATTCTAGCCCAAGGACCCAGTCCAGTGGCTGGTACTTAGTAGGTGCCCAATATATTCTGATGGAAGGAAAGAAGAATTTGGGTGGCTTGCTCAAGGTCATCAAGATAGTAAGTGACAGAGGATGGAAATGTGGAGTGTCTAATCCTGACAAATTATGTGGCCCCTTGAGCCCTTTCCACACTGAGGCATCAGGCTCTTGAGGTTAAACTGAAATCTGCCTCCCTGTACTTTACCCTACTCGGCCTCAGTGCCTCCTGATACAGTCTCTGTGGGTTCTGCAAACCGCAGGGTTGCTGGGCCCTTCCTGACTTGACAGGCTTACCTGATAACTTTGTTGAAAATTTGTGGGATTTGACCCTGCCGGCCTGTTGCCACATTAGCTTGCGGGGAGAACTCCAGAAGCTAGGGGCCTAATAGACATTTTCCTGGGCATCCCTCCTACTCTCATCTCATCCAAGTTCTCTTGCATCCTGTATCCCTTGCCTCAGTGTCTTGGGGCAGAACTCGGATGATTTGAGGTAAAGCTCTTCCTCAGAGCTCTCACCCATCTCCTGAGTTGAGGCGTTCCCACTTATTTCACTGCCAACGCTGTGGGCCAGAGTGAGTGGCCATGTTCCTGTGCTGCATGATTGTGCAGGGACTCAGTGCCAGAGCTGGACCCAGACTTCTTGGCCTATTTTCTCTCTGTTCAGTTGATGTGCCTAGAAATTCTAAGCCAGACATATTTCAGAGCCATAAGCCTCTTGAGCGCTGGAGAAGTGTTTTCCCCTCAACACTAACATTCAGATTCCAGCTTTGGAGAGTTGCAGTTAGTGGGCTTCCACAGGTTTGGCCCTGCCCTAACTCTTGCTTATCCTTTTGCACTCTCGATAAACATATCAGAACCTTTTGAATTACTGGCCCTCAGTGAGCTAAGTAGCTGATCTTTCTGCAGCATTCAGCAGATGTTAATGGACGTCTTGGGTAGAACTTGGGTTAGGAGTCAGAGGGGCTGCGTTCTCATCACAGCTAGTTTCTTTCCTTTCTGGGCTTTGGTTTCCCCAGGGACGGGGCTGCTCTGGTGTTCTGTGATAGTAACGAGTTCACCTTGAGCCACTTCAGACAGTTTTGTAAGACGGTGAGGTAGGGGTGAAGGCAGGAAGCTCTCTATTCATGGATTCTTGGGGTGGTGTGGCTCTACCTTCTACGCTTGAGGACTCTTGGGAGTCAAGAGAGCCCATTTCTTATAAGGGCAGCTTGGAGTCAGAGATGCCTCCATGTTGAGCAGAGGTTCTGGCAGGTGTAGCTGTGTCTGATCTGGCTGTCACCATCCTCCTTACTCCCTATCCCAGCACCTGTATGCCCACCCCTCCTTCACTGCTATCCCTCACCCAGCTTCAGGGCTGTGGCTTTTTCAGAAGACAGTTGCTTGGAAATAAAAAACAGAGCAAACTCAAGAAAATACAAAAAGGCTAAGTATAATCTATTTCCCTTATAGGTAAAGATAAAATTGTAATAATAAATGCAGAATCCTGTCTAAAAATTCATTTTACAGTTTTGCAAGATGTGAAGTTCTGGAGATTAGCTGCACAGCAATGTGAATATACTTATTAACATTACCGAACTGTATATTTTAAAATAGTTAAGATGGTAAATTCTGTGTTACGTGTGTTTTACCATAATTTTTAGGACAGTGCAAAGAAAAAAAAACAGTAGGTCTTAGACTATATCAACAAATAAAATTCAAGTCTTTTCTCCTTGGGGTGAAGGGGAAATGCTCTGTAGCTATTTAACAATAAACCACAAGGAAAGTATGCAAAATTTGGAATTTCTTTTTGGAGCATGGAATTGGTTATCCATTGTGATTAACCATGGTAATACATAATCTTTTAAAGTATGAGCATACCTCGTTTTATTGTGCTTTCCTTTATTGCGCTTTGCAGATAATTGTGTTTGTTTTGTTTTGTTTACAAATTGAGGGTTTGTGACAGCCCTGCATCAAGCAAGTCTATCAGCACCATTTTCCAACAGCAGTTGCTCACTTTGTGTCTTTGTGTCACATTTTGGTGATTACAATATTTCGAACTTTTTCATTATTATTAGATTTGTTATGGTGACCTGTGATCTTTGATGTTATTATTGTAATTGGTTTTTTAGACGTAATGCTGTTGCACACTTAATAGGCTACAGTAAGTATAAACATAACGTTTAAATACACCGGGAAACCAAAAAACCTACGTGACTTGCTTTATTGTGGTGTTCTGGAACCGAGCCCTCAATATCTCTGAGGTTTGCTTGTAATATATGTTCATTAAGGAAAATTTGAGTACAGAAAAATAGGCAAAAGAAAAAAAATCACCTATAATCCTACTACCAAGACATCACTGGTGTGAATATTCTCATACATTTCCTTCTGATCTTTTGATAGATTTGGATTGTCTTTACATATATATGTACCAATAATACTGTGCCTCCAATTTTGTACCCTGCTTTTGACACTCAGTGTTATATCTCAAGCTTCAGTTAACCCACCACCTCTCTAGGCCCTTGAGTATAACTTATTGAGGCATTCTTCTATTGTTGGTCATTTATGGTTATTTCCAATTCTTCTCGTTTTTTTTTTTTTTTTTACTATTTTTTAAATAAAATATATGTAATGTAAAATTCACCATTTTAGCCATCCTTAAGTGTACTGTCTACTTCCAGAATTTTTCATCACTCCAAACAGCGACTGTGCCCATTAAGCAGTAACTCCCCATTTCCTCCTCCCACCGCTGGTTACCTCTAATCTGTTTTCTGTCTATGAATTTGCCTATTGTAGATATTTTATATAAATGGAATAATATACAATGTTTATCCTTTTGTGTCTGACTTATTTTACTTAGTGTAATATTTTCAAGGTGCCTGCATGTTGTAACATGTATCAGAACTTCATTATTCTTATGACTGAATAACATTTCATTGGAGGCATAGACCCCATTTTGTTTATCCATGCTTCTGTTTCCGGACACTTGGGTTGTTTACACCTTTTGGCTATTTGTGAATAATGCTGCTATGAGCATTGGTATACAAGTGTGTGGTTAGTCTCTGTTTTTATTCTTTAGGAGTGTGTACCTAAGAATGGAATTGCTGTGTCATATGGTAATTCCACATTTAACTTTATGAGGGATTGCCAAACTCTTTGCTTCTTTAATTATAAATAACACTTAAATGAGTATCTGTATGCTTGAAGCTTTTTTGATATTTTTACTCCTTTAAACTCCTTAAGGTGAAATTAATAGGTTAAATGGTGTGACAGTTTGAGACATCATGCCAAATGCTGTCCAAAAGGGTTGAACCTCTTTTGCTTCTGCCACAAGTGTCTGAGAATGCCCTTGTCACCAAACCAGCATTGCACCAGATGTTTCACTGTTTTGAATCTTGGAGAAGAGATGTTGTCCATCTCTCATGGAACCATAATCTGGCTGCACAGTGGCTTCACTGACGTAGTTCCCAATCACCAGCCCTGAGCCCTTCTTTTTCCCATTCTCCTTGTCCCTGATGCCGACCCTCCCAGTCTTCAGGTCCTATCAGATCTGACTTCCTTTCACTCATCTGCCCAGCAGAGATGAGGGCGATCTGGTGTATGAGATATTCTCTAGCTCTGGGGACTCCCCCTATCATGTCGCCTCCTCTACAGAAGACCTAAGGCCTCTGTGGTACCTTCCCACTTTGGCTGATTCTCACGTCTTTTCTGTCTTTTCCTCCTGCTCTTCTCTCCCAGTTCTACAGTGAGTCGGGCATGCCCACCAAACACCTCTCGGACAGTGTGTGTGCCGTGTGTGGGCAGCAGATCTTTGTGGATGTCAGTGAAGAGGGCATCATCGAGAACACGTATAGGCTGTCTTGCAATCATGTGTATCCTGCCTAGAGCTCCTGGGCCACGTCTCTCTTGACACGTGCACACTCCAGTCAGGGAGGGAAGGGTGTGGTCATGACCCTGGGCGTGCTGTCCAGACCTTTGAGGCTCTGGGCGTGCTGTCCAGACCTTTGAGGGTAGGGGAGTCACAAGAAGCAGACATTTGGGTGATGTCCTCTGCTAGGGAAACCAACCCCCAGGAGTAGAAACGGCTGCCTCCTTTGCTCCTTCTCACAGACGGGAGCCACTCTTACATGTAGCCTGGCTGGATCAGAAAGGAGCCGGCAGCTGCACTAGCTGCCCCGAGACTGGGTCAGTCACAGGGGAGGAACACCCTCTAACTGGCACCCTCAGTTTCAGAATCAAATCCGCCTGAATAGCACTTGTGACATTTACCACGTCCTTACTCAGCTCCCATTCTGTACCATGTGTTATCTCCGTTTTGCCCCATAACAGCCCTGTAAGGCAGAGTTCATTATCCTCACTTCACATATGACGAAGCAGGGTCAGAGAGAAGGGACTTGCCCAAGATTATACAACTGATAAGAGGTGAAGCCAGGATTTGAACCTTCCTCCAGAGCTAGGGCCTGGGCACCTTGAAGACCGGCATGGGGTTGGAGTGCCATCCTGGCCGCCCACCATTTCCCTTGACCAGTGGTGCTCAGATTCCACGAGTTCTGTATCCGCGGCTGGTGCATTGTGGGAAAGAAGCAGACGTGTCCCTACTGCAAAGAGAAGGTAGACCTCAAGAGGATGTTCAGCAACCCGTATCCTTTGTTTGGGTTCTTTTTGGGAGTGGGCAGTGGTAAGAAAGTACTGGCCTGCATCCGGGTGGGTGTTGGGGCCCTCCCTCCTGCCCCCAGCCTGGCTGCTGCCCACCAGTCCATGCAGCTTGTGGTCTTGGGAAGTGGGTGGGATGTGGGGCAGGACCAGCAGCTCAGCTTCTCCTCTTGGTTCAGGATTCCTCAAGGGTAAATCGGTGGTGATAGCAGCTACCATTTACTGCTTGCTTACTATGTGCCTGGCACTGTGCTAAGTGCTTTACTCGTATTAGCTCACTTGATTCTCTAGAGCTTTATGACCTGGGTAATATTATCCTCGTTTTACCAGTGAAACAGTTTAAAGATTGAATAATTTGTTCAAGGTGATATAACTAATGGGTTGTGCCTTACCTGTGACAGGCAGGGCTGGAGACCAGCTCTGTGCCTGTGCAGGACCTGCAAGGTACAGGGAAGGCGGGGACCCCTGTCCCCATCCACCTGAACACAGGACCTGTGCTCCTCTGAGCTGCCCCTCCCTACCTGACCAGTCCTCCCTACTTTGCCTTCAGCCTCCGCTTCCTCCCTGCAGCCTGTCTGTCGGAAAGTACCCAGCCACTTCTTTGGCCACCCCCCCCCCCCACCCCGCCTTTCCCCTGGGATCCAGGGACTTCTCCCAGCTGCCCTTCCTCTCTCTGCCAGGGTTCCCTGTCCCCTGGACACTAGCTGGGCCGTGCGGGGCCACTGTGTTCCCCTTTAAGGTTCCTTGCTTGGTTCTTCCAGGGTCTAGTTCAGGAACAGTTTAGTAACTCCATGGTCAAGCTGAAGGTTGGGGCTTCCCTTAGTTCTCAGGAATGGGCCCGGCTGTGCTTTCTGATGCCTTCAGAGGGATTCCCCATAGTCTCATGAGGTTCAACCTGTGCTTTCCCCGGAGCTGGTTTCCCAGGCTCCCTCTCCATGTCTTGCCCGGCAGTTAGCTGTAAAGTGAAAGGAAGGGACTTATCTCCAGGGGCCGCTTGGCCTCAGTAGGGCCTGGTGCTCAGTGCCCTTGGGTGGGGATTCCTTAGAGCCTTTGCCTGGGGTTATCCCCTATGACCAGCCTCTTGCTCTGCCCCCTCATGCCTCTGTCCCGAGACTCAATCCCTTCCTTGACCTAGAAAACCTCTCATTTTGGACATTGCAAGAACCTTTGGGTTACCTTATCCCACTCCCCGCCTCCCTGATGCCATCATCACCCATAATCTACAGCAGTCTCGGGCACACTGGCGGTCCAATCTTAGAAGGTTATGCGGAGCCCTGTCTGTATGTTGGTCATGGAGAGCTTAGTTTCACCCCTCCACCCTCTCCCGCATCTGTCCGATCTTCTGCACTTCTTCCTCTCTGCCCTCCTGCCCCCATTCTCTGGGTTTAGCCCTGCATTCCAACATATAGGGGCTGGGTGGGGCTTTCTAGAAAGCAGCTTCCTTTCTCTGTAGGCCCATTTCTGTGGAGCATCTGGAAAGTGTAGGTAGACCCTCTCACCCATCCCCTAGACCAGCCTTAGCAACTCGAACACGTAACCTCTTTTCTTTGACGCAGTGACAGCTGGGAGAGGCCTCATGTCATGTACGGGCAACTGCTGGACTGGCTTCGATACTTGGTAGCCTGGCAGCCTGTCATCATTGGCCTGGTGCAAGGCATCAACTATATCCTGGGCCTGGAATAGTCAGGAAGAAGAGCATCCACCCACCATGGACCTCAGGGCACTCTCCTCCCTGCCCTCCAAGACCTCCTGGGTGGGAAAGACTCAAAGGGGCACTCGGGCCACTCAGGACCCCTCCGGCTGTGTCCGGGCTGGGGAGGGATATGATGGAGAGCCAGCAGGTGGGGCTGTCAGCAGTGGGGGGCTTTTTAAAAGAAAACTATTTTGATGAATATATTTAAAAACCTTTTTTATTGTGGAGCATAGGAATTGCCCCAATTCCTCCAGGCCTCAGCCTCCCTGCTTGAGCAGGGCAGGAGCAGAGCCACAACATTTTTGGTGTAAAGGAGCCATCTCTTCTCTGGCTGAGAGCCCCAGCCCACCTCCCCTTCCTTCTGTATGTGGGGCTTGAGCCTGGTACACTCAGTGTGGAAGAGCCAGGGAGCTCTGGCCAGTGCCACTGATGAGCACTGAGGGGTGAGGTGTCCTCCGTCCTCCCTGGCTAAGGCCACAGTTGGGCGTTGTCTGGCTCCGTCTTCCCTGTTGGGGGCCGTAGGCTGGTGGAGACAAGTGGGACCTTGTCGTGACTTTTGCAGCAAGGGAAGCTCTAGGACCTCGGAATTCACCGGGGATTTGTGTGGGGGTGACCAGAGCTGTAGCAGCTTGGGGAACCTCCCACTAAGTGGGGCTGTACTCAGCCAAGAACAAAGACCATCTATATATAGTTGGGCCACAGGGGTTACTGCTGGCAGCGGTGATTGAGGGCCGCTTGTGCAAGCTGATCCTCTGCCCAGAAGTGGTGACACGTGCTGAAGGCCACTGCCACATCACTTCCTTCCCCGAAAGCCGGAGAGCGTGTGTGTGTGTGTGTGTGTGCGTGCGTGGTAGAAGAACTATGACAGATGTGAGGCTTCTTCCTGTGGTCAGACATTGTTCCCTTGAAGCTGCCAGGGGATTCCCAGCCCAAGGAATATCCTCATGTCAGCCTTGTCATCCATGAGTCCTGCCTGGGCCTGGCAACACAAGTGGTGAGGTGGGTGGGAAGAGGGTCAGGCCCAGGTAAGTATGGGTTCTGAAAAGGGGTTCCAGGTAGGCCCCAGCTCTGGTCCTAGGAATTTTGAAGGAAATGGGAGGGCAAACGTGGTCCTTCCGTGCTGGGTTCCTAGGGAATATGGCCCTTCAAGTGCAGTAAGAACCAAGCAGGATCTTGTCATCCATTCTGAATAAAGCTCCGTGAGCTGGGTTGGAAAGCTGAACATCCATCTTGCTTTTCTTCTTCCCACCTCTTTCCCTGCAGTCCCCGTGGGTGCCTGGCCCTTGCTGCCTCTTGCTCTTCCCATTTGAGAGCCGGGGCCTGGGGGTGGTTGGCCCTGCCCAACATCCGTGAGCAAGGTGGAATGCCGGGCTTTCGTCCTGTAGCAGAAGGTGCCCTGCGCCATCGCTGGGTGACTGTCCTCACCACCTGAGGTCAGTGCCCTGCCACCACCACCCCTCTCGCGGATCACTCTCAGCTTTGGCTTCTCTTACCCAGCCGTGGCTTCCGAGGTCTGCATGCCAGTGGGCTCATCCTCAGAGAGTGGAATGGCGGCAGGGAGCATCACTTTTGTCCCCGTACCCCTGCATCAGGCTCATGTGAGAACCGAGGCCAGGCTGTCCAAGGCTGTCTCTTCATACTTCAACAGTCCTGAGTCCCATGACCTCCCAGCAGCCCGACTCTGGCCTTGGTTACACTCACAGGTAGAGTCCTGCCTCCTCTCCCTCGCATCCCCACCCCCTTCCCCAAAGGACTGTGTCTCTGAAGTCCTGGGCAGCTTTGCCTCCTGACCTAACTGCTGGAGACACTGGTGTTCCTAGGGAGGAGTTACTCTGCATCTAACAGCACAGAAGCTCCTGGGGCAGGCGGTGGGGGAGGAACTGAGAAGATGAAAATGTCAGCTAGAGCCCTGGAGAAGAGGAGTTGACTTTTAGTCTCCACGTCTAATTGGGAATGAGTCGGGTTTTTATACATACACACGCACATGCATATGACACGCACACAAAACCCTTGGGATTGCAGCAGTGTTCGGACACGTCTTCCAAACCTAATTCCACCTCCTGGCCTCCCTGGCTCTGTCCCCAGCATCCCATCCTCCTGATCCCAGACACTTGGGTCTGGTCCTTCACAGTTGCTCGAGCCAGTGCTGGGTACGCGCCCTCTTACCCTGGGAAGCACCCTCTCCTCCTCTTAGGTCCAGTGCTCCAGCTTGTGTTCCAAGTGCTCGGCTTGTCTGAGAGGTTCCTGCCCACAAGGCCTGGAGGTGCTCTCAGTGTAGCTCCCATGATGTGGCTCACGTGGGGCCAGACGCAGCTGAGCTGAGCTGTGGAGCTCCAAAAAACGGGGGGTTCCGGAAAGGAGGGTTTTTCAGGGCTTCCTGTGAACCAGGTAGGGGGAATCTAGACTTCCTGGTGAACTTAGATCTGTAGCTCTGGCCAAGGGGCTGGGAGGGCAGAAGTGAGAAGGATTCATGGGAGTGATGGGTGGTCGTTGGGTTGCTGGTTGGAGGGAGGTGGGGAGCCTGAGAAAGGCCAGAATGTGGATGGGCTGGTGTGACATGGAGTCTGAAATGGTCAGAGTGATCCAGCTTGGGGTCTCCAGTGACTAGGAGAGTTGTCCCTTTGAATATGGTGTGGCTGTGAAGGAAGAAGCAGGAGGCCTGTTCACGTAGAAGAGCAAAGGTGGACACCGAAGTCCTGACCGTTGGCTGGGATGGAAGAATTCATGTGTGAGAGACTCTTTCATTGGTTCATGCCCTGTGTGCCCCTGGGAGGGTGGGCCTGAGGAAGGTTAAAGACCCCAGGCTGATACCATCTGGAAAGCGGGGGGCCTGGGAGTTAGCAAGAAGGTTCCTGGCCAGTTCCTGGCCACTGTGAACTCCGGCTCAGGAAGAGAGGCGCAGTGTGCAGGAACCTTAAGGACTGGGCTCAGACTGCTGTCATGTATGTGTGCCTTCTCTTGGTAGCCAGAGTCCGCTCTAGAGTCCCTGGTTAAATAAAAGTGAAAGTGAAATAGAAGGGAGAGTTCAGTGCTTTCGCAGAAGGATTTCACTATATATCCTGCCCTTCCCAGAACCAGCTCTGGCAGTGGAGAGAACTTTACCTCCCTTTGTGACTAGGTAAGTCCCTGGTCCTCTTTGGGCCTCAGTTTCCATGCCTGTAATGAAGGGGTTAGATTGGACTAGTAACCAGTATAATGTTGATGGTAATAAGAGCTAGGGTGGGGATCCCCTGGCTTTGTTTTTAGGGGCTGGAAGAGCTCTAGCCTATGCCCGATGCCAGTCCTCCAGGAGTTGTCACAGGTGGACAGGACAGAGTAAATAGCAGTGCCTGACAGCCCACTGAAAAACTAGAGGTAGGGAGGGGCTGTGGAGTCCACAGGAAGAAGGCCACATGTATGCCTGGGATCTAAGCAAGCCACTCAGAAGACGTGGGAGAAGCAGTTTTTCACCATCTCCTCCCCCGCCTCCCCCAGAGAGGAGGAAGTTGTCACAGATATATAGATCCAGGCGTGCCAGCTCCTGACACACGCATCACGACCATGAGACAGAACTGGATTCCAGGTGGGACCTGGGGCTGTGCACGTGCGGGTGGAGGGGTGGGGGGCATCCTGAGACCAGAGTGGAGCCATGTGGCTGGCCCTGAGCCTCACCCCCAGGTGGGCTCCCCTCAGCTGCTGTGCTGTTGCTTTCGGCCTCTGCCCGGATGCTGTGGCTCTGGCTCCATTCCAAGGTCTCCCTGTGCTCCATTCAAAAAGGGCCAAGAGGTGGGGCTTGAGGGGTTCTTCTGCCTCTCCCGTTCCCTGGGCAGAGCCCAAGAATCTCTGCCAGACTTACATCCCGGCAGCAACTCCCTCTCTAGCCAACATCCGAGCTAGGATGCCGGGCAATCCCCGGAGGTCAGACAGCTGCTGACCTCTGTGACTGTCCTTTTTTCAGACCCCAGCCCTCTTTGGGCCCTGCTCCTCTGTGCCCACATCGTCTCCCACCTGGCCAGAGCCACATCTGTGCCTCAGGCCACTACAGCTGCCACTGCCTCAGCTGGGATCGCAAAGGACACCTGCCCCTCCCGGCCCCCAGCGCTCCCGACAGCTAAGCAGTGCCCAGCATTGGAGGTGACCTGGCCGGAAGTGGAAGTCTCACTGAGTAAGGAGCCATTCTGATGGGAGCCCAGGAGGGCACGGTGGTCAGAGGGCGGGCTGAGGGCACGGAGGCACCAAGGGTGGGGTTGGTTTCTGAGCACCTGTCCCCCAACCTTCTGTCATGTAGCCCACCACCAACCAGGTCAGCTTGGCTGAGCACTGACTTCCTCTCCCCGCCAGCATCGCCAGTGTGGCACAGGGCTCAGCTCGCAGCTCCCAAGATGCTCCCTGTCAAAGGGGACGGAGAGGATTCAGACAGAAGGAACAGTCAGCGGACTCCCAGAGCCTTGACTGCAGTGGCTGCAAGCCCAGCCCCTCCTCCCAGAGCCCACTTGCCCTCTGGCCTCCTCAGAGGAGCGGTGGCCTACTGGTGCTGCCTCCTCAGCCAGGGCTCCTAGAGTCACTGGAGCTGGGTGCTAGAAAGGGTCATTCTGAAGAAGAAAGCTCAGGAGTCAAGGACCTAGACCAAGGACCCGTCCCCAAATTCCTCCTACTCAGCCAGGGTCCCCTGGTAGATGACCGCACTTCTCTTAACAGACTCTCCACTCCAGGTTCCTGGATCATGGCAGCTGGGAAGCTGGGCAGGGTGGGCAGGCCACAGCGTGGCAGAGGGGAGGGTCTGCTGTACAGTCGGGTTAACAGCCACACGTGTCCCTAGATGGAACGCTGACCTTGTCCTGTACTGCCTGCAGCCGCTTCCCCCACTTCAGCATCCTTTACTGGCTGGGCAACAGCTCCTTCATCGAGCACCTCCCGGGCCGGCTGCGGGAGGGCAGCACCAGGTGAGGGGCGTGGCGATGAGGCCGGTGGGAGGGAGGCCTCCTCCTACGGTCCTCTCATGGCCTTTCTTTCTCTTCTGCTCCAGGCGGGAGCACAGGGGCACGAGGACCCAGCTGTGGAGGGCCTTGGTGCTGGAGGAGCTGAGCCCCGCCCTGCGAGACACCAACTTCTCCTGTGTTTTCTCGGATCCTGGGCAGACTGTCCAGCGTCACCTCGTCCTGGCCCAGCTCTGGGTGAGGAACCCAAGGGATGGACTTCCAGGGACAGGAGGAGCTCTGCTTTGGCGTGGGGAGGAAAGGGTGGGCTCTGTCCACAGTAGCCTCCAGCTAATGCCCACCAATTCCCCGAACCTGAGGCGGAAACTAAAAGGAACAGGATTCAGGCAGGGGAGGCATGGCCTGGAGAAAAGTGACAAGGGATGTCCCTCCCACCTTGGCCCTGATCCTTGTTTGCTTCACTCCCCCAGGCTGGGCTGAAGACGAGCGTACCCCCGACACAAGAAGCCCTGTCCTCCAGCAAGTCCCCTCAGCCTCACCATCCTGATAATGAACCCCAAGCTCCAAAGCCTGGTTGAAATGCCACCTCTTCATTGAGCTCTACACGCTCTCAGCCCAGGCCACATTCTGCATCGACTTAATGTTGTATTTGTTTCGACTGTCCCAGGGAAGGTATGCGGGGAGAGGCTGCTTCTGACCCATAGCTGTATCTCTGTCACCCCAGCAAGACCTACGACGGGTGCTCATAAATGATCTTCAGTGGTGGCGTACTGATGTCTGCCCATTCATTTATCCTTTTGGCCATCATTCTACTCACAGAACGTGGCCTGTCTGAGGAGGGAGTGTGGGAAGAGGAGAGAGAATGCCACTCAGAAGCTACAGACAAAACCAGATTCAGGGGACACAGGCCCTCAGAAGAGAAGAGGCCGGCCCATAATGCTCCTCAGGAGCAGAGGCCAGAAATGGAGTGTGGGAAGATCCTGTGGCCTGAGAAAGGCCAGGAGAAGGGATCTGAGAGAAGGTATGTGGGTCTGGAGTCTCCACAGGGACAAAGGTACGCTGCTCTACAAAGCCCAGGTTTCCCTACTTTTCCCACACAGATCAAGGTGTCTCGGCATTCAAGGGAGAAAAATAGACTTTATTTACAAGTAATAACATTTAGAAAAGATCCATCCCTGGCCCTTAAAAACCTTCCCATCACTCCAAATCCCACCCCAGTGAAATCTGGGGAAGGAAGGGGATGAGCTGCCACTGAAGGCTGCCCCCCCCCCGCCCCCATCCCCCACTGAGGCACAGGGCCCGTTTCTCCTGGAAAAGAGCATCCTTCGGGCAACTGTGCCCTTGGGTGGATGGGAGCACCTGGGGGTGGGGCGCTCCCACTAGGTCAATGCCCAGTCCTGGACTTCAAAAGCAAGGGCCCTTGCTCGGCCCAGCCACCGGGAGCAGCAGGGACCAGGGCCTGCTCCTCCAATGGTCGGTCCCTTCTAGATCCAGAGGCTGAGAGGAGGACTGACTGGGCCCAAGGACCCAGCCACTCAAAGCCAGCCCCAAATCTTCTTGTGATGGCGCTGGAGAAGTGACTGCTCTAAGAAAACATCAGGAGGCGAGGCAGGGAGAGGACCCAGACTATCCAGGCTCCGGGCCAACTCTTGAGGACACACCTGTTCACCTGGCGAAGGTCCGGGTACCAGGCCGGGGTGTGGGCAGGCGTCACTGTCTATAGGGGTTTGGCCACTGCTGGCCTGGGAGCTGAGAGAAGGCACTGAAAGGGACAGAACAAAAAGGACCAGGCGAGGGCAGCATCAAGGACACAGGTGGGGCCACTCACTGGTACCGGCTCTTTATTGCTTTGCCTGGAAGAGAGAGAGACAGTCACTCAAGTGGAAGAGACTCGGTGCCAGGCTGCACCAGTGCCCCCCCACACCCAGACTAGGGTCCCCTCCTTGGTGTGGCCCTGGACCCAATCTACCTTCAGGTTACCAGTGGCTGGCTGTGCCTAAGCAGCTCTGGGTGCTCTCGGGAGAAATGGAGGCGTGTCCTCTCCTCCGTAAGGAGCAGCTAACCAGGCCGGGAGCACCTGCTCTCAGCCCCCGCCCTCCCCGCCCTCCAGCAGCCTAGCTCAGCCCTGCCTGGAAGCAGCCCCTGGGGTGGCTGGCGGGGGGGGGGGGGGGGGGGGGGGGTTGCCCATGCTCCTACCAGATTCCTAAGAACCGAACCCTCTCCCTTCCCTGACAGTGCCTCCACCTTGCCCTTGGCCCGAGGGGTGGCAGTGGCAGCGGCGATGGCGGCGGCAGTGGCGGCACTGGCTGTGGTGGTGGCGATGCGAGGAGAGCGGCGGGTCCCACTGCGGGGGTTGGGGGAAGCCTTGGATGGGGCTTTCTTAGAGGCTGCCCTCCGCAGAAGGCTATTCCCGAGCTTCTTGGGTGTGTTGAGGATGCTGAAGGCCATTGACTGGCGGCGGTCAGCCTGTAGGGAGAGGCTGTCAAACTGGGGGTGCCACTGGCCTCCCAGGCCAACCTGCTGCTCCAGGGCTCGGCCAGCAAGGCCCCTCCAGGGTCTCCCTTCAGCCCCTGACTAACCTGTTTAACAACAGCTGGAGCTGCTTTCTTCTGGGCCTCGGTAGTGCTCTGTCTGCGCCCTTCATGTCGGTCCCGGGGAGTCATGGGGCGTGGGAAACAGGTGGTGGCCTTCTTAGACTATGGGGAAGAGGACAGTTAAGCCAGAGGACAAGTGGACCGTGTCCAACCAGCACCCGTCCCCCTTCTGAGCCGGGAGCCTCCCCGCTAATCAACTTATGGGAGCCGACATCACCCACCTCGGGGGTGCCAGGGCCCTGGTGGGGCTCTGCGGAGACCCGTTTGCGCTGCTGCCGGGTGGTGATGCCAGCGCCCTCAGCTATCTGGGCTGGCTGCATGCTCGCTCGGCGCAGGGTCTCCCGGGGGTCACCGGTTTTTATCTCCTCATCTGTGATGGTAGGCAGGCTCAGGGAAGGCTGCGTGGGGTAGAAAAAGTGGTCGGTGGAGCCAAGCTGTTTGGAGGTGGAGCAGGACCGCCCCAGAACTCTCTTCACTGGCCTATCTTGTGGAGCAGCTAGAGCCTTCCTATCACAAAAAGCTCCCCACCTACGCCCTCCACTATGGCTGCAAAGAGCAGTCCCAAGAGACCTCTCCAAGCTCCTGCCCACCCACAGGACCTTCACCCCTGAGCTCCCTCCCTGCCAGCTATATGACTGGAAACAGGTCACCCTCCTTGGCAGGCCAGGGCACTGGGGTGGGATGACGAGGAAGAGGTGAGCCAACAGGGGCAGGTCCATGGCAGGGGGCCCCAGAGCTCACCCTGGACTCCAGAGGGTAGCAGGTCTTTAAGTGCGGGGGGCACACTCGATTGCGCTGCTGCAACTCTGCAATGCGGTTCCAGTCATCCAGCTGCTCAGGCTCATCCTGGCAAGTGCCCATGTAGAAGCTGTTCCTGCCTGTGGAGGGCGAGGAAATTGGAGCAAGTGGGGCTGGAAGGCCAGGAGGAGAGGGGGGAGGTAGCATCCCACCAGCCTTTGCTGCCACCACTCCCATGCACCTAGCCCTTGAACTTCAAGCCTAGCACCCCAGAGCCCTGCTCTGCTCAGTGCTGCAGATACAGGCTCGGGGCTCACAGACCATCCCTACCCTGGGGACTGGCTCATTGCTTCCTCCCTGGGGTCATATGCAGAGGCTGTGACACCGAGAGAAACTAATGGAGGGCCAGGAATCGATACCCAGAGTGGTCCCTGAAGGCAAGAGCCTCAGAAAAGAATCTGAGCATAGCTCCCAGGCCAGTCTGGCCTCTCTGGCAGCCCCTTCCCACCTGAGAAGGGGCCTGGAGGACGACTGACAGCAGCCTGGCAGCACTCTTGTGCTGGGAATCCCAGGCCCGTCATGTGTTTTCTGGTTTATAGCCTGGCTGAGAATGACATCAGTGTTATTGCCCAGCACAGCCCCTTGATGTGACAACAGGCAAGGCCCTCAGACTGCAGGGAGGAGAGGCAGGTGAGGTGCTGGGTGGCGGCCAGGAAGCCAGCCTTGGGTTTTTAAAAGCTTGTCCCTTCCCTGTGCCAGGATCTGCTTCCAGTCTAATCTTTGGGTGTGTTAAGTCCCCACAATCCCCTCACCTGGAGGGGCCCCGCTGGACACCCCAGCCTGGGAGCGGCGAGCGGAGCTGCGAGTGGTGGGCCGGTAGCCAGGCAGGCTTAGCAGAGCCGAGTTGCCGTCGTCGGGAGAGCCCAGGCGGGCTAGAGACTGGGTGGAGGAGGCAGCTCTCGGGCCAGCCTGGGAAGCAGGGGCAGACTGCGTGCTATAGAAGGAGGAGTTGGCGCTGTCTGGCTCCTCCACATCTAGCTTCTGGAAGAGAGGATGCACCTGTTGTAGTAGGGATAGAGGCCCTGACACCCCATCAAGAAGCCTCCCGTTCCCCTTCCCGAAGCGCCTCAGACCCCATGGCTGCACGTATCCACACTGCCTTGCATGGGGTCCTTAGCTGCACTTCTGCAAGAAATGGGCCTTGTTGCCAGAATCCCACACAAGGTACTGAGGCTGTCAAGACTCTTTTCTGTCCATTTTTCCATTGAGTCTATTAACAATGCTTTGAGGGAGGGAAGGCAGAGTGCATCAGACCATTTTAGAAGTGAGGTGCAAAGGAATGAAGTGACTGGCCCAAAGGGCACAAAGCAAGGAAGCGGCAGAGCTGGGGCTAGAACTCACGTCTCCTGAGCTTGTTGGGTTCATCCCACAGTGTCCTTCCACCCAAGTGTGCCAGGCCCCTGACCATCTTTTAGAACTTCTCCAGCTTCTCCCCACCAGAGATGCCCCCCTCCTCTCCTCCCCAACCTCCTAGTGCTATGGAAACAAGGACCAGAGCCCCCAGCCAGGCAGGCAGCCCATTGGGCAACCACAACGCATCTCAGCTACCCAAGGGTGTACCCATGGGTGTGTGGGGAGGCACGGGCCGGACTGCAACTTCTCCACATTGTCTCCCTTAAGCCTGCACAGGGTCACTGCTGTACACGGAGAGGACAGCAGCCTTAGAGTCAGTGGACAGGCAGCCACGTCCAGCCCTGCCCCTTTCTACCAGAGGCCTAAGCAAGTCACCACCCTTAAGCTTTCCCATCTGTGGGTATGGACTGGTCAGCCCTGCCTGCTTCTTGAGGCTGTTTTGAGGACCCGATGGAAAGATGCCCTTGAGAGGAAGCAAGCATTGCTACTCTGCAGCCCCACTTGCAGCAGCCTGACCTTGGTCATGGTGATGTTGATGATTTGCGTGGTGCGCCGACGAGAGGAGCGGGTCTTCCGGCCTGAGTCCAGGAAGACATCCCCCAGGGAGTCCAGGCTGCTCTCCAGGGGGGGCTGACCCCGAGCGGGGATGGGGGTGAAGTAGAGACTCTCCAGGGATTCCACCTTGGGGGGCAGACGCTGGGAGATGGGCGAGGCTGGCTCTCCAGGGATGCTGGTGCCATCTGGCTGGGTACGAGGCAACTTGCTGTGGGGAAAACATCTGCTGAGGTGCCATTCCTGGGGCTACAAGGCATTTTGTCCATCCCTTTGCTCCAAAGCGACCAAGTCCTACATTTATTATTACAAGAAGACTAAGTCAAGCACCCCACCCTCTCTGATTTCTCAGAGGTATCAAGGAGAGTTCTTGACCTTGGCCTTCCATCCGTTCTCCATCCCTGGTGAGCCTATCCACTCCATGGCTCTCTGAACTCAATACTGGCAATTCCCAAACCCTGCTCCCAGACCCATATATCCACAGCCCCAGACCTCCCCCATGGATTCCACAACTAACGAACATGTCCCAAACCAAGTCCATTGTCTGTTCCTCCTCCTGTATCTCCTATTTCAGCAAGTAGGAGCTGGGAGGGGCGGCCTCCACCCAAGCCCCCAGTCACGAACACAGGCACAGTCCTACCTCTTCCCTCTCCTGCCAAACCCAATCGGCGAGTGAGTCTCCTGAGAGCTCTCCTAACCACACCATACTCCACTCTCACGCCCCTCCCTGCCTGCCTTGCCCCCTCTCACCTAGACTTACAACAGCCTCTGAGAGACACAGAGTGGAGACAAACAAGGACTCGAGCCAGGCTGCCCAGGTTCAAGCCTAGCCCTGCCACTGTGGCACCTTGGGCAAGTGACCGCCCCTCTGCCCCAATTTCATCTGTGAAAGGAGATAATCATAGACGCTTCCTCAGAGTTGTTAAGGGATAAATGAATGAATACTTTTCAGGTGTTTATAACAGTGTCTGACACACATAAGTGTTGAACATTTCTAAAAACACATTTATTGTTTTTATTAAAGTCTCAGTTTTCCCCTATCAGGACAGGCTTTCTAAGATGCAAACCGGACCATGTGCTCCTCAACACATGTGCTCACCCCCCACTCAGTGGGGAGTCCAGCCGGTCCTCAGGGACTTGGGCCCAAGCCCTTGCAACTTCATGTTCCAGCCCATCCAGGCTCTTTCTCGGCCTCTGCTCTCAACCACTCTCCTCCGTCCATCAGACACACCCCTACGGCTTCTTTCAAGACTCAGAGCAGGAGTGACAGCCTCCATGATGCCTTTTCTGACCACTCATTTTTATTTACTCCCACTGTGCTATATACAAACATCTGGCCTAATACCTCTAATACTTTCTTTATTCTTCTCTAAGAATAAGCTTCCAGAGGGCAAAGGGTTCACATCTTATTTATCTCACAGCCCCAGTGCCCAGGATACAGCCTGATAAACAGGGGGCGCTCAAAGGACAACAGACGGAGGGAGGAAGGGTGCCTCCTGACCTGGTGATAGTGAGTGGGGTCCCCTCCTCGCAGCTCAGATCCAGGCTGTCAATGCTCAAGTCCAGCTGAGGCTTAGCCTGCGGCTCCCGGCTCTTTAAGGCGTCAGTCGCCACCTGGAACTTGCCCAGGTCCCGAAGCTGCTGGTCAGCGTGGGCAACCTGGGAAGGAGCCGAGGGAGAGTGAAGGGAGGCCTAAGCAGGGATGGCTGAGGAGAGGAGGGCGTCAGTGCAGCCAGGGCCCTACCTGTGCCTCCAGGCTGCGCACCTGGGCGGTGAGGTGACGGCAGGTCTGCTCGGCCTCCCTGGTCTTCAGCCCGGCCTGCTGCAGTTCCCGGCCCAGCCGATCCGCTTCAGCCCGCAGCTCCTTGTTCTCTGTCTGCAGCTGCTCCAGGCCCCGCAGCTGCTCCTGCAGCTCTTGGTTCTGCTGCTTCTTGGCATCATAATGAGTCTTGGCCTTCTCCATCTGGGTGGGCAGAGGGCAGGTGTGTTGGTGGGGCTGGGGTAGGGTGGGGCAGGTGGGCAGGACCAGGCTCCTCACCTGCAGCTTGTAGTGCTCAGCCGCCTGCTCCTTCTGGCTCAGCTGGGCCTGCAGCTCATTCAGCTGGGCCTGGAGGCGCTGCGCCTCTTGCTGGCTCTCACCTCCCTGGGCCTGGAAAGCACAAGAAGGGCTGATCAGGGCTGCTGGTCTGTTTGCTCCACCCGAATCCATAGCCTCCTGGGCTCCATGGATGTTTTCAGACTCCTGCCTAACCTCTCAGGACACACAGAAAGACCTTTTACCCGCTCCCAACTCCAGCCTACCAAAACACCACACACCCCTCGAAGTGCACCTTCTATAGGAGCTTTTCCTGTCCAGCTAATGCCATTTCTGGAAGAGTTCTGGCAGCCTGCCTTTGCTTCTTTGAGACCAGGCACAAACCATCTCACTCTCTCTCCATGAGTACAGTCTCCCCGAGGAGGAAGGGCACTGATCCCCAGGGAACACCAGGGTGCAGAGCATGGAGCTAGGCACACAGCATGTGTGCTCTCTGAGGACACGTGAATTCATTTCTGCTCCAAACCACTCTAGGAACTAACTATCTCCACTTCAGAGATGAAGAAACTGAGCTCAGACCTTGAAAGCAAATTGACCAGGGTCACAGTAACTAAACAGCAGAGTAAGACTTGAACCTTGGTCCACCTGACTCCAAAGCCTGTGTGGGCTCATTTATGATGCCGGCACTGCCTCCTATCCAGACCATAGACTCCTGGGGAGCAGGGCCTGTGGCGGATTCTCTGTCCACCTACAACACCAGCAAATACTACGTCTGTAGCAGGCACTGGACAGGGCCATCCAGATCCAGCCTTACCTCTCCACATCTCCCAGCACCAGGAAGGCCCCTAAGAAGAGTGTAATAAGCATCTGTTTATCACGTAATTGTGACATGGTGTGGAGTACATGGCAGTGAGCTGGGGAAACAAAGCTGAGCTCCCACCAACTCTGTGACCCTCCGAGGGCCACTGGTGCCAAATTCCTTTGCCCCTAACTAAAAGCTGTGACGCCTAGAGCTGCAAAAAAGCAAATATTAAACCAAAGAAGGTGACATCGCTGAAAGCATTAAGAATATTAAATTGCATTGTAATATTAAACGTTACTGACGCTCCTCCCTGAGATTTAGCAGCGCAACCCAACTGAACTTTCTGCAGTGATGCAAATGTTCTGATTTGCCCTGTCCAGTACAGCAGCCACTAGCCACACATGGCTACTGAGCAGTGGAACTGTGGCTAGCGCAACTGAGAAACTGAATTTTAAATTTCATTTCAATTTAAATAACCACACATGGCTAGTGGCTACTGTAGCAGACAGTGAAGGTATGGGGGTTGGGGGCCACTCCAGTCTTCCCTCGAGAGCTCCCAGAGGCACAGGCGGGGCTCCTGAGGCTGCCAGGCCCCAGGGTGCCCCAACCCAGGGGCTTAGCACCTTCCCTCCCCGCTTGACCTGAGGCTAGCAGAGGGCAGGCCCATCCCCCAGCTGTCCCACCTTCAGCTTCTGCTGCTGCACCTTGCTGGCTTGGTCATGGTCAGCTAGCTTCTTACTCAGTTCTTCCACCTGGGGCAGGAAGGGAAAAGGAGAAGACAAGACTCAGGGAGGCCTTCCCCTGGATGTCCAGACAAATTACGCGGTTTTCCCCAGACCAGTCCCCAGTGTTCCTGGAAGAAGAAACTCAGGTCCTTTTTCTGGCCTCTAATTAGGGAACGGCCTGCTGCCCAGGCTGGTCAGCAGGACATTGAGTGATGTGACCCAACTCAAGTGCTGCCAGAGCCACCTGCCTGTGCTCGCCTCCAACCCCCACCTGCAGAGACAGAGACAGCACAGCTGACTCAGGAGCCGACACCCCACCACGTCCTACTGCCGCTGCTGCCGCTCCAGCCCCAACCTTCCCGGGCCAGACAGGACCAGGGGACCCAGTCTACCACTCCAGCAGACGTACTCAGTGAGTGCCCATCCCCCCTCCTCCCAGATACGGCCAGAGAAAAAGCCAGATGCTCAGACCTCTTCCCAATATCCACAAGCCGTTAGGGTTGGTGCTAGCGGTGTGGCTGCTGTGCTTAGCACTGGGGGTCAGGCTGCTGGAAGAGGAGGGCAGGGGCAGCACATGTACTCCAAGCCCACCCCACTCCCACAGAGAGGAAGAGCGAAGGGAGGGAGGGGACGAGAGGGAGCATAACAGCCACAAACACTCCTGGCTCCCCCAGGCATTCCAGGAGCTCAAGCATGATCAGCAAAGGTGAGAGGCAAGGGCTCCATTGCTAACTGTTTGCTATTCAGTTTGAGCTTCCCCATCATCTCAGGCTCCTCGGAGGAGATGATGGGAGGAGAGAAGGGCCGACTCCTCAGCAGGCCCAAGGTGACAGGGTAGGAGGAGTGGTGGAAAGCGTGCTCCCACTAAATACCAGTTCGATAGCTTTGATGTCTAGGGCAGCAGAGATCCTTGTGAGGGCACGGCAGCCAGACCTCCCCTCCTCTGACTTGTGGGAGCCCCTCCTGCTCCTCTCAACCTTGGCCTTCTTGCTCCCAGACATCACTACTCCATGCTCGGGGTTAAAACCCCAGAGAGTGATGGGCAGGCGTCCTGAGCTCACAACCCCCCTAATCTATGGGGACCTCCTGCACATCATCTTTCTGGTTTCTGTGGGAAAGAAGGGGCCTGTGTTAAACAAGGCCCATGGGCATCCTGCGAGTCCCCACAGTTGAGTACCCAAACTTGGAGTAGGTCTTGGAGGTTCAGGAATCCCAAGAGCAGTCTGTCGCTGGATCTGGTATGGGAAAGGTGAAGCCTACCCTACCCCTCATCCCTGGCAAGCGATGAAAGCACAGAAAAGTGGAGAGGCCGACCTGGGATGGGTGGGATGAGGCCTGAGAGAGGGCCTAGCACACTGCACTCCGGGGCGGCCTGGGCCTGGGTTCCACGGCTTGACCCTGCCCCCTTCACAAACAGTTCACAACAGGAGCCAGCAGAGGCAAGCTGCAGCCGGGGTCATGCACCGAGACCAGTCACCACTTAAGCAGCCAGCATTTAGCAAGGACCTCAGGCATTACCTGCTTAGTTTGCTCTCTCTGAAATAACTCTAGCTGCTCCACCTGTGCGTGGGGAGGAGCAACGGAGACAGCATGAGATGGGGGCCAAAGAGGCACTGGCCCTGGTGCCAGGCTGACCTCACCGAGGCTCTAATCTTCCCATGGAACTAGACGTCTAAAAATTTTTGTAAATGCTAGCTCGGGTCATTCTAGTCGCCGGTGGCTCTCGGGGCCTCCACTGCAAGTGCGCCTCCTCACGACACTGTGCCTCAACGGGCTGATGGCCTTTGCAGCCTGACTCTCCAGGGACAGAGGCTTCGGAGAAGAGGAGGCTATTGGTATTTTCTGTAGGCCAACGGGGTGGGGGCAACAGACTTGAACTCTACCAGTCACCTCTCTTCCTCTGCCACCCAGTGAGTGTGGGAAGACAAGACACTCTAAACATGTGGGAGCCGGAGGCCCAGGAATGCAGAGAGACAACGTCCCCCCCTCCCACAGGGCTGCTCTCTGGGGGCGTGCTTGAGCTGGATGCCTCACCTGGGCTGTGAGTTTCTGCCTCTCCTCCTGGAAACGCTGCCTCTCCTCCAGGACCTTGGCCTTGGCACCCTCGTACTTGGCAGTCATCACCTCCAGCTCCCGGGCAGAACTCTGTGCCTCCCGCTGCATCTCGGCCAGACGGGTCTCAGCTTCAGCACGCACAGCTGCCAGCTCTTGGCCGTACTTCTCCCGGGCCTGGTCCAGCTCCACTTCCAGGAACTGCCGGCCGAGGTTGGCCCGCTCGCCCAGCCCCCGGTTCTCCTCCGCCAGCAGGCCATGAGCCTTCTTCAGCATGCTCAGCTGCTCTGCATAGCTGGCCTTCTCTGCCCGCAGCTGCTGGGCTGCTCGCTCCTGCTCTGCCACCTTCTGCCGCAGGGGCACCAGCTCCCCGAGCTCGCGCTGGGCCCGCAGCAGCTCTGCGCGCAGCCCACCGGCTGCCTGCTTGCTCTGCTCCAGCTCCTCTCGATGGCGTTTCTCAGTGGCTGCCTGCTCAGCCTGCAGCTGCTGGCACAGGTGCTTAGCGGGCAGCAGCTCGCTCACCAGGGCCTGCGTGCTGGTGTGCTCAAGCTGCAGGGCAGAGAGGGCCTGCTCCTTCTGGAAGAACTTCTCCTGCCAAGCCTTCAACTCTTGGCCCAGCTCTTCTGCTCGCTCTGCCTGCGAGGCCAGCTCCTGCCTCAGGCTCTCGGAAGCCACCCGCTGCTTCTCTGCCTCCTCCCGGAGGGTCTGGACCTCCTCCCGCAGAGCGGAACTGCGTTCCGCGGCCCTGGCGCTGCTGCTGGCCGTCTCTGCCTGGAGCAGACGCAGCCTCTCTTCCAGCTTCTGACTCTTCTCTGACTCGGCAATAACCAGCCGCTTCAACTCCTTGCTCTCGCCTTCCTTCTCCAGCACCTGGCGGTTCAGGATGGACACCTCCTCCTCCAAGCTGCTGATGAGGCTGTTTTTCCTCTCAGCCTCCTGCTGACTCCGGGCCACCTGTGCCTTCCACCCATCCTCAGCCTTGCAGTGCTCCTGGGCCTTGGCGCGGAGGGTGGCCAGCTCCCTCTGGGCTGAGGCTAAGGTGTCCTGACCGCTCCCCAGTTCCTGGGCCTTCTGCTCTAACTGGCCCCGCAAAGTCTCCAGAGCACTGGCCTGCTCCGCGTGGGAGGCGCGCTCAGCCTCGAGGCTGCGCTCCAGGCTGGAGGACTTCTCCTGATACTCGCAGACCTGTTGCTCCAGCCTGCTCACCTCTGCCCGCAGAGCCTCCAGCTCCGGGCCTGTTTGCTCCGTCTTTCCGGTAGCCTCAGACTGGGCTCCCGACCCGGAAGCGTCTTCTCGGCTGGCCGTCCCTAGAGACTGTGGGCACTCCTCCTCTTTCCCGGCCAGCTGTTCCTTCAGCCGCTCCACAGTCTGCTGAAGCTCCTTCAGCTCTGCCCCCTGGGCTGCCTCCTGCCCACGAAGCTTGGCCAGCTCCTGATCCTTCCCCTCCTTTTCCATCAGGGCGCGGGCCAGTGCCTCCTGCAAGGCAGCAAACTCCACACGCTGCTCGTTGAGGGCATTCTGCAGCCGCATCTCAAGCTCGGCCTTGGCGGCCTTCTCCAGGGCAAGGTCGGCTTGGGCCCGGCCCCGCTCCTGGGTCAGCCGCGCCACCTCCCTCTCCTGCTGTCCACGCTCCTCCTGCTGCTGCCCCTGGCTCTCCATCAGCGCGGCGCGCAACCTCTCCAGCTCACTGCCCATTTGCTCTGCCTCACGCTCCATGGCCTGCAGTGCAGCCTGTGTGCTGCAGAACGGGCGTCCCTGATGCTCTTTCAGCCACTCCGACTCTCTGTCTCCTGCCCTGGGCGGCTCCTTGAGTAGCTCCTGGGAGGCCATTTCATGCTGCTCACCCGCCTTGCGCACCAAGGCCTCCAGGTGGACCACCTCCTTGCTGGTGGCAGCCATCTTCTCCTGCAGAGCGGACAGGTCATCTGCGAGCCTCTGGGCCCTGACCTCCTTCTCCTGGACCTGCTGCAGGGCCCTGGCCAGGCTGGCGTGGAGCTGAGCAAGCTCACTCTGCTGCCGGCCGATCTGGAGCTCGCTGTGGGCCTCTATCCCTGCCACCTTCTCCTTTGCCTCCTGCAGCTCCTGGCGGGCCTTCTCGCATTCCTCCTTCAGGGTCATCAGCTGTTCCTGGAATATGGCTCCGTACTGTGCCTCCTCCTGCTGGCTGTCCTCGTACCGCTCACGCCAGGTGGCCACCTCCTTGGCAAGCTGCTCACACTCACTCTCAGCCTCGCGCTGGGAGGCGATGGCCTCAGCCAGCTCCTGCCGCAGGGCTTCTGTCTTGGCCTGATGGGCCTCCCCGAGCTGCTGCAGTCGGGCCTCCAGCCCCCTGCGCCCAGCCTTCTCTTCTTCCAGCTCCTGCTGTTCCTGCTCGTGCTGCTCCACCAGGCTCCGGGCCTCCGCCTCCAGCCTGGAGATGCATCGCTGCTGCTCTTCCAGGATGTCTGCAGCCCTGTGCTTCTCCTCTTCCAGGCTGCCCTTGGTGACCTTCAAGGACTCCTCAAGGGCCCGGACCTGCTCCTGGAGCTGGGCCTTCTCCTGGGCCACCGTTTCTCTCTCGGTTGCTTTTTGCTGCTCAGACCTCAGCTGGGCCTTCAGCTCTGCCACCTGGGCCTGCGCCTCACACCGCTCCTGGTGGGCTGCCTCAGCACGGGCATGGAGCTCCTCCACCTTCTGGCTCAGCTCTGCCTTCTCCCGCCGGGCCTGTGTCACCGAGGTCTGGGCACTGTCCCGGGCTTCACTAGCAGCCTGAAGCTGCTGTTGCAGGACTTCCAGCTCGGCGGCCTTCTCCTTCCCCAGTGCCTCCAGCTGCTGGAGGGCCGCATCCCTCTCCCGTAAAGAGGCCTCCCGCTCCTCAGCCGCAGCGGCCAGCTGCTGGGCGTGGTCTCGCCGGGTGGCCTTCTGCTCCTTGGTGGCCTCTTCCAACTGCTGTTCCTTCTGCTCCAGGCTGCTGCTCAGCTGCTCCACCTGCTGGCGGAGGCTCTGGGAGGCCTGTTCCTGCCGCTGGAGGGTCTGCGCGAGCTGCGCCTGCTCTGTTTGGGCCTGCTGCTTCAGGCCAGCCAGTTCTTGATCCCGCTGCTGGACGGTGGCATTGAGGGTGGCGAGCTCGGAGGTCATCGTGGCCACCTGGGCAGACAGCCGGGCCCCTTGAGCCTGAGAGGCCTGCTCCAGCTCTTCCTTGGCCTGGCCAAGGTTGGACAGGGAGCCCTGCAGCTCGGCAATCAGGCTGGCCAACTGCTGCTTTTCTTCTTCAAAGTGGCTCCGCTCGGCAAGCAACTTGGCTTCCCGCTGGCCCAGCTCAGTCTCCAGCACCTCCACTCTGGCTTGGAGCTGGGTGTTGTCTGCAGCGAGAGTGGCTGCCTCTTGTTTGAGAGTCTCCAGCTGGTGAGATAAGGAGACAAATGGGGCTCAGCACGACTCCTCGGTCCCCCGGCCCCTCTGGGGATTGAGGACCGCCAGGAACCTGAACACGGCGAACGTGGGGTCTGCAGCAATCCCAGCACACAGGTCTCACCCCTGCCCCTGAGATCCTACCTGCAAGACATCACCCAGCACCTCGCCCTTCTCCCGGGGTGGGTTCTCCCGCAGCTGGGCCAAATGTTCTTCCAGCTGTGAAAGTTTTCCCTGAAGGATTTCATTCTTCTCTTCAAGGCATTTCTGGGAGTATACAAGAGCCCCATGTTAACAGAAGTGGAACAGGCACCGGATTACCACACAAACCCTTTTGAACATCAACAAAACATAAGACCCTATTACCTTATTACCAAGATCTCCTTTTGCCCTGACCTAGGGGAAAACTTGCAGAAATCAAGGACCTGGGACCATGAGAGACCTGACTCTCTAGCCCTGGTACCAGGGCTCAGTTAAGTCAAGTGACCTGCTCATTTCTTCTCCAAGGCTGCTGAGTTTACTCCAGATTTCCTCACTGTATGCCCTTCCTCACTCATGTCTTGACTCTCAGATAATCCAAAAACCCATCAGCTTAAAAATATCCCAACAGTCTGAGCATCAACAGCAGCAGCATCCCCTGGTCCCCTGCCCCACTTTACACCACTGTTCACTAAGTACCTACAATAGGCCAGGCACTGTGCTGGGTACCTCTCTGAATTTCTAACCTACCCAACAGATCTGGGAGGTAGCTACTACCATCCCTTTTTTTTTTTCTACAGGGTAAGAATCTGAAGCTCAGAAGTAAAGTGCTTTGCCCCCGGGCTACATGGTTATTAATAAGTGGCAGAGCTGGATTCTTATTAGCAATAATAAATAACAGTAACTAATTCACTGAGAGCTCACTTTGCACCAGACAATGTGTGTTCAGTGCTCCATATGCATTATCTTACAACGGATAATGAGGCAGCTACCCATTCTTTTTCCCATTTTAGGAAAAGGATGCCTAGAAAGAAAGTCAAGTAACTTGTCCAAGAGCCACACCTTGTAAACAGCAGAGACAGGATTCATAGGTGTACTGGCCTGAAGCCCATTACAGCACACTATTAAGCCTTGAAAAGTAGGCAGCATAATTCCCAAAGGCCCCAAAGAATAGAGCGGTAAACGGAATTCAGCTTTGAGTGTGTGGTCAAGACTGTGGCCCTGACTTCCCCAAGCAGAGGGTTACCTTGTCCTGCAGGGCTGTGCCGAGCTCCTTCTCCAGATGGGTCTGCTTCTCCACCCACTCCCGAGTGGCCTTGCTGTGCTCTTCTGTCAGTTCATTGAGGGCCCCCTGTAGTTGCTGCAGGTGACTGGCAAACTCCCGCAGCTGAGACAGACAAGAGGGAACGCCCATCACCCAGGGTCAAAACTGCCAACACCACTGCTATCTGCCCCCTGAGCTCCAGGGCCTGGACAGCTCCCATTAGCCTTCCAACCTTCCTCAAACCAATCGCAACTATTCACGTCTCTGACTCAGGACTACAAATCAAAACTTAGGGCCACCAGCCGGTCCCTGGCAGCAGCCAATTACGGAATGAGGACATTCTCCTCAACACTCTTTCGGGGAGTTTTCCAGACCTATTCAAGCAAAGGGGCTTCCAGGTGGGGGCCAGAAACCTCAACACTCACCTTAAAGGAAAGGTCCCCATTCTCTTCAGAAAGCTGGTTAATTTTGCGATCCATCTGGCTCTTCTCTGTCTTCAGGTCCTGGCACTGCCTCAGAGTTTCGTGGAGCCGTATGGTGAGGCTGCAAGGGAGGGGAGCAGTGAGGAAAGAGCATATCTCCCCTGCCCCGGGAGTGGGAAGGACGGTAGGGAGCACTGTACCTCTCATTCTTGCCACGGAGCTCCTCAAGCTCCCTGGGCTCCAGCGGACTGGCTGCCTGCTTCTCGTGCAGCAGAGCCAGGCGGTCGATGCGCTGCTGCATCACGGCTATCTGCGCATCTGCCCCAGAGGAGGGGAGAGTTAGCACAGGACTAAGGGGAGGAGGGGGAGGAAGGAAGAGGCGTCCAATCCCGGGGAAAGGAAGGAGGGTGGCAAGGACAGAACCAGCTTCCAGGAGGTCAGCCTGACAGGCCCAGGGCTGAGCTCTAAGCATCCGGGCCAGCAGAGGCGACAACACAGAAGACAGAGGGGCCACGCCTCAGACAAGCCCAGCACTTCCCCGGATGAAAATCCCAAATGCTGCCCGTTAACACACATCTGCCAGCGGCAGGCCACCTACCCTTCTCTGTGAGGAGCTTGCGGTTCTCGGCCAACTCCAGCTCCAGCTCGTCTCGATTATTTCTCTCATCTGCAAGCTGCTTCTTCAGCCGCCTCATCTGGAATTGTGGGGTCTGCAGAATGTCACCCATGGGGGAGGCTGGAGAACCTGGGAGGAAGCTGAGGAAGGAGATGGTCCAGATGCCATGGTCAGAAACCGACGTGAGGGCTGAAGCTACCGACCACAGGCGGGGCTGGGGGAGCCCGGCCCTATGGTTGTGAGCACCGGCTGCGGGGCCCAAACACCTGGGGTCTGTCTGCAGTGCTACCTCGTGCCTTATGACATGACCCTGAGAAAGCTTTTCTTCTTCCTCCAAGCCTTAATTTCTCTATACCCTCCCCCGCCCCCATCGCTGCAAAAGGAGTGCATTCCCTTTGCGTCTACAGAGCTGCACTAGGAGAACGGACTTTAGCACAGTCTCCAGGGAAGCAAGAAATTCCATAAACAAAGAACAGCCTTTGAAAGGCCTTCTGCCGAGGACAGATCCCAACCAATTCCCCCATTAGTACTGGGGCAGGGGAGGGCATCCCAGATCTACAAGATACTCCAAGCACTCTTGATGACATAAGGGGCTGGTCAACAGCTTAGCCTCTAGGATGCAGGGATCTGAGGACTGGATGTTGAGGCCCCATCCCAGGAGAAGAGGCCCAGCACATACTTGTTCCCACTGGAAGAGGCGACTTTCTGTAGCTCTAGGAAGCGAACCTCCCTCTTGGCCTGGTGGCTGGGTGGGGAGAGCTCTTCAGAGATGGTGCTGGAACAGGGGGAAGGGACAGGAGCTAGAGGGGAAGGAGTAAACAAGCCAAAGAGAGGTTAGTAAGAGGGTGGACAGATTTGCATCTTTATGCAATTTGAGAACTCGCCTTAGTGGGAATGAATCCAGACACTTATAGGTAAGCTGCAGAGGGAGGCGCTTGGGCAGAACGTGAAGCCTGGTGTCTGGGTTACCCAGAGGTCAGTGCCCTAAGCCAAATCAAGCAAGGGGCTTCTGTTTCCACAGATCCCCAGCACTCGAAGAGCGCAGTGAAGTGACTGTGTCCCCCGTGCTCAGAGACTGGACCAAGTGCTCACGCTTTTCCCTCAAGCCAACCCTGAGCAGATCTCCTCTCAGCCCCAATGACCTCTCGAGTCAGAACCACCAGCCTCCTTGCTGAAGCCCTCCATTCTGAAATCGTGCACTGCCAGCATGACTTCTTTCTCAAAACCTCCTCTTCCCCTGGTTCCCACGGTGACCTTCGCATGGCCCTCCTACTTCTAACACCGGGTCTCGGTCTCCCTCAACTGCTCCTCCCGCCTCCCTCTCCCACCTGCCCTCCAAGCCCCAGAGCTCTGATGGGGCCCGTGTGCTCTGCCCACGGTGCCCAAGGCTTCAATGGCCATCCATACACAGACTTGCAAGCCCACAGCCTGGCCCAGAGCCCTCTCCTGCATTCTAGACTCACATCTGCAACATCTCCACCTGAAGAGCTGACGAGGAACCTGAACACAAGGAACATCCAATTCAGTGGCTGGATGAACGTGCCTAAACCCACACCTTACACCCTGTTGCTGTCAGACGGCTCTTCCAAACAGGCAGCACTCTCACTCTCTCTGATGTACTTCCAGCAAGACACTTGGTAGATTCGATATCTCCCTGTTCTAGCACTTATTCCTTATCATACATTCTGGTTTATGTATCTGCCTTCCCACCTAGAACACGGGCATTATGTAGGAAAAACAATTTTCTAAGACTGTGTACTCCCAGCTTATAAACCTAGAGTAATGACTGTTTAAACTACAAAAAACAAAAAAAGAAGTGTGTGTGTGTGAGGGGAGCGGGGGCGGGTAATCAAGGAGAACCCACAGCAGACATGATCAATTATAAATGTTCTGCTTAGCTGCTGCCAGGCGCAAGAAGGAGCTCTGTGGGAACTGGGATGATGGCAAGATGGCCCAGAAATCAACTTACCCCCTTACACACGTTTCCTAAGCACCAACTCTGTGACTTGTGTTGGGGCAAATCCCCACTGCACTTCCTGACAACTCAGCATCCTAGCACTCCCCAGCTCAGAAAAGAGAGGATCCTTGGGAGTGATCCCAACTTACCTTTCTGTAAGAAGTTCTCTGAGTCCTCATTCAGGTTTAGCCCATCCTCATGGTCCAGCACAAATTTGAGAATGACAGCTAACTCAGCCTGGACCACAGACAGAGAAAGAGCATCATTTAGGTGTTCGGGAGGCCCGAAGGGATGGAGGGCACCATCCTGGCCGTGCCAGCCCTAGGAGCCTGCTGGAGCCCATTCTTCCTCTCAGACCTGAAGACCCATGGTCCAGCCAAGAACACTCCACCAGAGACATGGTCACCCTACTTGTCCCCAGCCCCTCTTCTCCCCTAAAGACGTACCCAGGGTGAGACAGAGGTCCAAACTGACTTTGCTCCTGACCATGAGATGAGAATGGGCAAGCAAAGTAATGCAGTCAGAAAGCTTTCATACATAACCCTGTTGGCCTCTTCCAGCTGACCTCACTGTTGTTCTTTGTCTGAGTGAGAACTCCTCCAGGGCTCATCCAAAGCTTAGCCACCAGCAGGTATAATCTTGCCTTCTCTGTTTGAATTCCAAAGCTACAGAGTTTATCTGATTTTCCTGGCCATCTCTGTAGTTCCTTATTCCTTTAGAATTTGTTTCTACCAGGTCTATGATCAGCTTGGAGCAAAGAAAAGGTTAAAGAAAGGAAGGAGCCACCCATGCCTCCCACGCCACTACAACCCCCAACCCCAGAGACGAGCCATGAGCTAAGTGAGTACGAGATGGGATGACTCAACATTTCTACCACCACGTGAAAGGCCACAGCTCTCTGGACACTGCCCCACCAGTCACCTACATTACCCACTGTGGCATCCCAGCTGCTTCTGCTCTGGAAAATAAAGGACAGCTGCTCATATAGGAAGCAAGGAAAACATCAGGACCCATATGGCAGGTAGTTCCTGGAAACCAGGTCAATTCCCTCTCTAATGAAACAGACGCACCAACTCTTCACTTAGGGACCATGCAGAGCAGGGGAGAGGACGTAACCGCTCTGAGCTAGACTGTCATGGCGGACAAAGACATTCTCACTAATCCTTCCTACCAGAGGAAAGGAGGAAGAAATGGAGTGACAGTTTGTGTAAAACACACACACGTACATACGGGAACACATACACGGAGAAAGAATAATTTCTATGTATTATTCAAACAGTTCAGGTAAGGGTACAGTTAAATTTACGTACATGAAAAGGACTTGGAAGTATATCCTTTAAAAGTTAGCAGTTATTGCTGAGAATGAGATTACTGGCAACTGGTACTTCCTTCTTTGTGCTTTTCAATATCTTCCAGACTTTCTATAATGAATGGCTATAACTACTATAACATAATTTTTAAAAAGAACAACATATGCTGTTTAAAGAAAAACAACTGGAATGAGATAAAACACAGGCAAGACCTGCTGGGTGGGGTGGAGGCACAAGGCCTTACCTGAATCTTGTATTCAAATTGTTCCCAGTCCCTGGGACTTCTGGAGCTCATGGAGGAGTGGTATAAGAGCAGCATGGTCATCTAGAAACCAAACAGGAGGCAATCACTGAGCAGGGTTCTCTTCTCGCTCCCCACCCCTGCCCCACTCTGGGGACTCTGAGCTATTCTGAGACCCTTCCAAAGCTCCTAGAATTCAGCAGCCCCAGGCCGCTGCCCTTAACTGCATCAGGAATCACTTGACTGAGGACTCAGTGCTCACTCTGCAAAAAGCCAGGTGCCAGAATTCCTGCATAACTAAATTCCTGGACTCATGGAACCCTGGGTATGAAGCTTAAGGCATCACCTATAGGCCAGCACCCAGAAACAGAAGAGGGAATGAAGTGGACTGAGCTAAAAAGAGAAGTGTGACGACAGCTGGGTGAGGCCTGATTCCTGCCAGGTCTCCATTGAGGCCACAGTAATGATCTAGTCAACCTCCCTGTCATAAAGGTGGGCTCCTAAAATCCTTGGCTGAATCAGCCTCTGCCTCACTAGGTAGCTGCCTGGACCTACCGCCTACCTCCACGAGGCCCAGAAATAAAGCCCCACCACTTCTTCTGGGTTAAGAAAAGGCCCCTCTGCAGGCCCCTCTGGTGCCACCCTCCCCCCAGACCAGTCTGGTATTCCACGGGTACCTTGGCAAGTTCCAGCTCTGATCCCTCCATCACCTTCTGCACTGACACCAGGCGTTCTGGAGAAGAGGGATGTTTTCGGTTTTCTGTAATGACAACAATGTAGAAAACACGGTGAATTTCCTGGGGACCATCTCTGAGATCATCAGAACACCTCACAGTCAGAGGAGCAGAATGGCTGGTGGGACCAGGAGATGCAGGGCTCCTTATTCCTAGGTCCCCTCTCGCCCAACATACACGTTTCCACCTGAAATTAGTTCTATCCTGGATTGGTCCAAGGACTACAGGGATAGTTAAAGAAGAAAGGAGCCTGGAATTCACAGCAGCTCTGGGGCCTGACATTGCACTCACCTACCCACGCACCAACTCCCACTCAGCACCACAGAGGAGGAGCCCAGAGATTCCAGGTCACTCAAGAGTCTCATTCCAACTGCGGCTGCAGAGGAAGCCCACCTGCAGCTGAGTCAGACCAGGGCTGGGACACCTGGTTCTTATGCTGCCAGAGGGGCAGGGCTCAATTACTAACACCCTGCTTTATCTAAATCCATTATCACCTTTCTTATAATTCTCTTGAGGTGGGGATGGTAGATAGCTCCCGTGTCAAAGATGAGGACTCTGTCCACAGCTATATGAGGGAGGAGAATTGACAAGTGCTGTGCTAGAAGCTTTGCATGTGTTATTTTTTTTAATATTCATTCACTCATTCATTTATTTATTTGGCTGCACCGGGTCTTAGCTGCGGCATGCGGGATCTTCGTTGCGGCATGCGGGATCTAGTTCCCTGACCAGGGATTGAACCCAGGTCCCCTGCATTGGGAGCGCGGAGTCCTAACCACTGGACCACCGGGGAAGTCCCGCATGTGTTATTTACTCTATCCATCAACCTTAAGAGCAATTACTATGATCTTCATTTTAAAGACAGGGAACCCATGTCCAGAAAGGTCACACAAACAGTAGAGTAGAAGGGCCAAGATTTCAACCTTAACCTGCCTGTGCCCCTATACCTATCACCTAAGCAATTAATTCAATGTTATCAGGGGAAAATGTTTTTCTTGCAAGGGGAAGAGGGTAACATGGATCCTTCTGTCTCCTTGCAGTGGGAGGAATGGGAGCCCAAGGTGATGAGTCCCCAAAACCGACCCTCTGGCTCTACCTGGATCCCGAAATGGGCTCTGGGACTGCAGGGACACTCCTCCCCAACTGGTGCAGGCATCACCAGGCCCAGGGAAGCCGCCCCAGTTGTACTCATCTTGGTGGTACAGAGTGGGCAGCCTCAAGCCTTTGCTCCCCCAGATACCTGGGACCTGGTTCTTCCAGGTCCAGATACCCAAGTCCCAGGAGCTGAGGAAGCAGCTCCTTCCCAGCTAGATAAGAAAAGTGCTTACTCTGCAGAAAACTGCACACAAATTCCAGTCTCTCTGGCACCGGCTGCTGCAGGATCTGCTGCCCTTCGTCAGTGCCATGGCTAGAAAAAGAGCAAGTATTAGAACCAGAGTACTTAGCAATCCTTCCCTCCTTGCTACCGCATTACATACCACCTTCCCATCCCTTCAGGTTGGATCTGTGCTGGATCTGGGGGAGAACCAGACCAGACATTGGAGGCAGGGGAGAAGATACCAAGACACCATTTAGCCAGAAGGAACTGTGTCGTGGTTGAGAAGTGGGGACTTGAGGCATGAGGTCCTCCTGGAAAAGATGGCATTTGTGAATATCAAAAAGCTCTGTGGGAAGGGGGTCGAGAGGCGATGGAGGCAGCACAGATGACTGGCAAGCTAGGACTGATAGCCTTCAACGGCTCAAGTGTAAAACGTCAGGATGCCTGCGAATGTGGCTAGAGTACGAGTCAGAGAGGACTATGGAAAGGGAAAAACAGATCTAAAAACTGAAAGAACAGGACGGAACGAGGCTCTGAAGTTACAGGGCAAAGTTCACCACACACTGAAGGCTGAGGTGGCCTCCAAGAGGCCAGGCCAAGGGACAATCACTTTCCATTTGTGGCCTTTGCGGTGCTTGTGTTTGTTTAAGTGGAAAGGCAAGCCAAGTGTGGAGAGCAATGAGGGCAGGGAGGCAGCAGGGGGCGCTCTCACACTGCCCTGGCCCCTTGACCCCGGCCCCTCAGGCTAAGTGCAGTTTCATTTTCGGAAGGGACTACCCTTACTTCAAGTTAGAAAGCTGACTTTTCTATCTAGGCTACGGCTGAAGACACTGATTGAAAAGCCTCCTGTTCTTCAGAACCCGAATCTCTAAGTTTCAATCAACTTTCTGGAGGGCAGGGCAGACTCTAGAATCCTCCAGTGCCAGACATCCTGCAAAGCACAAGAAGCATCCTAGGCAAGACCATGAGAGTAGCTCCCTCCAGCTCCCACGGGATTACAAAGGCTTCTTCCAAGTGAACCCCCCACAGGAAGCACTTTGGGTAGCTGGTCTGTGACTAGGGACACCTACAAAGTCTTTTATAGATGCTAATCTCCTCACAGACTCCTGAAAGAGCCATCTTCCCTACCCACCCACAATCTGGACTGTTGTGACTCTCTTTGCCCTCAGCACAGAGTAGTAATTTACCTAAGTGTACTCCATTGGATAAAAATAAACAGGGTACTTGGGCTAAATGTTTGAGAAATACTGGGTTAAACCAAACTGAACATTTTCTAAAGAAGGTATAAATACGCATTATTTCCTAAACCTATCTGACCACAAACCTCTTCTTTCCCCCACTGAGCCCCTGGGATAAGTACAGGTGCACGGAACATGCTTTGGAAAACACTAGTCCTGGGGAAATCCAGCCCATCCTTTAAGACGGCACTCAAGTCTCATCTCTGGCAGGAAGCCAAGCAGAACCACTGCTAGTCACGTCTCCCCTCTCCTTCTCAGGAATTCCTACAGTACTCACGGATACAGGTGCATCATTTATAACTGACCGCTCTTTGTGAGCTGAAAGCTAGGAATACAGCAGGTGCTGAGTACATATGGGCTGACTGACAGATGAGGAATACTTTTTACTGGGAAGAGCAGAGGTCAATGTCAGTAAGACAAATGTCAGAGCTTTAAGTTTTCTGGAAAAATGCCTCCACTAAACTTTGCTATGCAAGCCTCATAGATATCAAAGAAATGGGACAGCCTTTTTGCTTTAGGCTATTCACCACGCACAGGAAAATAGAAAGGGAAACTTATCAGAGGGGTGGAGCCCAAAGAATTCTCCCAGAGAGAAGGCCAAGTGGCCAAGGAACAAGCTTTTGTTCGATTCCCACAGCTTCTATCTGCCACCAACCCTGCCATCCTCCACTGCCTTCCCCTGAGAACTAGGTGTCTGATTTCAGTTAGCAACAGTAGGAGCATCACAAATGAATCAGCCAGAACACGTTCACCAAGAACGTCTGTTTTCCCAAAGGAAGCTGGTCTGAATCATCCTGGATTTGAGATGGAAATCAGGGTTAACCTGGGATTTCAATAGCCCCTCCATCCAACACACACACACATTCTCTCTCTCTCCCCCACCCCTCCCCCCACAAGTCTCTTCTAGTCTAAAGCTCAGGCAGCACCTTAGAAAACAACTTGGAAAATGGGCATCTAGAATTTTTGACCCTCCTTATGAAAATTTCCCACAGGGTCATAAACCTAACAATGGCTACACCAAGGACATACATCCTCACCCCTGGACACATCTACTGCTCTTGTCATCAGGCCAAGGAAATTTATCTCCTCAAAAGCAAAAGCTCCTTGATCCATTCTTAAGTCCAAAAAAAGCATGCTGCACCCTACTGTGTGTTACAACAAGGCATATCATCCTTTAGTGATTGTAGGTTAGGTATTGCCAGCCTAACAGTTTTACTGGCCATTGATGTTAGTTGTTGCCTAGACCTACTACTTTCATTAGGGTTTGCAAAATGATGATTTTCATTAGGAGTGGCAAAATGATGATTTATAGGTAGTGCACAACTCCATCTATATAGTATCCTTGAAAAAAATCTTAAGCCAATTAAGTTTAAGATCTAATTACCAGTTTATAGGCAACAAGGGGAAGAACAAGTTAAGTAGTACCATAAAGACACAATTAACAAAAGTCAGAATTTAGGAGATTCTACAGGATCAAAAAAAAAAAGGAGTGGGGTATGGAGGTAGAAATGAGTAGGAAACAAGACTGGGAGGGCCCCTGATGAAAGCTCTGAATACCAAGCTGCAGATTTTATATTTCAACCTCCTGGCAAGGAAGCGCCGCTGAGGTCCATCAGCTGTGGAGCATCACAATGAGAGCCCTGAGATCACAGGCACAGGAACACCCTGGAATAAGGACAGTTTAGAGAAGAACGAAGTCTCCAGGCCCTGGCATCCAGAATGAGGCAGAGGAAGGGACGTGAGAAATCTTCTAAAGGACACACTGAGAGGATGGTGACCAATTAGAAATCCGTGCCCAGGTGAAGGAGGAATTCAAGATGATGTTGAAATGGCCTGTCTGGGTAACCGGGAAAGAAACCGGGAGTGTCCAGGCATTCCCTGGCGGTCCAGTGGTTAGCACTCGGCATTTTCACTGCCAGGGCCCGGATTCTATCCTTGGTCAGGGAACTAAGAACCCGCAAGCTACGCTGTGCGGCAGGAAGAAAAAAAAGAAAGAAAATGGTAGTGTCTGTATCAAAATAAGAATACAGTGACTTCTTTCACTAAGGTAGGTGGGATGGTTAGAGCCACACGGACTTTTAAGAAATCATATTGGACACCCCATTATCAATGTAAATCTCAAAAGATTAAAAAAAAAACACTCTAGAAAACCCATCTGTCATGGGGGCACTCAGCCCCACTAGACTTTGCTGGTAAGAGAATATCAACTACATTTTCATTCACTCATTTTCACCAACAAACATTAATTAAAACCTAATCACTGCACTGTGCTAAGCTAGGTATGGAGGACCCGAAGATGAATTAGACCCAGATCCTGCCTTTGACAAGCTCAGTTCTACCTTCTTTCCCTGTCAATGAGCTGCTGCCTATGAACCTGCTTCACAGAGATGCTGAATCCCCAACACCAGTTCCTACCTGCTGTGTGTGAAACACAAACACCTCGACACTTCAGATCTTGGTCTGAGGGACCTCCCGTCTATTGTGCTTCCCTTTAAACAGGGAGGGTCGGTCCTCTCCACTGTCCCCCCAATTCCTTATATCATGGCTGGCCCCTACTTTTGCCCATAGCACAAAGAAGTAAGAAGTTTGTCAGTTTTGCCCTTCATAATTGCTAAAAGTTGAGGATACAGGAAAAGCGGTGAACCACATGAGCTTTCAAAAGATAAATGTAGGTTACAGCTTGACCCATCTTTGCTGGGTTCCAGAAAGGTAAGGTATGAGGAGGAGGCCCCACTCCACTCATTTCCCAGATAATGGTGAAGTTCAAAGGAAATGTGCTAAAGACACAGATATAAAATTTAAAGGCCTAAACTAAAATCCTGGCTACATGACAAGCAGCTTATCTAATGCTAATCGACCTCACAAAGCAAGTTAATGAGGCAGGTGAAAACCCCGGGAATGCTATAATGGGTTAGAGAGGGGCATGTCTGTGCTGTGCTAACAAATTAGAGATTTTTAGGCGCTGCTTACTTCCCTCAAGTTTAAAAGCTTCCCGTTTCTTCTTCCTGGGCCTACAGGTTGCAAAGAGGGCTTGTGAGATAAGGATGAGTCACGAAAAGAGGGCTGTAGAAGACTCCCATTGAGACAGAGGACGGAGCCCCGGAGCAGGCTCCCGGAACACTGTGAGAACACGGAGACTTGGAGGCTCTTCTGCGAAAGAGTGAAACCTCTCTCATAAAGACACACAATGACTGGAGAACGAGGTCATGTGTTTTGCCTCTGGGGCCCACACTGGCCTAGACATCCCAGTCCTGCGGTGCTTTCTGGTCACAGCTGTCAACAAGGAAACAAATGCAGTCCCCACCCCAGCATGCAGCTTCACTTGAGAGGCTGGAGAGGGATGTGGCACAAACTCACATGCTGTCAATGATCCTGAGGAAGACGCTGCAGTCCTGGAGCTGCAGCACGGCCTCCACGGGGTCAGCCACGTGCAGACTGTTCACCTGCGAGGCAAAGGGAAGAGCCTGGTGAAACCGTCATAAGTGCCAGAAGCCCCGGGAGGGAGGGGGGTGGAGGTCCACTCCCTTCCCCAGGTGTTGACAATTCTGTTTGTTCCAACTGCCTATAGTTGTAACGAAAGGAATGAGAGAACAGGTGATTCTAGGACTTTTAACTTCCAGCTCATCCACTAACAGCCACCTGAAGGCCGCCATCACAGTCCTTCCTTTGGCTTCAACTAAATAAGAGCTTAAATTCTCCCAGAATGTTCCAGCACTTGGGGTGTACTTTAAATATAATTAGGCATAAAATGGTTCTACAAGAATACTGATAGTTTCTAGAAGAAAATCAAACCACCACTGCCTCTGAAGAGAGGAACTTGATGGTTGGGAGTTGAGGTAGGAAAAAGGCTTTTTATACTCTAGCGCTTTGTATGTCTTGAATGGTTACATTATAAACCTTCGTAGCTCAAATTTTTACAGCTAAAATTTACAGAATGTTACAGCTCTTCAAATTTGAATTTTGCGTCTACTCAAAATTTACATTATATACTACATATATTTTATATACTCCCACAGATATAAAATCTTGTGATTGATGCATTTTAAAATTCTTTCTAGACATGAAACTTCAGCTGAGGCAGGGAGAAATGATGAGGCAACAAGATAAGAAGGAAGGGAAAGAAAAGCTAGGAACCCCAAAGAAAAACTCGTCAATATCCAATGGCCTCTCCCTTTCCTTGCCTTCAGGCAGACATTCATCTAAATCAGTCTTTCCCACTAGAAAGTTCACCAGCAGTCACATGCAAATGAAGCAGGTACACAGGTTATTCAACAAGCATATATGGCGGACTTCTATAGGAAAACCTCATAAATTCCACAGGTACCAAGTTCAGAAGCCCGGGCTGAAGTTCACCTTTGTAGTACCTTATTAAGAAGGAAGGGTCTGCTAAGTCAATCAATCACATATGCAAGACTGAGGGAGAAGGGAGACTTATCCTGCTTTACAAGTTATTTTTTAAAACTTCAGCATAGTGGTTATGCACAAACGAGTAGATTCTATTTATAAATGTGCTCTTTATTTTTTTAATTGAAGTATAGCTGATTTACAATATCCTGTTAGTTTCATAGTGATTCAGTATTTTTGCAGATTACCCTCCATTATAGGTTATTACAAGATAATGAGTATAATTCCCTGTGCTATACCGTATATCCTTGTTGCTTATCTATTTATGTGTAGTAGTTCTGTATCTGTTAATCCCTTACCCCTAATGTGTCCCTCCCACTTAAATGTGCTCTTCAACAGGCACTGGGCTGGGGGCCCCCAGACAAGGATTTTTGAGTCCAGCTCCTCCACTAACTTGCCAGGAACCTTTGTTTATCAACTTTGTTTCTTTCTGTGACTGTTTTCTCACTTGTCAAACTTATCTACCTTAAAAGACCAGTGTGTGTTCAAATGGGATTGTGAATGCAAGAACACATTACGAAATAAAAGTACTAAATGCAAAGCACTATTATGGTTATGAAGTAGATCCAGCAACACTTCTACTTCTTAACAGTTAAATTAGCTGACTGCACTGGAGGATCAAGAGGCTTAAAAAAAAAAATCAGTGATTCAGCTACAGAAATGATAGTACTTATTTCCATTAAATAATTTTATATTAGAAAAACTTCTAGATAAATCTAAATTAAAATAGGGTGAGGGACTTGCCTGGTGGCGCGGTGGTTAAGAATCTGCCTGCCAAAGCAGGGGACATGGGTTCGATCCCTGGTCCAGGAAGATCCCACATGCCGCGGAGCAACTAAGCCTGGGAGCCAGAACTACTGAGCCTGCACTCTAGACCTTGCAAGCCACAACTACTAAGCCCACGTGTCACAACTACTGAAGCCCATGCACCACAACAAGAGAAGCCACCGCAATGAGGAGCCCGTGCACCGCAAAGAAGAGTAGCCCCTGCTCGCTGCAACTAGAGAAAGCCTGCACGCAGCAACGAAGACCCAATGCAGCCAAAAATAAATAAATTTACTAAAAAATTTTTTTAAAAAATAGGTTGAAAGTAAAAAAAAAAATTTAAGTGCAGAATATAAAATACGACCTTCTCACTGGACTCTTAAAGATAATAATTTATACCACCTTTGGGGGGGTGCTTAATCTAATTAGAAAAGGCCAGTGTAAATTTTCTAAGAAGACTGAATATTCCAGGCCAAGGTCCCTTTCCACCTGCTGAAAATGAAGAGACTGCATGACTTAAGCATCCAAAAACCATCTTCTTTTAATATCTGCAATCTAGGTAAAACATTCAAGGGCTGTGAATGCTCGTTCGCTAACAAGATTGAAAAAAATCGTACCAGTTAGCTGATTTAAAGTCACTTAAGGAATCTGGATTCATCTCATACCAATTAAGTAATAATCCAGCAATAGTTTCTTTCATGGATATAAAAATGTATTTTCTTCCTGTGCATTATTTTGCTCTCAAATGATAAATCATTTAAAAGTTGAAGAAGTGAAGAAGCTCCTTTATCTCTAGTCAGGGTATAAAACGTGAGAGAGGACCAAGCTCACTGAATAAGTGCCTGTAAGGCTTTCCGGGTCATTTAAGGCGCCTGAATTTTTTTTTTTTAAATAAATTTATTTATTTGTTTTTGGCTGTGTTGGGTCTTCGTTGCTGCATGTGGGCTTTCTCTAGCTGCGGCGAGTGGGGGATACTCTTCATTGCGGTGCGTGGACCATTCATTGCAGTGGCTTCTCTTGTTGTGGGGCATGGGCTCTAGGGCAGGAACGCTCAATAGCTGCAGCTCGTGGGCTCTAGAGCGCAGGCTCAGGAGTTGTGGCGCACGGGCTTAGTTGCTCCGCAGCACGTGGGATCTTCCCGGACCAGGGCTCAAACCCGTGTCCCCTGCATTGGCAGGCGGATTCTTAACAACTTCGCCACCAGGGAAGTCCCAAAGGTTGTTGAATCTTAAAGTTCCCTATATTCCCTATAACAATATACTCATCAAGGGGCTTCCCTGGTGGCGCAGTGGTTGAGAGCCCGCCTGCTGATGCAGGGGTCACGGGCTCATGCCCCGGTCAGGGAGGATCCCACATGCCGCGGAGCGGCTGGGCCCGTGAGCCATGGCCGCTGAGCCTGCGCGTCCAGAGCCTGTGCTCCGCAACGGGAGAGGCCACAACAGTGAGAGGCCCCCGTACCAAAAGAAAAAACAAAAAAAAACAATATACTCATCAAATTGCTGGGTACAGAATAATTTCAAGCCATACTTTAAGTTAAATAAAATATAATTTTTACATTAGAAAGTAAATTACTGAAAATTTGGAAAACAGAAAAACTCCACTCACTAGTATTTTAATACATGCACTTTCAGCATTTTTTTTTTGCGGTACGCGGGCCTCTCACTATTGTGGCCTCTCCTGCTGCAGAGCATAGGCTCTGGACACACAGGCTCAGCGGCCATGGCTCACGGGCCCAGCTGCTCCGTGCCATGTGGGATCTTCCCGGACCGGGGCACGAACCCGTGTCCCCTGCATCGGCAGGTGGACTCCCAACCACTGTGCCACTAGGGAAGCCCACTTTCAGCATTTTGATATATTTCTTTCTAGTCTTTTTTCCTAAGTCATTTTTTAAAAAAATCACAGTTGTGATCGTCACACGCGTGTGTTCTATGCCACTCTTCTGGCTACCAAGCATTATTCCATGTTGCTACAGTGTCATAAAACCCACTTTAGCTGCCTAACTTTTGTTTAAACTTAAAGATTATATCTAACTATATTTTAATATATTAATGCATGTTCATTGTGATTTTTGAGAAAAGTATACAAGTATCTGCTGTTAAATAAAACTAGTCTTGTTTCTGTTTTTCTCTGTAAAGGTAGTAGTCACTATAAAAACAAGCCTAGGACCAAAATAAATAAACTGATAAACTTAAAACAACGTGGCTAAACGATCCCCTAATATTCAGTTAATCTACTGAACTAGACACAGAGACACAACCCAACCAGCCTTCTCCTGGGGAAGAAGAGATAATGTTTCTAATACAGACATAAAACACTGAAATGTAAATATAAAACATAAATATAAAACAACCATTTAAAACTGTACAACTAAAGTTTGCATCTATTTCAGAAACTGAAGACTAAGGATGCACATTTTGTATGCTAAATACATACTTCCTGATTACAGATTTGACAGTAATTAAAGACCCTGTTTTATTAAACCCCTACCCTCCTTGGAAATTAAAAATTCATTTCCTTTAAGGATTCTATAATTCTTTCTTGAAGCTGGCTCTTTAATTGGCCCTGATTGGTCAATAGTCAGGGTGACTACTAAAATACCCTTTACCAAATAGCATGCCCAGGCAATATTTTATTTATTTATTTATTTTTTTTTTGGCTGCTCTGTGCAGCATGTGGAATCTTAGTTCCCCAACCAGGGATCAAACCCGTGCTGCCGGCAGTGGAAGTGCAGAGTCTTAACCACTGCACTGCCAGGGAAGTCGCCCAGGCAATATTTTAATATTTAAGTGCTTTTTACAGACATTATCTTATTATCCTCACAATAATGATTATTATTTTATTTTTAGAATATATTAAAAAAATTTTTTTCTTTCCATTTTAAAAATGAGGTGCTGAGAGACTAAGTAACTTGTCTTGGGTCACACAGGCTAGAGCAATGATTCTAAGCTGGGTTGTCTGACTCTAAGGCCCATGCGTGTCATCGTTACACTCCGTGGCCTCTTCTGTTTCTCTGTAGTTCCCAATGCTCAGCATTATTCTTTCATTTGCCATTGTCTTGGGCAGAAGTATATGAAAAGACCTAGCAGAAGAATTTTGGTGAAGTAATCAAGAAGGCACCAAGAGGACAATGGAAGCTCACAGAAACATGGTAAGGAGAGCCAGGAGAACCTTGCCCTGAGATTAAAGGCCTTTCAAGACCAAAGTCCCTACATGCCACTGAAATTCAGTGTCAATGCTTTTTCAGAAACATGCACAAGGAAATGCACAAAAAATGGGTTTCCATGCTGCTCTGCAGCCACCCTTCCCATGACCAAAAAGGAATAATATACCTCAGAGAAGCCTTTTCTAAGCTACACAAGTTGTGGATCACATGTCAGCAGCAACATCACTGAAAATAATAAAAGTTAAAAACTAAGGGGAAAGGCAAAAGAAAACTTATTTCCTTTGTCTGGAGAGGAGAAGACTCTACATAGCCCTGACTCCTAGAAAACTCCTCTCTCACCTCTCCCAAGTCTCCTGGAAAAGTCTGGCATACAAAGGAGAGGAAGACCACTCACCCAAGAGAGGAGTGCAGCTGCCCGGGTGGCATGCAGCGTCATCTTGCTGAAACCAGACAGTCACCCTGATGCACCTGGAACCCAAGAGAAGAGGCAGTACAGTTAATTATATCAGATATCCACGATGAAGGAAGAGGGGGGAAATGGTTTCACTTACCAGCTCTGAACACTTAAATAAGTCACTCTTCACTTGGCACTTAATCTACCAAGGGACCATGGGAGTTTTTAGAAAGCTCAGAGTACACATCAAAATTACTATAAAACTTACTGTGTCACAGCTGACAATAAAGAACCCTGCATTTAATTCAATGTCCACAAGATCTACACACAATCTCTCTGTCCCTTAGAAAATACAACATTCAAAGCTGGACTTCAACCCTACTCTTTGGGATGGTGGTGCCCTTAAAACATGGAACAAACATGGTTTTTCAGACACACCTAGGTGTGAATGTTGATTCCATGTGACCATGGTCTTGTGACCTTGGACAAGTAGCATAACTTCTTTTAGTCTCAGTTTCCTCATCTGCAAAATGGGACCTGCAAAAACCTCTCTGGGTTATGTGATGCTTCAAGATAAAGCAGATATAGCAAACAGCACAGTGCCTGGCACACAGTACGTATTCAATAAATGATCACTGTTCTTAAGCTAAAAGGTTGATTTCTGGCTCTTTCTGCAGGTACCCAAAGTCTACCTAATAAACAATAACCAAGTCCTTGGGGGAAACCACTTCAAATTCTGGATTTTTATACCCCCCACAAAAATGTCAAAGACATATTTCAAATGGGAGACTGGATGAAGCCAAATCCAATTCTGGGGGAGATCCCATGGGACATTTAATGAACGATTAGGTACTGGGTCCTGGTATTCTTACCCCAATTTCCCTTCCCAGTGGGAATCAGCCATCTGCCTGCTAACCTGCTCAAGAGACCACGGACATGGTGACTAAATATTCCCCAACACCTCTTAGCAGGCCCCCATAATTCCCACAAATCTTCCTGGGAGTAATCAGCCCCACCACCTGCCTACTACTGCCACAGGTGTGCTAAGTTTGTCACTACTCCAGTAGAAGGAGAAACAAGAGTGGTAAGAGCCACATCACCTATAACTCTCCCCACATATCAGCATCTCCAAGGTGTGGGTTCTGTGGAACCAACATTTGCTAAGTACTTTCTGAATACAAAGTGCTGGGGATAAGAAAGACACCATTCTTGTCCATAAGGTGCTCACTGTCTAATAGTGAGGAAATAATAGGGGAAAGAGAAACGTAAATCTGATAATCCACTACCCATCATCTCTTGAGGCCTTCCTATGCAAGTGTACTCTGCTTTACCAACCAACCAAAAAGGTTATTTTCTTAGTCCTTACATATGTTCATCCTGTGCTGGAAGCTTCGTGGGAAATGGGAGACAATGACATGGTCCCTGCTTTGAGGGGCTTACAGCATGGTGAGGAGTAAAGGTAAACATACGAGAAGCGGACTTCCCGGGGCTTCCCTGGTGGCGCAGTGCTTAAGAATCCGCCTGCCAATGCAGGAGGCACGGATTCAAGCTCTGGTCTGGGAAGATCCCACATGCCACAGAACAACTAAGACCATGCGCCACAACTACTGAGCCTGCGCTCTAGAGCCCATGAGCCACAACTACTGAGCCCATGTGCCACAACTACTGAAGCCTGTGTGCCTAGAGCCCATGCTCCCAACAAGAGAAGCCACCACAATGAGAAGCCTGCACACCACAATGAAGAGTAGTCCCCGCTCGCCACAACCACAGAAAAGCCTGCGTGCAGCAACAAAGACCCAACACAGCCAAAATAAAATAAAATACATTTATTAAAAAAAAAAGAAGTGGACTTCCCTGGTGGCGCAGTGGTTAAGAATCTGCCTGCCAATGCAGGCGACACAGGTTCGAGCCCTGGTCTAGGAAGATCCCACATGCCACTGAGCAACTAAGCCTGTGCACAACTACTGAGCCTGCGCTCTACAGCCCACGAGCCACAACTACTGAAGCCCACGCATGCGCCTCGAGCCCGCGCTCTGCAACAAGGGAAGCCACTGCAATGAGAAGCCCAAGCACCGCAACGAAGAGTAGCCCCTGCTCACCGCAGCTACAGAAAGCCCGCAGGCAGCAACGAAGACCCAACGCAGCCAAAAATAAATTAATTTTAGAAAACATACGGAAGCATGAAATAATAGAAGAAAATAAGTAAATGCTAAATATAACTAAATGCTAATTATAATTAATTGCTTCCTGACCCTGCAAAACCCAAGGTGATTCCACCTGTCATACAAACATCACAATCTTGGAAATGAGCCAATTCACCTAGGCTTTGGCAAAAGCAAGTGAAGTGATTAAGGGAGTTCTCAGGACGGCAGAGAAGCTAAGGGGCCTATGTTTTCCTCAGTTTTGGATGATTTTCATCCAGCATGGCCTATCTGTGGGCACTGACTGCCTTGCTCCCTAGGTAGGATTAAGGCAGATAAGTCTCAACTACTGCACTGCAAAAAGGCTTTTCTGGTGGTTGGCCGACCTAAAGTTAGAAGGACCATGCTTGGCCCTTGGAGTGAAGGCAGAAATGTCCAAATGCTCTACTGGGGCTTCTTTGCCGGGGGTGGGGGTGGGGGGGCAGTAAGGTCTGAGCAACTCAGAAACAAGGGAAATGAGGCCCAGATTACCTCCCTGTCATCCCCACTGCTGCCTCTAGACTTGTTATCCTTTTGGTGAGGCCCAAAACTGCAGTCAAATTTTATTTGCAACCGAAGGTAGATCTTGCCCCCTCTGAGAGATTCCACAGCTGTGTTGCTAAAAATGACTCGACGAACCTCTCCCCTTTATCTCAGAGGCAAAACATACAACCCTTACATCCTCCCAGGGGAGCCTGTCTAAAACTGGTGTCAAGGCCAAATGCCTTCTTCTGTGCTCCCCAGGCACAGGAACAGGCAGAATCCAATACTCAACATGAGGCAAGACCTTATCAGCTCAAATCCCATAGAGGGGCACTTTCCCAGAGACAGGACACTTTCAGGGCTTTTAGGGCAGCCCAGCCCTTCACTCTTCTCCAGGTAATGAATGACTGAAGCCAGTGGCACAGCTAGTCCTCGGCACGGGGACTACAACTTTAAGCAGGCCTTGGCTTGGAACCTAGGGATCCCAGCCAGAGCACCATCCTCCACACCCTCCCCCTGAAATCTGAGGCAGGCCCCACCCAGAAGACTGGGTGATGGTGACTGAAAAACAGATCCCCGCAATTGTAGCCTGGAACCATTTCACAGAAGGGTCTGCTAAGATTCACCCCCAACTCAAACAGGCAACTCCTCACCCCCACCACCCCCGATCAACAAACAAAATCTCAAAATGCAGGCCCTCTGTGGACACTTTCAGAGCTCCTACCTACCTCTTTCTTTGAAAAGAAGTGCCCCAGAAGAGAAGGCACCCTCTCTTTTCTCTGGGCTCAAGAAGGAACCAAGACACAGAAGCAGCTGCCTTATAAACTAAAGCCCTTGCAACCTCTTTACATTTTCAAAACTGACATACTATAACTCCCTCACATCAGGATCAATTCCCACATTTACAGTAACCCCTCTATGTTTCCAGAGAAGATATATCAGGACAAGGAACTTGACACTCAAGAGATACGCTGGCACCTGGCCTGTACCCTCTCTGGGTCTTAAAGAGTTAAAACCTAGTCCTGGTTTTGTACCAGGGCTGAAGCTAATGCAAACCACCTGCTCAGATGCAAGGACCAGGACTGGAGGGTCAGGTTGCTGAGCTCTGGGGTCTGTTCTGGAAAAGCTTCAGTTTTAAGGGTTCACCAAGTGATAGGCCAAAGGCCAGAGGTCTGAGTTGTGGCAGCACTGCTCTCCTTACCGCCCCCCCCCAACTTGGGTGCCAGCACCTCTTAGCCACTTAACTGACCTCCTAAACACCAGCCCTACCCCAAGATAACACCAAAGTAATCTTTGGTCTCAGAGAGCTGTAGAACTATACTGATCACTCAGCCCATGGGCCCTTACCTCCGCTGGACCCTCATTCTTTCAGGTGCTAGCTCCCATTCCCAGAATTTCAGGACCCAAAGCCCACACAAACTCTCACCTCCAAGGTTCCTGCCCTAAGACCCACCCCCTCTCTACCGTGGGTTCCAAAGGCCCACAGGCTGACAACTCATAAGGGAAATGGCTTTCCCAACTCTGTGCCCACGTTGAATAGCAAGATTTACCACTACTTACCCAAACAGCCAGCCTGCCTGCCTGTAGCCATAAGCATTCCAAGCTCTGTACGCCTTTCTAAAAGGGATACCACCACCATCTGAGAGACCGCCCCATCCAAAGAGTGAACATCCTAACCCTGAGGGCGTTCTCCTCTGACAGGTGTGGAGGCACACTCCAGCAAGCACTCAGACCTCATCTGGTGGGTTACCCCAGAGCAGCCCAATGACGGTCAAGCTATGTGATCAAGGGCTAACTTGTCATAAAGAACAGGACAGGAAATACCTTGCTGGTGCATCCCCTGGCTCCCAGGAGGTAAAAGGCCCAAGGACCAGCAGCTTCAAGAGAAGCCAAGGAAGGAAAAACACAATCCTTTTCAACCCCTGGGGAGTTCTGAGCAGGATGCCTTGTGCAAGTCCAAAGAGGTTTTCTGCACCCCTGAGGTCAGGGCAAACCAGCTTGCTGGATGTATTTCCTGAGCCCTCTGAGGGGCTCACTGTGGACTCAGGCCTCCCCCTCTTCATACAGACCATCCCCTCTGTGTAGCCTAGAATTCGGCCCAGAGTCCTGGTGAGGAACACGAGACGAACTGCAAGGGAAACCAAGGTTTCCCTCGTTTCTTCCAAGTGGCTTACTGCTATCGCCCTTCCCCCCATGCTCTGGAGGGTCCAGATCAGAAGGCCGTGGGCACAAGGGCTGCAATCATGAACCAGATCTGGGGCCTAGAGCCACAGACTACACACGCACACCCGAGTGCACTCCAGCAGTTCATCAGCACCTGCCCCACTGCTATATTCACACCCCCTGGTCCCTACCAGCTGACGAAATGAACCTTTTCCACTCCCCACCACCGCGTACACACCCAGGCCTCACTCAGGAATGGAGACGCTCCCCCGAGCTGTCTACAGCTCAACGTGCAGGCGCACACGCTTTCCCCCTCTGAACAAAAACACGCTGACATCTACGCGAGGGGGGAAGAAAGCAACCCTTTGCTCTGAAAGGCGCCAACTCCCGGATGTTGGCAAGCTCTGCTCCCAGCGCCAGTTTCAGAGTGTTTACTTGCTCTCCCTCTCCTCTCCCTCCCCTTCAAGGATGGTGCAGGAAAGGGAGGTGAAGAGGGGAGTCCACCGCACCCCCTCCTCCATGTTTGAACAAAAACCCAGAGAAACAGTGAGGGAGAGAAAGTCTCAGCGCGGGGGTGGGGGTGGGGGTGGGGGGTGGCCTTACCAGACTCCCAAAGCCACACGTATCTACAGGTTCTAATCCGCCATTAGCACTTAAATCTTGAAAGGAGAGGAGGAAGGGGGGGTCTAGTGGAAAGTAACCCCACACACAAAAGAAAAGTTGTTGGTTTTCTTCTCAGCCTGGCAGGAGCGATCTTCCTGGCTGACAGCCAGAAGTGCGTCACAATCAGGAGTCTGCTTTCTTTAAAGGCGCAGCAAGCTTCCGCGATCTGGGAGCGCAGGCGAAGCAGGGAACGCTCAGCAAGGGGGGGAGGGGTGGCACTCGGGGGCAAGGAGGGGGGGGCCCTGGAGCACTGGAGAGGTGGGGCGGCTAAGGCTTCGCCCGCAAACAAGAGACTAGGGCGCACGGGGGGTGGGGTGCGGGTGGGGGAGGAGCCGGCAGACAAAAGTACTTAACTGAAACGGTGGCGAGAGCCAAAGCAAATTGTGGCGTAAACGCAAAACACACCTCACAGCGGCCTGCCTGACAAACCTGATATCCCCCGGACACTCCCCCTTTGCGCTCTTAAGACAGCAGTGACAGCCTGTCCATCTCTGGCCAGCAGCGGAAGGGTAGGCCACGGACTGCCCTGATGATTAGATCAGCCCTGCCTGGCGGCGAGCAGGGCAGGGAGGAAGACCCGGGAGCAGAGGCTTTGGAGAGCGAGCAAGACGCAAGCCCATTTAAACGCGGGCAGCTTCCTGCCGGCTCCAGGGAGCGCTGCGTCTCCAAGCACACAGGCCGCTCGCACACAAAGCGCCGGCCTCCTTACGCGGGCGCCGCCTGCCCTGGGACATGGCCGCCCCCGAGCCCGTTCCCCGAGGGAATCTCTCCAGCCCGTACCTTCTGCGTGGCTTGGCCAGACTGCTGCGCTGCGCCCGCTCCTCCCCCTCGGCCACCCAAACAAGGAGCCCCGGCAGACTGCGGCCCTGGAGCGCAGGCCTGCGCTGTCGTGACTGCGTGCTATTGTCGACTGCGGAATGGCCGCCAAAATCCCAGCTGTGCTGCCAGAACCTAATCCCCTGTTCCGCTGAGCATTTGTGGGGAGGGGCTGAGGGGCCAAGGCACGGGACCTAGTACGGCAGGCACTGGCTGGAGCCCCTTAACACACACAGGCACTGGGACCCAGCGCCGGCATGGCCGAAAAGAAAAGATGTCTGACTCTTAGAAAACAAAACCACCGCGTTTACACCCATTAAACAGTGACCCTCACCAAGACCGCGAGAGAAACCCACCAGTCATCAGGAAGCCCCTCATCTTCCACTTACACCACAAACATTTATTAAGCACCTACTGGGCAAAAGGTACTGCTGGAAGACATTTTAGATGCTAAGGTCGATTATAATTCTAAGAAATGTGACTTGAAATTGTATTTCAAGACAGCATGTGCTCTCACAAAAAGATACAAAAATTCTAACCAGTTGAGAATAGGGAAGGACTAAAAACTAAGTGATATTTTAATCTGGATCTTAAAACACATAGGTAGGGCTTCCCTGGTGGCGCAGTGGTTGAGAGTCCGCCTGCCGGTGCAGGGGACACGGGTTCGTGCCCCGGTCCGGGAAGATCCCACATGCTGCGAAGCGGCTGGGCCCGTGGGCCATGGTCGCTAAGCCTGCGCGTCCGGAGCCTGTGCTCCGCAACGGGAGAGGCCACAACAGTGAGAGGCCCGCGTACCGCAAAAAAACAAACAAACAAAAAACAAACAAAAAAACACATAGGTAGAACTTGCCCAGATGGAAATGGAGAGAGAAGTAAGGAAGAAGGGAAAGCAGAGAGAAGGTGTGGAAGTAGTGGAGGAACAGACTTGAAGAGGGAACTGGGGTAAGAGCTGGAGAATCTTAAACTTCAAGAAATCGAATTGAAATCTGGACGTTCATTTTGTTGTTTGTTTTTAGCATAGAGATGTGGTGTGATGAGAAGTGTGCTATGAGAAATTATTCTGGTATATAAATGAATGAGACTAGCAGCAGGGAGGTGGGTCAGAAGGCTGCCACAACAGGCAGGAGACAGGTGATGAGGACTTGGGGGGTAAGGTAAGAGAAAGTGCAAAGAAGGGGAATGAGAGACACGGTGGAGACAGGATGAAGAGAAGGGAATGACTGGAAGCAGAGGAAGGAATTATAACAAAGAAAGTGTGAGGGATGGCAGGGAGGACAGAGAGGCCATATATAGAATTAAAATAAGTGTAAAAATGCTAGGGATCATGTTAGAACAAGAGAGAAAACAAGGTGCAATAGATAGCAGCTAATGCTGACTGAGTACATACTGTGCACCAAGCACTGTTCTGCTGGCCTAATGTGTGTTAACTCATAAATCTGAAAAACTCCCTTTGTAAAGTAGATACTATTATCACTCATCTTTACAGTGAAGAAACTGAGCCACCGAGATAAAATAATTTGCCCAAGATCACACAGCTCATGAATGGCAGGACTGATACCACTTGCTGCTCTGTCACCCTGGCAAGTAACCTCTGAGTCTCAGTATTCCTATTTGTAAAACAAGGATAAAGATATTTTATAAGATTGTGATGAGGATTAAATCACATCTATAAGATGCCCAACACTTTGGCTAGCACATAAGGCACAGGGTGGTACTTACCAAAGGTTAATTCCTACTTAGGCATTTTGGCCCCTTGTCACCAAGGTGTCCAAGCATAAGTTGGCTCACCATTTGTCAGGGAAGCTAGTGGGGTGCTCCTTCCTGAAAGAGATTAGATCCTCAGGATGCTTGCTTTCCTTCCATCAGTCTGCCTCTATGGATTTTACTTTAAGGTCAGCTTAAATGTCAGCACCTCAAATATTAACGGATAACGGTGGTTCTTGGGGAGGAGTTAGATTGTAGGGGACTTTCTACAATATATGTTTCTTTTTATGTTTGAATTTAATTTTAATAACCATGTATTACATTGGTGATCAGAAAAATGTGTCTATATTCTGCATTTGTCACTGGTACTGACTTAACTGTATATGCAGGGAAGTCTTGTTTTCACATCTAGAATGTAAATTCCTCAAGGGCATAACCAGTTCCATCTCTCTATGATCCCCCATAGTACCTAGCACACTAGGGCTCCTTGAATCTGTTCCATTGAACTACATCTGGATGGAAGGCTTCCAAATTCAACCTTCTGGCCACCAGAGAACGACCGTGGTGAGTGGTGGAGATACTGTGGAGGGGGTCAGACCAAGGTCCATTGCTGCAGAGACCTCCCATGCCCCGGCTTCTTCTCCCAGGCAGGCCCTGTATCCTATTCCTATAGTATCACTTGCAGTCTGTGGTTAGCAATCGCTATTGGTATTCAAAGATGCACCAGGAAAGTAAAGGCAAAGCAAAAACCAAAGCTTTTATAGAAAAGCAAGGTGGCAAACATAATTTAATGACAGGCACGATCAACACTCCAAAAAAGGTATGGGGTGAAAAGAGGAGGCAGGCCTGCTCAAATCACCCTGGCCACATCTGGCACTGTGTCAGCCCTGCTGCTCCCTAGCACATGAAAGAATTGATACTGTGTCTCAAAAGAATACAAGAGGTTCTCCCCCCACCCTCCCTTGGCTCTAAACTCAAGGCAACAGCTTCCAGCTGTGCAGCCTCAGAGGCTCTGAACTCTCCTCTGGAACCTGTCCACCAGAGTTGCCAAGCTTCTGAGCGGGGGGAGGGGGCAGTTTCCCCAGCCTCTCCCTCCCCCACCACAGAGCCACCCCTCCCCTCCCCTCCCATGGCAGCCAGCCAGCAGAACTTCCCCACCCCTCCTCCCAGCCTAGCCAGGCAGTAGGCAGGCCACATGGCTCCTGCTGGATTCCACAGCCCTAGCTCACTGTCCAAAAGACTAAAAGGGATAAGAGTGGTAAAACCATTTTTAAAAGAAAGAGAGAGTGAAAGAAAAAGGAAGAAGGGAAAGAAAATGACACATAACACAAAATTTGGAATAGGCTTCAGATAGAGGTTGGAGGGGGTTGGTGATGGGTGCAGAATGCACAGGGTGTTTCAAAGGGCCTGGTAATATTACATCTTCTGAGCTGGGTGGTATATGGTGTATGGGTGTTTTATTATTCTTGTTTAAAATGTAAATGTTATAATTTTAAGTGTATTACAATTTTTATAAGTTTAAACAGAAGATGGGAAGTGAGAGATTCCCCTGAGACAGTTCTGGAATGGGTGGTTCTTAATACAAATAATTTGTCTAGCCTTCAAGGCCATCTATGACCTGACCCCGGTCTTACCTTCCAGAGTCATCTACTGCCCTTACCCAAACCCTCCACCCTGCCTGACTGGTCTTCTCACTATCTTCTGAAGTCCCTCTGAACCTCCTACCTCAGCCCACCAGCCTGGAAGGGAAGCTTTCACCGTAGGAAGCTGTAGGCTAAGGGCCAATGAGAGCCTCTCTCTCAGTCCCTACAGGCCCTCCCACGAGGAAAGCTGGCAGGAAAAAAATTCTTAGGGTTCCATTACCCTATGCAATGCCTTCTAGTCCCTCCTCCCTCTGCCACCTGAGGTCCTAGCATAATAAATACATAAAGACTAACATTATTGTTGCTGTTACTGTTGTAATTAATAGCTAATATTTAACGAGCACTTGGTATGTGCCAGACACTATGCTAAACACTTCCGAGCTTTATTTCGTTTAATCCTCATAATAACCCAGTGACACAATAACCCAAAATACTATGATTATCACTATTTTACCGAAAAGGAAACTGAGAATTAGAAAGATTACATAACTTGCCTAAGGTCACAAAGAGTAAGTGTTAGAGGCAAAATTTGAGCCCACCTTGAGCCCAGGTCCCATCCTCTTACACTTACATGGTCATTTCATCTAACTCTCAGGACAATCCATAAGGTGGGTTTTATTTCTAAAGATGAGGAAATCTGAGGCTCAGGAATTAAGTGACTTAGTCACATAAGTAGTGAGTTATCTACCCGGTCTCTGCACTATTGTCTACTGCTCTTGAATAAGCAATCATTGAATGAGTGAAAAAAAGGTAGCACATTCTCAGTGGCTCAAAGAAGCCTTGTACCTCTACCTCCTAATAAAAATCAACTGTTTAATCAAAAACATTCAACAGTTCCTATTTCAAAAGTAACCACTAAAGAATTTTTTTCTGAAGATGCAATAGCTTTACAAACATTCAAGGACAAAAACTCCTCTGAGGCAGCAAGCACAGAAGGAGAGTCTTCTACTAGAAGAGATGTTGACATACCTCAAAGGTGAGAAGCCATGGAGAAAGAAGGCTGCAGGAAATGCCATTGGCTGGAGGGAAGGACTAATATTTCAGAACCCTGACCTGGAGCTTATTTACCAGGCCTCATTCTCCCTCTCCAGAGGGTAATGGCAAAGTAATGAGGCAGTGTTGGTAAGCCTGATCTTTCTGGGGAGAAAAGCAGAGGGTAAATCAAAACCCAGAGACGATTCATTATGACATCCAAGAGGCTCTACTTAGTTCTCCCTCAAGAACGTCTTTCTACAAAACGCCTAAGAACCTGTCACCCTTTTTCATCGTCACAGAGGAGCAAATGGCTCTGTCCCTAAAGGCAACATATCTAGCACAGTGTTTGCTCACAAACACAGAACTGATGATAAGGTAAAAGAAACTAAAAGAACAGGGTTTTTTTTGTTTTGTTTTGTTTTGTTTTTTGCGGTATGCGGGCCTCCCACTGCCGTGGCCTCTCCCGCTGCGGAGCACAGGCTCCGGACGTGCAGGCTCAGCGGCCATGGCTCACGGGCCCAGCCGCTCCCTAGGAACAGTTTTAATGTAAAGATTTGCAACTCCTGGAGACAGCCTTGCTAATGATGGAAAACACACTAGGTTTGCTGTTGGAAGCCCCAGAGGTAAATTCTGTATCAGCCACAGACTGTATTTGTGGCTTTAAGCAAGGCACTTGCCCTACCTTGGGTCTCAGTAAAAGGTGAGGGTCAGATCTTATCTAAAGTATCTCCAAAAATTTCCCATGATTTCTTTCTCCAGGACACCATTCTCAACAACAAAAATCTTGCAATAGGGCTTCCCTGGTGGCGCAGTGGTTAAGAATCCGCCTGCCAATGCAGGGGACACGGGTTCAAGCCCTGGTCCAGGAAGATCCCACATGCCATGGAGCAACTAAGCCCGTGAGCCACAACTACTGAGCCTGTGCTCTAGAGCCCACGAGCCACAACTACTGAGGCTGTGTGCTACAACTACTGAAGCCCGTACGCCTAGAGCCCGTGCTCCGCAACAAGAGAAGCCACCGCAATGAGAAGCCCGCACGCACACCACAATGAAGAGTAGCCCCCGCTCGCAGCAACTACAGAAAGCCTACGCGCAGCAACAAAGACCCAACGCAGCCAAAAATAAATTTAAAAATAAAATAAAAAATAATTTTAAAAAATAAAATAAAAGCCACAGAGAAAGTGCAATTTATAATTACATTTATCTAAACAGCCTAAAGAAAAGCAGCTTTCTATACCTGGTCAACAAATCACAGAATCTCAAGGATGAAAGAGACCTTAATGGTCTTCTAGTCCCCCCTTACATCCATGAGGGAATACACGTGACAACTTTGCTGAAGATTTCCTATCTTCTGACTGAGACAGAAATATTTTTTTTAATTAATTTATTTTTTTGGCTGTGTTGGGTCTTCATTGATGTGCGTGGGCTTCTCATTGAAGTGGCTTCTCTTGTTGTGGAGCACGGGCTCTAGGCACACGGGCTTCAGTAGTTGTGGCATGCGGGCTCAGTAGTTTTCCGGCTCGTGGGCTCTAGAGTGCAGGCTCAGTAGTTGTGGCGCACAGGCTTAGTCGCTCCACAGCATGTGTTATCTTCCTGGACCAGGGCTCGAACCTGTGTGTCCCCTGCACTGGCAGGAGGATTCTTAACCACTGCGCCACCACGGAAGCCCAAGACAGAAATTTTACAACTTATTTGTATGCCTGAGCAAGGCCTGCCAATTTGAGACAACTTGTGATTTCAGAACATAAGCTTGGAGAACAGGGACCCTGCCCAGGATCTGGTTTGTTTCAAACAGGCTTTAAGTAGCCACAAAACTCAGAGGACATCTCTCTCTTTTCCCTTCTCTCCCTCTCTCCCACTCTCTCTTTCTCTGTCTTCCTCTTCCTCGCTCTATCTTCCATATCTCCACCTCGTACATAGCACTGAAACCTCCGTTTTTCCGGTTCAAATCCATTTCTCCTTCTACCATACCAGGATGACTTTAACCACTGATAGAAATGAACAAATACAAATATTAATAGGGGCTGGATTTCTGAAAAGGATGCCAGATTGACTCAAGACCCAAACTTGGCAATATGTTACCAATAAGTAAAATAAATGGGACTAATGTCTAACATGGTCATGATAAAAAATTTTTAAAAAACCCTAACTATTTAACAGACTTCAAGGATTTAAAGAAGGCTATGTCTCACATCTCAATTAATCCCCCCTAAATTTAGAACCCTAAAAGGCAAGCATGTTTATTACAATTTTATAACTAGGAACCTAAGCCTAAAAAGAAGACAATACCTGCCTCAAGGTCAACCACCAAGGTTGCAGAACCAGAACTCAAGTCTAAATCCATGGCTCTCTCCAGCCCAACTCAGCTACATCCTATACCTTTCTCATCAGCATAGCCTTTTTTTTTTTTTTTTTGATCAAGTCATTCTATTAAGGGGCTTTGGGGGAGGGTCAAAAGGCTGGGAGGACGATCAGATCCAACGTCCTTCTCCCAGCCGGGACCTTCCCTGCTTCACAATCGCGGAAAGAGCATAGCCTTTTATTCATACAAAGCACTTAGGAAATCCTTGTTCAAATTGTTTTTGCTACAGCTCCTGAAATGGGCAAGGCAAGAATCATTTTCTCCATCCTTAAAGATACTAAGTAACTTGAACTGCAGTCGATAAAATAACATCCCATGTCTCTGGCATCACTGAAAAGTACAAAATTCCTCACAAGCAATTTTCCTAAAAACTTCCTCCCTTTAGGACCAAACCTTTTTTTAAAAAAAACTATTTGCAATACAAAGTCTCCAAAATGCATAAGATATGTTACTCTTTACTTGTAGTTAATGAAATTTAATCAGGGACATTCAACTATAAACATGAAACAAACACCTATAAATACTGTGCTGGGGACTCAAAGATGAATTAGACAGGCTCAAGATCCTGTGTAGAAACAAACATACCTATAACTCACCTAAATACGAGCCCAAAGAACATGGCCTCGGGTAGTGTTGAAAGGAAGGTGAGAGAACACTGGAAAGTCTAGTGGAGACCAGGAGTGACTTACTAAAGAGCACTGAGAGGTGCTGAAGGGTTCTGAGCAGGAGAATGGCATACTTGTATGTGCTTTGGGAAAAGATGAATCTGGCATGACATTGAGTCCAGAGGCAGAACACCGAGTTAGGCGGCAATCGTAGTGGCAGAGACAAAACTGCTGCTGTCAGGCAAGGGCAGTAGGAACTAAAAAGAAAGGTATATTTAAAAGGCATTGCGGAGGTAGACTCCAAGCTCTTAGGATACGGGAGTGTGGGACAGGTGGGGAGCAGAAAAAACCTCTAGGATTCTTGCTTTGGTGAAAGACTTCAGAAGAGGAACACAGGAGTTACTGTTTTACAGGAGCTGTGAGGGACTGATTAACTCAGGAGGGATGATGAGGAAAGCTTTACCAAGGAAGTATCATTTAAGCGGAGTACTTAAAGTATGAGTAGGATGAGTAGGGCTTCCCAAAAGAGAAGTTAAAAAAAAAAAAAAAAGCATTCTAGCAGGGAGAACAGCATGTGCAAAGACAGAGCTTGTTACATTTGAGCAATGGCATGCAGTTTTAGTAAGGTGTAGCAGATGATGAGGCTAACTAGTACTAAATTGTGAGGTACTTACATCACACTAAGGAATTCAGATTTTATCCTGCAGGCGATGGGAAACAACCAAGGTTTCTAAAGGGAAGAAGTAAAGGGGAGTAACATAGATCAGATCTATGTTCCAGTTGGTATGAAGTACAGGCTAGAATGGTGAGAAATAGGAGGAAGGCAATACAGCATAATGGCTAAGAGCATGGGGTCTGGAGTTGGATAGCCTCCTTAAAATCCTGGCTCTAGACCTTACTAGCTGTGCAAGCTTGGACTAGTTATTTAGCTTCCCTGTGCTCCCAGGTTCCCCATCTGTAAAATGGGAATAAGAATAATACTTTCAGTTTTTTGGCCTGAGGCGACCCAGCACTGGAGCCTACCCGGCTTTTTGGTGGAGCTGGTGGCAGACTCTGGGAGGGCTCATGCTGGGGAGTGCTTCCCAGAACTTCTGCTGCCAGTGTCCTTGTCCTCACGGTGACACACGGCCATTCCCCGCCTCTGCAGGGGACCCTCCAATACTAGCAGGTCCTGTTGGAAGTCCTGCAGTCAAATCCCGCTAGCCTCCGAGGTCTGATTCTCTCGGAATTCCTCCTCCTGTTGCCGGACCCCCAGGTTAGGAGGCCTGGCGTGGGGCTCGGAGCCTTCGCTCCAGTGGGTGGACTTCTGTGGTATAAGTGTTCTCCAGTTTCTCTTTGGCCAATAGCAGCTGTGGAAATTTACACCCCCCATGTGCTGGAGGCTCTCAATGGGACAGATGTTCAGTTAAAATGCACTTTCTCCAGCTTTGCCCCTGTGGGTGATGCTCTAACAGTGACCTGGAATTTCTGTCCTCAAGATGGGGGTCTAAGCAGTTTGTTTTCTACTACCACGTGGATCCCTTCAGACCCATGAGTGGGCATTTCAAGGACTGGGTGGTCTGGGATGGGAACCCTGAGCGGTATGATGTCTCCATCTTCCTCTGGAAGCTACAGTTTGATGACAATGGGACATACACCTGCCAGGTGAAGAACCCACCTGATGTTGATGGGCTGATAGGGGAGATCCAGCTCAGAGTCGTGCACACTGAAAAGAAGAAGAAAAGCTCAACCAAGAAAAAAAGGCTTCTGCTTACTTAGAAGACACAGACTAACATTATTAGATGGAAGCTGAAGATTTCCAAGAACAAAAACCCTGAGACAAGTTGGAGTTAACGGAAGCTTTTCTTTGGCTTTTCCAGTTGTGACCTGTCTTCCAACCAGCTCTGCAGTATATAACCACCTAGACAAGCAACGTTCCTCTGGAGCCAGCAAAGGGCCCTTCTTGAGCAGATACCACCAGACTCACACACACACAGCCCTGTTACTAAGGTTTTATTTAATTTCAGAGTACAAATACTGTATTTTTTTCAAATGCCCATTAGCTTTTATATACTAGGAAGCTACATTTTTGCCCTTAAACGCTCCTTGTGGATTATGACTTGTATACACATATATTGGCATCAAATGGGATAAAAGTCAACTTTGTCTGTCATAACATTTCCTTTAATATATTAGTTTCCTTAGAGCAGCATTCTTGCTACTAAAGTTAACATGTTTACTCTTTCCTTCTCACACTCTCAAAAGGTGAGCTAATTCTCCCAATTGTTTTTGAGTGATTAACAGAAAATCCTAAATTCAAACTGTTAAAGAACAGTTTGATTTTCATGGCTCTCCTGAAGTATGGGACACGTATTATTTTATTGAATTTCTTTCAATACCCTAGATGGTAGGTTTTTGTTTTTGGTCAATTGATCCAAGGTTTACAGTAGTACAAGTCTAAACCACAGAGTAACTAGGGAAGGTTACATAAATGCTAATAGATTGACAAATGCCACCTCAAGATGAATTGCTTGTCACCTTTTTTCTGTGCTGTGACAAGCAATCAACAGTTCAGATCTTTCATGAGCAGTGAAGTTTAGCTTACTATAGTTTTTCCCCCAATTCAATTATTTACAACAATAGAGCAAAATCTATGCTCATTTGTAGACTGGAATCATTAAGCAGTTAAATGAAGGTTTCTGAAGGAGTATATTACAATTTAAAAATTTAGGGCTAGTGAAAAACATCAACCCTAAATGATAATAATTTTGTATAGTGTTATACAAAGCTCTGAGAACTGGAAGAGATTATTTAAATTTTTTTCTTTTATTTATTTTTTAATTCAGTTGCTTATTTGGAGGGAGGATTTGGTGTGGGGGCAAAGAAATACCAAAACTAACAGAATGAAACCAACAACCAACTTTATTATTTTTTTTCTCTTATACTAGTAGATAAAACAAACTTTCTAAGTGGGTCATGGAAAGAAGAGTGCTTTTAAAGAAGTGTCTAGTCTCCCAGTGTCTTTCCAAACTTAAGCTACTGCAGCACTTATTTGAAGAATAGAAAACATCTAAACGTTTAGGAACCTCTCCCCCTACCCCCTGCCCCCCCATGTTTACAGCTTGATATTTTCAGTTTTCACCAACTAGGCTGAAGATGTTATTTCTTTTAACGAACTGGAATTTCCAAATAGTTTATCTGCATTTAAAGATGATGAACTTTGATATTTTTTCCAATACTAAAAGAAAACCTGGTATAATTTACATATGGACCTTGATTCTGAAATGCATTCCATACCTGTCATTTGGCCTTTTATACTGTCTAAAAAAGTACAGTTTCAGTATCCAGTTTTGAAACTAAAAATTAGATTTAAAGTCTATATTATCTTTCACATTTTCTATTTTTCTCTATAATGCAACCTTTGAAAATATAGTAACTGGGTATTTCTTCAAACAGATGGCCTGGGTGATGTTCCATAGTGTAAAGAGGTAGTTAAAAACTCATGGAAGGTGTTCCCAGCAAAACTTGTAGCTTTTGTGTCTTGGCTAAATATTCAAGGGTTAATATAGCCCTGCTGTTCAGTGTCTTTTACTTGAAGAGAACTTTTGTATTGTAATTTATTTTTTATTGTGCCTTAAACACTATGTAAATAACCTTCAGTAATAAAGTATTACAATTATTAAAAAAAAAGAATAATACTTTCTCAGAGGGTTGATATAAGGAATTCACAAGATAGTATGTGTAAAGAAAGTGCTTAGCACAGTACCTGGTACAGAGATAAATGTAGCTACTATTAGAGGCTGAAAATTCATTAGTAAAAAGTTACTTCCTCGTGTGGTCTAGTGTTGTCCAGGCTCTTCTTCCTACCTGAAGCTTTCTCTTCCTACCTATTCACCTGATTAATTCTAACTTATCCTTCATATCTTAGCTCAAATGTTACTTCCCCATGTAAACTCTCCCTAACCATCTAGATTAGGTCAGGTTCCTACTATGCACAGCACCATACCCTTTCCTTCATAGCACTCATAGTCTCTAATTACATCTTTTTATATTTCATTAATTTCTCTTTTTCCTATTACCATAAGTTCCATGAACTCACATACTGTGTGCTCACCACTGAATTCTTAGAACTGAAAAAACTCCTGGCACACAGAAGGTACCTGATAAGCATTTATTGAATGAATGAAAGGTTTCAAATTATGTCATTAAAGTGAACCTCTTCAGATGCAATCTTTATACAGAAGGCTAGAGATAAAGATTTGGGTCACATATGTAACAGTGTGACTATAATCAGAAGTGGGTCTATGGTGGGATCACACTTGCCTCTTAGGCCTGTAAAGGGATGGTGTATTCATTTGCTATTGAAATTGGTTAATCTTAGGCCAAAGCCTCTGCCTCACACAGCTCCAGGAGGCACCAGCATTAAGACAGGAAATGAGAGACTTTGGGAGAAATTCCAAATCTTTGGGGATTCCTTTTAGGTCTTATATGTTATTTCCATTTTGGAGAATTTAACAGAAACCAGTGACTACAACAATGTCAACAAAAAAAGGAGATAACACAGGTGGTTAAGAGAATGGATTTGAGGATCAGACAAACTTCTTCATTTTCTCTTCTTACTTGAGGTTCACATCATCTCCTGCTTGGGACTCTACGTCCCTCACCAAAAATGACTAGCAGCTCTGTACAGCTTTTCACCACTGACAGTGTTTTCCATCTACAAAATATTTCACGTGAGATCACAACAGCTCTGTGAGATAGACATTATTGTTTTCATTTTATCAAAAAGAAATGAAGTTCATAAAAGTACCTTACCTAAGGTCACACAACTAAAAAGCAACAGGATCACGATGCAACTCTGATCCTCTGGCTCCAAACCTGGAGCTCTTTCCAGCAGACTCACCCAAGATAATTATGAGCCATCCCGATGTATACTTTCACTGCATTTAAAAAGAAAACAGCACGGGGATAATGATGGAAGGGCATCATGGGATGTTGCTAATGTTCTATTTCTTGATATAGCACTAGTTATCCACAGGTGTGTTCACTTTCTGTAAAGTCAGGAGCTATATACTTTATAAACTTTTCTGTGTGCATGTTATACTTTAAAAAGCAAATACCAGGCAAAATTATGATAGAGACTAATCAAAATTCAGAAGCTTTAAGTTGGATGCCTCAGGGCTACATACATATTTATCTAACTTCTCAAGGAGCAGCTACATAAAGGACACCTACCAGTTAAATAAGCACAAAATCCTTGCATACTCAAACACCATATCCACCCACTGGGATTAGGAGAAAGGGAACCCCAGGAAGGGGCCAAGAGTATAGTTAATGAAAAAGAAATTGGCACTGAAAAGTAGAACTATCCTATATCATCAATGATAAGATATTTCAATTTCAGAAATAATAAAAATGTGAAAAAATGGCCAATGCCAATTATAAAATGCATTCTAATTTTAGACTGTTAAAATGTAAAAACAACAATAACAAAAGATGGGCTTCCCTGGTGGCGCAGTGCTTAAGAATCTGCCTGCCAATGCAAGGGACACAGGTTCGAGCCCTGGCCGGGGAAGATCCCACATGCCGCGGAGCAACTAAGCTCGTGCTCCACAACTATTGAGCCTGAGCTCTAGAGCCCGCAAGCCACAACTACTGAGTCCACATGCCACAGCTACTGAAGCCCACACGCCTAGAGCCTGTGCTCCGCAACGAGAAGCCACGACAATGAGAAGCCCGTGCACTGCAACGAGGAGTAGCCCTCACTCACCGCAACTAGAGAAAGTCCGCACCGCAGCAACAAAGACCCAACATGGCCAAAAATAAATAAATAAATATTTTAAAAAAGAAAAACAATAAAAGCCATTTAAAAATAAATGAAATGTAATGTTCTAAAATCTCAAGAGGTGGTTCAACTGTAGAACTGTAGAACCATAAACCTGTGGAACGTTAGGGCTAGGAAGGACCTTGGAGATCAACATCTCCTGGTACAAGCTCTTCATTTTAGAGGCCCTTGTTTAACAGTTGTTAAATGATCTTATTAAATTAAAGCTCACACATCAAAAAATTTAGAACTACGACTACAAAATTGGTTCCCTTACTCCTGGGTTCTCTTTCCACTACCCAGATACCTCCACTAAACCCAAGAGAAGATTTACAGGATAACTCTGTTTTTACTTTCATAATTCTTTATTTCATTAACTCACTAAAAATAATTAAAGCACCTCTTAAAAATTAAGATGAAAAACTGTTTAGGAAACTTCAATTTTTACTTAGACAAGTTTATATTCCTTGTTCTCTAAAACCAATGAAGCAATACAAAGTTAGATAAAAAACAAAATTAGTACTCTCTCAGCCTCCAAGTCCCCCCAAAAACATAAGCACAAATATATTTTTATATTTAAGAGGATTCTTTTTATTGTTCTCTATTTTTCAAAAGCTAGGCTTACATATTAACATTGCTCTGCAACTTATTTTTCTCACTTAATAATTGATCATGAACATCCCCCCCAAGGATCAGTAAATAAAATTCTAACTCATATTTTTAAAAAACTGTATAATAACAGTACATATAAAGGATATACCATAATGTGTTCACATATTTTCCTATTGATGGACATGGCTATTTCCAATGTTAGCATTTCAAACAGTGCTGTAATGAATATCCCTGTACATATTTCTTTATAAATGAAACAAAAAAACTATTTCTACACACACGCTTTCCTTGTTGTCCCACGTTTTGACTGCTTCTTTTCCTATCATCATCCGTGCCTTGCTTGCTCACAGAATTCTTCTCAGGGCCCCGTGTGATAACCGAGAACAAAGCAATCTGGAGAATGTCAAGACGCGACATGTGATGGTTACTGTTGGTAAATTAGAATTGGCCTGTCTGGCCGCCTCTCCCAGCCACCTGCGCACAGTGCCCGCCCACCCCCTCATCCATGCACTCCTTGTTCTGGTCTCGGCAGCTGCTTCCAACTCAACTGACGTGGGCAGAGCTGGATTGGGGAATTAATCCTACTGTGTCACACTCCTGACCCTGACAAGTGCAGACAAGCCCACCAGCAATCCAAACTAGTGGGAAGGAGAGAGAATACATGATCACTATGAAATAATATAATACAAAAGTACACAGAGTAAAATGCAAAACTCCCCATTCACCAAACTTTAACCCACATTTGCCAATGGCCCTCCCCTCCTCAGAGGTACCACTGTTATAAGTTTGCTGTATAACCTTTCAGAATTTTCCTAAGCATGCACACACACACATACATATATGTATATATACATGTCTGTATAGATACACATAGATATGTATACATACATATACATATGTATACACGTATGTGTGTAGACAAAGAGTGTGTTTGGTCTACCTACCTGTTGTCATACTGTATACTTTGTCCTGCAACTTGACTTTTTTTTTTTTTTGCAGTACGCGGGGCTCTCACTGTTGTGGCCTCTCCTGTTGCGGAGCGCAGGCTCTGGACACACAGGCTCCGCGGCCATGGCTCACGGGCCCAGCTGCTCCGCGGCATGTGGGATCTTCACGGACTGGGGCACGAACCCGTGTCCCCTGCATCGGCAGGCGGACTCTCAACCACTGCGCCACCAGGGAAGCCCCTGCAACTTGACTTTTTCACTTAAAAATTTTTGACCTGTTTCTTATTAGTATATAATGGATTCCTCATACTTTTAAGAGCTCATGAAAAATGCCACGGTAAGGTTGTGCCACTTTATTTTCTCATTTTGCTATGTTTGAATATTTAGGTTGTTCATAGTGTTTTGTCATGACAAAGAATGCTCCATCGATAATGCTGGTGAACCTCTTTTTACATACAAGCTAATATTTCTCTAGGATATGTACCAATAATTGGAATTGATGAAGTCTGTGCATGTTAAATGTTGACAGGTACCCAAATTAGCATCCAAAAAGGTATATACCAATTTATAGTTCCACCAACAGAACATAAAACTTCCCTTTTCGACACCCTTCCAACAATAGATGTTATTTTCTATTTTACCAATATAAAGGATAGAAAACAATATACTATTGTTTTAATTTACATTTTCCTGATTTCCAGAAAAGTTAAATATCCATATGTGTAATTAGTCATTCTTATTTTTAATGGAAAGTATTACCATTTTGAATTTAAACAAGAGAACTCAGAGAGGCTAAGGTGACATAGCTAGTAAGTAGCAGACATCAAAGCTAAATTTTTGAACAACTTCCCATCAAAGCTAGGCCTTCTGACTATCTAAAGTATTTTCCACTACCCAGAGGTCAATAAACTATGGCCTGAGGGCAAGCTGCCCCAATTCTGTAAATCAAGTTTTACTGGAATACAGCCATGCCCATTCATTTATGTATTGTCTATGGCTACTTCAGTTCACCAATGGCAAAGGTGAGTAGTTGCAACTACGTGGCCTGCAAAACGAAAAAGATTTATACCTGGGCCTAAACAAAACAATAACTCACATTTAACACCTAAAGAAAAGTTTCATAATGAGATTAACTGTTGTCCAATTGACTAGAGTGTGGCTATCTTAGACAGTGTGGCTCATTTTAAAATAAAGTATATGCAGTACAGGTCTGGTATATAATATTGAAGAAAAGAATCCA